>NC_054474.1:4601186-4935353 GCF_017639515.1 Carcharodon carcharias
TGCGAAAAAGTTCCTCCAATGGCACAATTTTCAATCTGTGGGGGTGGGTGCGAGGTGGAGTTGGGCCAGCTGGCCCTGGGTGCAGATCAGAGGTGGTCACCAGGGGCTGCCAAGTGCAGAGGCATGCTGTTTAAAAGACCAGCCTGGGTTCTCTGCATCTATGTTCCCGTTGTTTTGTTAAATATAAGGCCCTCTAGCCATCACCCCTTATACTCGCTCACACTCCCTGTGCCTGTACAGGACAACTCATGCCAACCTACAGCCCTAGGCCATCTTCATGGCCCCCAAAGCCCCATATGCCAACTTAGTGCCAAATTATACCAACTCATAATCCCAACACATCATCACCCCTTGCCCTAACACCCTCATGCCAACTCACCCAGTATCCACAATGGCCAGATCTCAGGAGCCATGCTGAGATGAAATAAATAGAATTCTAAATATCTAACATAGAGTTCACTATTTCAAAAAGTGTTCCTTATTCATGAATGCCTATTCATAACATTTCAATCCACTCAAGTACAAACAAACATTGGTATTCATAACCTCACATCAAAAAACAGCTAGCTATTTAAAACCTCTGAGCTGTTAATCAAACTGAACTTACAGGTCCTTACTGTGACAAGTTTTGGAAAGCAGCCAAGCATTAATAATGCAAAAAGTGTAGCACTTAGGGTTATGTCGACAAACAGCTATTGAAATTGCTAGAACAGATTTTTTTTTCCAACTCTCACAGCCAGACAGACAGTTTTTTTTTCCCCCAATTGTTAATGTGGTGGAGTTCCATAGACCTTATCCATCCTTCTTGAGCATTTATGACCTTGCTAAAAATGTGTAACTCGCACAATGCTGGATAAGGCCTTTGCTCCAGTGTAAATGGAGTCTGTTTAAACTCAGCACTGAGTTCAAATGGTTCTGTTGAGTTCAGGTTTCACACATGTGGGTGTCATATCCCACCCGCGTTCACCCCCACCCTGGGAAAAATTGAATCTGTCGGAAATGAGGGTGGGCTTTCTGGATCCAGGCCCCACCTGCCATTTTACAGGTCCATAGTCTCCAGGATTACCTGAAAATCTGGCCCTAAGAAGCGATTATCTGGAAACACACAGCTCAGCCTAGACAACGAAATATCCTTGAACATGTTTCTGTGGTCACTCATCAAATCAAAGGTAATCTGCAATATCAAGGTCATTTGTTCACTGTGCATCTCAGCAGCCAGACCCAACTTCAGATGGGTTATGTTCAGTTTTGCTACTGCCTATTAACCCTCCAAATATTATAATGTTGATGATGTTTAGCAAGGATGCTTGGGGAAAGGTGGAACCTGAGGAAACAAGCAGCATTTAACTCACATTCCACAACAATAATGTCAAGCAGCTTATACAAAACTCAGCCATCTGTGTACTAACTTGCACAGAGTCCCACTAACCCCCCATTCCTGCGCTCACTGACCTACTTTGGCTCCTGATCAGGCAAAGTCTCAATTTTAAAACTCTCATCCTTGTTTTCAAGTTCTTCCATGGTCCTGTCCCTCCCTAACTCTGTAAACCACTCCCTAAAATCCTCTGTGCCCCTCCAAATCTGTCCTCTTGCGAATCCCCTATTCTCATTGCTCCATCTTTGGCTGTCGTGCCGTCAGCTGCCTAGGCCCCAGATTCTGGAATTCCCTCCCTAAGCCTTTGCACCTCTCTTCCTCTCTTTCCTTTCTTAAGATGCTTCTTAAAACTAACCTACTGGCCACCCAGCCTAATAACTCTTCATGTGGCTCAGTGTCAAATTTTGTTTGATAATGCTCTTGTGAAGCATCCTGGGAAGCTTTACTGTGTTATAAGTGCTGTATAAGTGCAAGTTGGTGTTGTTGTTCTTGAGATAATATCCCCAAAGGAGTGATACCATCTTGTTTATAATCCCAGTGCTGAGGAAAGTATAAGGGCTGTAGAAGTAAGCTGACCTTCCAATCCATTCTACTTCATAATCCTGTCCAAGAAAGTCTCAATCCACTTCCAGAAGGCAAGTTTAAGAATTGCAGTCTAAATTGATTTATGTTTCACAGGAGAAGGAAGGAATGGTGTGTACAGCCCCACAGTGAGGAGGTGATGGGCGTTAGGTTGCTATGGCTCATTTAGATTAGCCTCCAGGAGGCATTATTAAATACAACTCAGTGACAGAACCATAGACTCATGAAAAAGTGAATCTGTTGCAAAGATAAGTGAGCCAGGTTTAGCAGTGCAAGTTCAGGGACTCAGAAAAGGCCAATGAAGGGTAATATAGAATCATAGAGGACTACAGCACAGAAAAAGGCCCTTCGGCCCATCGAGTCTGCGCCGGTCAAACAAGTGCCAACTATTCTAATCCCATTTTCCAGCACCGGGCCCATAGCTTTGTATGCCATGGCATCGCAAGTGCACATCCAAATACTTCTTAAATGTTATGAGGGTTTCTGCCTCTACCACCCTTTCAGGCAGTGAGTTCCAGATTCCCACCACCCTCTGGGTGAGAAAATTCTTCCTCACATCCCCTTTAAACCCCCTGCCCCTTACCTTAAATCTAAGCCCCCTGGTTATTGATCCCTCCACCAAGGGGAAAGGTTCCTTCCTGTCTACCCTATCGAAGCCATTCATAATTTTATACACCTCAATCATGTCCCCCCTCAATCTCCTCTGCTCCAGGGAAAATAACCCCAGCCTATCCAATCTCTCCTCATAACTAAAACTCTCCAGTTCAGGCAACATGCTGATAAATCTGGAAAAACTCAGCAGGGTTGGCAGCATCGGCGGAGAAGAAAAGAGTTGACATTTCGAGTCCTCATGACCCTTCAACAGAACCATCTGAGTTTTTCCAGGTAATTCTGTTTTTGTTTTGGATTTCCAGCTTCCGCAGTTTTTTGTTTTTATCCTGATAAATCTCCTCTGCACTCTGTCTAGTGCAATCACATCCTTCCTATAACGTGGATTCCAGAAGTGCACACAATACTCCAGCTGTGGACTAACCAGAGTGATGGCTAAGCTATCAGGGTGCTTTTGTGAAAAAGTATTTTTGAAAACTTCACAAATGTTTTCAATGTTGAAATAACTTCCTTTCAACTCAAACATATATATCTGGTTAATTAGCTTGCCACAAAAAATACAAGCCCCTGAATTATATGTTTGAAAACATACCATCTGTGTACATGATTTTTCTGGGTCGCATGTTGTCATTGTATGATAGAGCTACTTACAAATAGTCTGAATGGATTTAAGAAACAATTACACGTGCCCTTGGGGAGGAATTGAGAAATTTGATGAAAGGAGAGAGACCTATCAAGAAAAAAATGAGGATTTCTTGGGCCTCTTGGTCCTTCTAATTCATGATAAAGTCAATTTAATTTTCTTATGCCTTTCATTTCAATTCTAAACCCGCATTTCTCTTTTGCGACCAGGACACTCTGATGTGTTTACAACTGTGTTGTCTTTAATAATGGTATCATTTTACGCAGCCAGGTTACACAGCAAGATTTTTTGAAACAGCAGAAGCTGCTACAGTGAGATGAGTAATTCTAACAATTTTAATGCAGCAAATTATTGTAAATTTGTATAAACCATTGCCTGCTCTGCAGGAAACAGACAATTTCACTTTTTTTTTCCTGCTCATACTTCAGTAATTTCATGAAATTGTTATCGGAGTTTGACATTCTTTGAGTCATTGATTTGCTCAGAGGGGAACTGCATCACTGACTATGAAACTCATTACTGTTCTTGTATCTCAAACACCTGTGTAGTCAGCTCTGCATTATTATATCAAGTGCTGATGGCAGCTACTGTTCTGGTACACGTTTCATCTCCCCTTAGCACACTCCCAATGTGTTGCTTTTTGGTACAGTTTGTAGTGGGGGACGGCTGACTGTACATTTAACATTTAAACCTGCTCAATGAATATAACTGATGTCCCTGAGATCGACTGGCAATGGTTTCAATAATGCCAGTGTGCCAGGGAAATAAATGGCAAGAATGTAAGAACATACGAAATAGAAACAGGAGCACACTATTCGGCCCCTCAAGCCTGTTCCACCATTCAATGGCTGATCTTCTTGTGCTTCAAATTCCACATTCCCATCTACGCCCGGTAACCTTTGATGCCATTGGCTCACAAGAGCCTATCTCTGAAAAAGGGTCATATGGACTTGAAACGTCAACTCTGTTTCTCCCTCCACAGATGCTGCCAGACCTGCTGAGTTTTTCCAGCATTATCTGTTTTTGTTTCAGAATTCCAGCATTCGCAGTATTTTGCTTTTATCCAAGAACCTATCTACCTCTGCCTTAAAAATGTTCAATGACCCCCATCTCCACCACCTTTTGAAGCAGAGTTCTAAAGTAACACAACCAAAGGGAGAAAAAAAAATTCTTCCTCATCTGTCATGAAGCTACTAATGTATATAATATTTTGGAAAATGATTTTCTTTTAAAATAGCAGTTTAGACTGTGGGTGTGTCTTAATTGGATTAAAGCTAGTTAGTCTGGGTGTTTTGATATGTGCTAGTTTGAGATGTAAACAGAGAGGTAGAGGGTATTTGTATATTTTGAGTACAGCATTCAAAAAGTGGGGTGAAAACTGACCCCTTTCTAGCAGCTACCAAGCAATATGTTTATATCACTAATAAAATTGGTACAGTGAATGGGGTTTCATTGTTAAAAGGTAAAGTTCAAAGAGACTGGTGAGACAATGAGAATTTGAATTCAATCAGTGGTGGTAGGTATAACTTAAGTAGTTTTTGGGTGTGCTAGTAGGAGCAATGTGAGATCCAAAGGCATATGCAAGCCTCCAGCTGGCTCCACATTGAAAAGAACCTCATTTTGAATTAGTAAGGTGAAAATACTTTGCCTGATTAAGTCTATGGGTTGCTGTTGTCTTAATGGAGATTAGTTTGGCAATTTGTTAAAAGTTATGATAGCGGTAATTTGTAGCCATGTCTGTATATCTTTATAACCTGTGTAATTTAATAAAATGTTTCAATTAGTTTAATGTAAAACCTCAAGAACTGATGGTCTGATTCCTGAATTTAGAGTCATATCTCAAAGATAACACTTAAAATTATAGGTTATGACAGTTGTTTAAAGTTTCCCTCTGGGATTTTTAAATAACTCCACTTTATCAACTGCATCAGTCATAACATCATCTCTGTCCTAAAAGGGTGTCCCCTAATTTTAAAACGGTGCCCCCTAGTTCTGGACTCACCCACAAGAGGAAATATCCTTTCCTGGTCCACCTTTTCAAGGCCGTTCAGGATCTTGTATACTTCAATCAAATCACCCCTCACTCTTCTAAACTCCAGTGGAAACAAGCCCAGTCTGTCCAACCTTTCCTCATAAGGCAACCAGGTTTCAATCCTAACCGCCTCCAAAGCATATACATTTTTCTTTGAATAAGGAAACCAAAACTGCACACAGTATTTGAGGCACAGTCTCGCCTATGCCCTGTATAACTGAAGCATAACATTCTTACTTTTATTTTCAACTCTTCTTGTAATAAAGGATAGCATTCCATTAGCTTTCTTAATTACTTGCTGTACCTGCATATTACCTTCTATGACTCATGTACTAGAACACCTAGATCCCTCTTCACCTCAGAGGTATGCAGCCATTCTCCATTTAAACAAATTTGTTTTTCCTGCCAAAGTGAACAACTTCACCTTTTTCCACATTGACCTCCATTTTCCAGATCTTTGCCCACTCACTCAACCTATCTATATCAGTCTGCAACCTCCTCATACCCTCTTCACAACATACTTTTCTACTTATTTTTGTGTCACCTGCAAATTTAGCTATCATGCCTTCATTCCCCTCATCGAAGTCATTGATGTAAATCATAAAACGTTGAGGTCCCAGCACAGACCCCTGTGGGACTCCACTCGCCACATCCTGCCAATCCAAAAAAGACCTATTTATGCATTCTTTCTGCTTTCTGTCAGCCAGCCAATCTTCTATCCATGCTAATATGTTACCCACTAAGCCATGCACTTTTATTTTTCATAATAACCTTTGATGGGGCACCTTATCAAATGCCTTCTGGAAATCCAAGTACAGTACATCTACAGGAACCCATTTATCCACAGCACATGTTACTCCTTCAAAAAACTCCAATAAATTGGTGAAACATGATTTTCCTTTTACAAAGCCATGATGACTCTTCCCAATTGCCTTGAACTCCTCTAAGTGTTCAGCTATAACCTCCTTAATGATCAATTCTAACCACTTCCCCATGTCAACCTGCCACATTAAACCACAACTGCAATCTCCTCCTTAAAAAGATCAAGTTACACAGAGGGGAATTACTGAATCCAGCATCCCCAAAACTTTCAGCCCAATTCTGTCTTTCTCCACTGATATATTGTTCACCTCCAACTATGGAATATTGAAGCAGTAGCAAGTGAGATTTTCCAACAACAGTTAAACTCACTGCACTAGACATGCTTTGAAAATTTTCAAAAATAGCAAAACACTATGTGAACACAAAAATCTTTTCCTTCCTTTCTTTCTCATTCTTCCCATCTTCCTATCTTTTCCTCCATTAAGTGGTAGTCACATTGGTTAATGTTTTGACCACAGCTGATGTTAATTTCTGCATAAACTAAACCCCAGGCTTATGGACCATGCCCTTTCGCTTGTATTCTGAATATGAGAAGAAGATGTACTGATCTTAGCAGCAAGAAGTCCAGTAACATTTTTGGAACTTTAAAAATTAAACTAAAAATTTTATTCACAAGAATAGAAGAAAACCTAAGCACACAAGATTCCAGTTGCACAATTAAAAATTAGTCACATGAAACGTTTCCCCAAAAAAAGCTCTCTACTCGGTCAGACCCACAAGTTAACACCTTCCAGGGAATGCTCCCTTATTGATGTTTAACTATAAAAATCCAGTAACGTTACCCAAGATAAACTGTTGTAGCTTTAAAAAAAGGCGCATGACCTTTAACTCTCTTCCACTTTGCTGTGGAAACACAAAACTTCATAATAAAATTGTTTGTTGTAGCCCAAGACTTCCCTTGTTTGACTGGATGGCTGATTCAAACTGCCTTCTCTCCCAGCCCAGAGCTATAGCTCCCAGCTCAGCTCCAGCTATAGCTAACAGCCACATATCATAGCTCCCCTAAAATACCTTTTTACCCCTTTCATATCATACTCCATTGCTCTCACACTTCTTTGAATTTCAAACACTTCCCATTATGAAACCTTTCATGTCTTTGCTTTGCTTTTGCTTTTGGGGCAATAAAATATAATATCCCCTCTTCTGTTTACCTATGGAATGCCTGCAGGACCCAAACATGTTTCTTAGTACTTCTGACTTCTCTTTGATATTCAAACAAACCCTTGGCTTATCTAAAAATACAAATATTAGATCTAAATTATTCACTTGTACCTCAAACTTAACACTACTATCCTTTCCATGTTTTCAATGCCCCAGACAATCTGTCCCCAGTAATCTTTTGTCCAGCTTAATTAAATCATTTGCACACACACACACAGACACACACACACAGACACACAGACACATACACACAGACACACACACACAGACACAGACACACGCACACACACAGACACACACACACACACAGACACACACACACACAGACACACACACACAGACACAGATACACAGACACACACACACAGACACACACACACACAGACACATAGACACACACACACACACAGACACACACACACACACACACACAGACACACACACACACAGACACACGCACACAGACACACAGACACACACACACACACAGACACACACACACACACACACACAGACACACACACACACAGACACACACACACACACACACGCACACAGACACACACACACACACACACAGACACACACACACACGCACACACACACACACACACACACACACACACACACAGACACACACACAGACACGTTGGTTAGGGGAATGGTTGGAACCACAGTAATTCCTCACTTTAAGTCACACCGCTTAACATCATTTTGCTTTAACGTTGTTTATTCTTTAGGGCCTGTTGTTCTGACTTGCGTGGATATTTTCGATTTTACGTTGCCTGCTCACAGACCACTCCCCACCCCCCACCCCCTCCCTTCGCTGCACTCTGGGCCAGCCACCGCCATGTTCTGATGCTGGAGCTGCTGCCAAAGTCACCTAAGGCTGAGGCTGCTGGGCGAGAGCAAGGCCTGAGATTCTGGGAGCAGGAGCGTGGTGCAGGGATTGGTAGTTGCAGGTCACCTATCAGGTGGTGAAGTGTGAGTAACATGGGTGTAGGGTGGGAGAGGAAGCTCCTGGCTTCATCTGCTGCACCACCACCGACACCCGCCCCCCCCTCCATCCCCAGACAGCTTCATTCCCAGCCCCAATCACAGCTCCATCTGGGGCAGGCACCCCCCTCAGCTCCCTCCACGCACCCCCAACACCACCCCCCCCCCCACCCCCACCCCCACCAACCAACATCCAGGCTCCTACCACACTACCCAGCTCGGTATACCCCTCCCCGGCTCCACCCATGACCCATGAAACAGACGAGAAAGAGTGTGGGAAAGGAGAGACAGACAGGCAGACTGGGAAAGGAGGAGAGAGAGGGGGAGAGGGACAGAGTGAGTTTCAGGAGTGCTGTGCGTGAGACAAAGAAGCTGATGGTTCACTTAAAGTTGCCAATTTCAGGAACACAACCATAACTTTAAGTAAGAGCTTACTATAAAGTTCAGTGTAGATCAGGGGTTGAAAACTTTTTTTTTTAACCATAAGAGCCTTTGTAAAAAAATTGCCTTTAGTAAAAACTATTGGGAGCCACAAGACAAAAATTTGGTATTTCTAAACCAAATAATTGGCAAATTGCCAAGTATCTCTGGTAGAGCGCATAATTTGAATGTATAATAAAATAAAATATATAGAATTTATAAATCAAAATAAGCAAAATTAAAATAGACATAACTCTGAATTATCACTTTTTTACTTTTATTCTGTCAGAAAAGTCATCCTTATCACAAACTTTAACTTAAGGCATATAGAATTAGAACAGTTTTTTCAGCTGTTGATTCTCATGATTAAAAATACTTCTAACAGCACATTCAGAATAATTTATCATCTCAACTACATTAGAAACAATTCTAATCACAACCATAAAATGTGTTCTCTGAATTAAAGGCATTATCTAAAACCATGGTGTAGCTGTACCACTGGAACAAGTTTATTAAGAGCACCATGATGTTTATTGTTAAAATAATATTTGAAATCGTTAACGTGCAGCATAGTCATTAGCCTTTTATCACCACAATAAAAACACGGCTCTTACTTTTCTTCACTTAATTTTCTTTAGGCTTTTTTCACTGTAATGCGATCCAGCTGAAAAGTTTGGGAGCCACAAATGAGGTGTTAAAGCCGTGTGGTCTTTACACTTTAAAAAAGAAAATGCAAAAACAACATTCTTAGAAAAGTGGCGATTTAGTGGGACCACTGACTACATTGTTCGAAGTTGAATTACAGGTGGAAGAATCCACAGGAAGGACAAAGAGAGGATTAACAGACTGAGGCTCAAAGGAACATTAGACTTTGCTGCTCTCTGACCAACATTGGCCACCAATCTATAAACACTTCACTTTTAAACTCCTCTTTCTTGCTTTCAAGTTCCTCAACAACCTTGCCCCTTCCTATCTTTACAATACCTCCAACCCAAGAATCCTTTGAGATACCTATACTCCCCTGATGTTGCTTTACTTGCATCCCCTATTCCAATCGTTCTACCATTGGCAGCCATGTCCTCAACTGTTTGGACCCTTAGCTTGGGACTTCTCACCCTAAACCTCTCTACCTCTCTACCTCTCTTCTCCTTTAAGAAGCAACTTAAAAACCTATCTCTTTGACCAAGCTTTTGTTTACCTGTCCTAATATCCCTTTATATGGCTTGGTGTCAAATTTTGCTTGAAAATGCTTATGTGAAGCATCTTATGAAGTTTTACTAGGTTAATGCTGCTGTATAAGTGCACTTTATATAGTATATACTGTATGCTGTAATGTATTAATGTATTTTTTCATTTTATTTGCACTTTTATCTTGGCACTGAGAAGTCATGGATGCTACACTTAGAATCATCTCCTTTGTTTTGATCAGATACTCAAGACAAAACCAAATGTACATGTCTGTTGCAAACCATATACTGGTTCTCTTAGCTACTTTATCTTTGGCAGAGGTCTTGAAATGTTTATATCTTTGAGTTCCTTTTACCGCAGATATTAATTCAAGCTGTGACAGTTTTGATTAATTATGAAGTATACCTTTTTTTTTCAAACTTCTGTAGTGCCAGTTTAGATATCAAAGGAAAAAGAAAGACATATAACTAGCCTGGTATTCCCTGTCCTTCAGTTTGACTATATAGCTAAGATGCTATATGCATGGAAGGCTAATAAAGACTTCTGGAGTGATCATTTCTCACATTAGCCCTCTCCTCACAGGCTTCTGTTAAGACGTGATTAAAGAGAAATTCTAACATCTCATAACTTTGAAGGGAACTTTTACTGAGACTGTTCCAAGGCATTTATGGAATGTGATTTAAATAAAACATCAGATGGCTCATAACGCACACGTCGATGGTGTAAAAATCAGTAGTTAGGGTGTACTGGAAAGGATGGCTGTGATTAGAGTGGAGTCACCTGGAACGCTTGTATTCCAGGTTCTAAGGCAAGTGGGTGGGGGGGGGGGGGGGGGGTGTGGGGGTGGGGGTGGTGGCAGTAGCTGAAGGGCTGGTCACAATCTTCCAACCTGCCCTAGACACAGGGGAAGTGCCAGAGGATTGAAAAATGACAAATGTGAAACTCTTATTCAAGAAAGTTTGTAAGGACATTCCTAATAACTACAGGCCAGTCAGCTTAACATCAGTTGCGGGTAAAGTTTTTAGAACAATAATTGAGGAAAAATTAACAGGCACTTGGAGAGGTTTGAGTTAATTAAGGTGACCCAGCACAGATTTGTAAAAGGCAGGTCTTGCTTGACTAATCTGATTGAATATTTTGATGCAGTAACAGGGAAGGTTGATGAAGGGAATGTGGTGGATGTCGTCCAAATGGATTTTAAGAAACTGTTCAACAAAGCACCACATTGAAGTTTAGTTGACAAAATAGAAGCTCATGAAATAGGAGCGTCAATGTCAACTTAGATTTTTTTTTTAAATTGTCTTAAAGACCAAAAACAATGAGCTGTTGTAAAAGGTTGTTTTTCAGACTGGAGGATAGTAGACGGTGGTGTTCCCTGAGGATCTGTGCCAGAACCACTGCTTTTTCATATATATATGTAAATGTCTTGGATATTGGAAAACAGAGTAAAATTTCAAAAATCACATCCAACTTAGAGTTGTGGCAGTGAGGATGATATCGATTAACTACGACAGGACATAGGCTAGTGGAATGGGCAGGCGAGTGATAGATGTAACTGAATGCAAAGAAATGCAAATTGGTGCATTTTGGCAGAAGGGATAGGGAGAACCAAGATATGCTTAATGGTACAATTCTAAAGACTGTGCACAGGCAAAGGGACCTGACATATTAAAGTGTATAGGCCTTTGAAGGTGGCAGGAAGTACTGAGAGATTCATTAGCAAATTATATGGGATCTTGGCTTCATAAATAGGGGCACTGAGTACAAAAGCAATAAAGCAAGTGAGAGTTGCAATCGCAGTAGGTGCAACACCTGCCCCTTTACCTCCTCCCTTCTCACCACCCAAGGGCTTAAACACTCCTTTGAGGTGAAGCAGCACTTCCCTTGCACCCCTTTCAATTTGGTCTACTGGTTTCGCTGCTCCCAATGCGGTCTCCTCTATATTGGAGAGACCAAACGCAGACTGGGTGACCGTTTTGCAGAACACCTCTGGTCTGTCCACAAACATGACCCAGACCTCCCTGTCGCTTGCCATTTCAACACTTCACCCTGCTCTCATGTCCATACGTCCTTGGTTTGCTGCAATGTTCCAGTGAAGCCCAATGCATCTTCCAATTAGGCACTTTACAGCCTTCTGGGCTTAACATTGAGTTCAAAAACTTTAGACCATGAAGACTCTCCTCTACCCTCACCCCTTTTTAATCCCTTTTTTTAAAAAAAATATTTTTATTTCTTATCTACTTATTTTTATTTTTATGCATTTTTGTTCTTATTATTATTCATTTATTCATTGTTTTATCCACTTTTTTATCCCACATTTTGATCCCTTTTTATATCCTTTTTTCTATAGCCGCCACCCCCTCCCCTGATCCCACCCCCAAAAAGACCATCTGTTACTTGTTCCATGTTGCTCTTGCACAGAGTAATCACCCTTGTTCTGCTATTACCACATTCTCCTTTCTGACCTTTATTCTGCTATTAGCACCTTCTTTAGTCTTCAACACTGCCATTAACACTCCCTTTGTCCTTTGTCCATGACATCTTTGTCAATATCTCCTTAACCTATCACTGGCTTTCTATCCAGCTTCATCTGCTCCACCCCCGCCCCCCCCCCCACCTTAAATGTTATAAATTTCATCACATTTCTACTTCTCTTTGGGCAGAATTTTGCCGTCGGCGAGCAGGGGGTGGGGCCCACTCGCCGGTGAGTAAAATGACACAGGATGACATCGGGCGGAACCCCTAACATCATCCCGCCCCGTTTAAGGTTTCAGGAAGGAGGGGGCGCAGCAAAATCAGCTGTGGGCCCGCCGACCTGTCAATGGGCAATTGAGGCCACTGACAGGATAATTTAACCAATTAAAGGACCTGCCCGTCCAACCTTAAGGTTGGTGAGTCGGCCAGGAGCCCCGGCGGGAGTAGAGAAAACATGAAACCTCATCCAGCGGCGCGACGAGGATTCATGCAGGGTTCTAAAATTTTTAATAAAGTTATTATGTTAATTATGAACATGCCCCATCTCATATGACATTGCCGCATGAGGGGGACATGTTAGGGACTTTTATTTTCTATTTTTAATCTTTTTAAAAGTGTAAGCAATCTCCCTGAGGCTGCACTTAGCCTCAGTGAGATGTGCGCTTTATCGTGCACATGCGTGAAAGAGCACACTCTCGCTTTTGGGGACTCCCCCCACCCCCCCCCCCCCCACCCCAGCACAGGGAGCGCATAGCGCTTCCCACTGGATGTCACGCTGGGTGGGCCTTAATTAGCCCACCCACTTAAAATGGCGGCAGGGCCCGCTTCTCCAGCGGGAATGGGATCCCCACCCGCTGGAGACTGGGTTGGACCCGCCCGCCCGACAGGCAGGAAATTCTGCCCTTTAGCTCTGAAGAAGAGTCACACAGGCTCAAAATGTTAACTCTGTTTCTCTCTCCACAGATGCTTTCAGAATTGGTGAGTTTTTCCAGCATTTTCCACTTTTATGGAACAACATAAGATATATTGAACCTTTTCAAAACTCTGATTAAGCCACAACTGGTGTATTGTATCCAATTCTGGTCACCGCAATTTAGGAAGGATGTGAGGCCTTCGAGAGAGTGCAGAGGAGATTTACCAGAATGGTTCCAAGGATGCAGGATTTTAGCTACATGGTTAGTTTGGAGAAGATGGGTAGTTCTCCTTGGAGCAAAGGAGATTGAGGATAGATCTGATAGAAGTGTACAAGATACCGACAGGTTTAGATAAGGTAGACAAAGAAAAGCTGTTCCCATTAGCCGATGACACATGGAAGAGGGGACACAGATTGAAGGGGGAATGTGAGAAAGAACTGCTTTTACACAGACAGCGGTAATGACCTGGAACTCGCTGCTTACCAGGTTGGAGGAAGTGGAAATGATGAATGATTTCAAAAGGAAAATAAACTTGCAGGGTTATGGGGATAGAGTGGGATAGAGTCGGAAAATGAAGCTGATTGGAATGTTCTGCAGCAAGCCAGTATGGGCTAAATTGCCTCCTTTTGAGCCATAAAGATTGCAAGAAAAAATTACACAATTAAAAGTTATCTACGAAACAATCCTATAGTGTGAGCTTACAAATGTCTTCTTGACTTTCCTACATTAAAACAGCGACTACATTTCAAAAGTACTCCACTGGTTGTAAAGCCTTTTGGAATGTCCTGAGATCATGAGAGCTACTTTCCAAATGTAAGTTCTTCATTTCCACTCAAGGGATGATAAAATAGGCCGTGTTTCATTACATTGCTGTTAAATTATATAATAATAAATTCATTTAGGAGGCAATGGTGTAGTGATATTGTTGCTGGGCCAATCATTCAGAGACCTAGGGTAACGCTCTGGGTATCGGGGATTGAATCCCACCAAAAGAGATGGCGGAATTTGAAATCAATTTTAAAAACTCTGGAATTAAAAGTCTGATGATGACCATGAAACCATTGTTGCGAAAAACCATCTTGTTCACTAATTTCATTTAGGGAAGGATATCTGCTGTCCTTACCTGGTCTGGCCTACACATGACTCCAGACCCGCAGCAATGACTCTTAACTGCCCTCTGAACAAGGGCAATTAGGGGTGGACAATAAATGCTGGCCTGGCCAGTGACACCCACGTCCCATGAATGAATTTTAAAAAAGGAAGAGATATATATATAAATCACCTTTAATGTAATAAAATGCTCAAAGCTGTTTTGCAGGAGTATTATAAAACAAAATTAAATACCGAGCCACAAAAGGAGGGATGAGGCCAGATGACTTAAAGCTTGGTCAATGAGATAGATTTTAAAGAGTGTCTTAAATAAGGAAAGTGAGGTAGAGGATTGGAGAGGGTTATGAACATATGAACATACAAATCAGGAGCAAGAGTAGACCATTCAGCCCCTTCGAGCCTGTTCCGCTATTTAGTAAGATCATGGTTTATCTGATTGTAACCCCAACTGCACATTCCCAACTACCCACAATAATCTTTTATCCTCTTGCTTATCAACAATCTACCTAGCTCTGCCTTAAATATATTCAATGACCCTGCCTCCACTGGTCTCTGGGGAAGTGAGTTACAAAAAATCGCAATCTTTTGAGAGAAAAAAAATTCTCCTCATCTCCATTTTAAATGGGTGTCCCCTTATTTTTAAACCTTGTCCACTAGTTTTAGTCACTCTCAGCATCTACCCTGTCAGGTCCCTTCAAGATCTTATATGTTTCACTAAGATGACCCCTCATTCTTCTAAACTCCAATGGATACAGGCCCAGCTTGTCTAATCTTTCTTCATAAGATAAAGCCCCATTCCAGGGTTTCAGTTGAGTGAACCTGCTCTGAGCTGCCACTAATGCATTTATATCCTTTCTTAAATAAGGGGACTAAAACTGTACACAGTCCCTCAGAAGTGATCTCGCCAATACCTTACGCAACCTTAGCAAAACAATTTTACTTTTATATTCCATTCCACTTGCAACAATTCCTTTTACCTTCTGGATAACTTGCTGTATCTGCAAGAAAGGAAGGAATTGTATCACTTGCTTTAGGGAGGGAATTACAGAGCTTAGGATCCAGGCAACTGAAGGCATGGCCACCAATGGTGAAGTGATTAAAACAGGGGATCCTTAAGAGGTCAGAATTAGATGAGTGCAGATATTTCCATGGGTTGTTGGGCTGGAGGAGATTACAGAGATAGGGAGGAGTGGGGCCATGAAGGGATTTGTAAACAAGGATGAGAATTTTAAAATTGAGGCATTGCTTAATCGGGCAACAGTATGGGTCAGTGAGTCCAGGATGATGGGTGAATGGCATTTGGCATAAGTTGGGACACAGGCAGCAGAGATTTGGATGACCTCATGTTTGCAAAGGATAGAATGTGGGAGACCAGCCAGGAGTGCATTGGAATAGTCAAGTTTAGAGGTAACAAAAGCAGGAATAAGGGTTTCAGCAGCAGATGAGCTGAGACAGGGGAGATGACAATTGATATTATGGAAGTGGAAACAGGTGACTGTGCGGATATGTGGTCAGAAGTTCTTCTTGGAGACAAAGATGACATGAAGATTGTGAACAGTCTGGCTCGGCCTCAGACAGTTGCCAGGGACGGAGATGGAGTCAGTGGCTCGAGAGCAGAGTCCTTGGGCAGAGATTGATGACATTAGCTTTGGCCTGTCTCAATATGTAATTAAAGAAAATATCTGCTCATTGAGCACGGGATGTCAAACAAGCAGTCTAATAATTTAGAAACAGGTTTATGTGGATGGTGGGCGAAGGCCACCACTGAAAAGTCAAGGGTCAGGCTGCCTCTGCTCGGCCAGTCACCCCACAGCCGTTTTATGGAAGTTGGCCATTAATGGCTTGAGGACAAATTTCTGTCCCCATCTGACTGGAAGCCCTGCCTCCTGGAGCTGCTGGCCAATCAAATAGTTGGAAGCTCTCTAGTCCCAGCAGTGTCACCGGAAACGATGGCCAATGCTGAGGCTATTGCCAGTCCCCGAAGAAGAGAGGTCATGGATCCAGGTTTGAAGGTAAGTCCAGGGTTTTGCTTGGGCCAGGAGCTAGGCCCTGGCCAAGGGTATAGGAGGCCGCATTTATCAGAGCAGGGGAGGGGGAATGTAGGCAGGGGAAGACTACCTTTGTAGGGGAGCTTCCATTGGGTGCGGTGCTCCCAAACAGTAGGGGCCCTCAGCCCACAAAAAGTCTCTAGGTTTATTCTAGTGACCTCTCCACATGGCATGGACGCCTCCCGCCATGGATAAAAATTCAGCAGAGGCTGACCCGCACTTTTCCCATCACCGAAAACCCAGTGGAGGCAGGTAGGCGATGGGCATGGCCCTGGCGCCATGGTGACCAGTTGTGACCAGTCCCCCACAGCAGCCCCCCAGCCCCCTCCCCAGCGTAAAATTCCAGCCAGCGTATGTGTGAAATAAAGATATACGTATATATGTGAAAATTGGATTTGTGTTTTCCGATGAGATACAAATATAAGCTTAAAATAAGTTTCATGATGGCCTACCACTTTCAGGGACTGAAGAAACAGCATAAGATATATTTCGGTACCTTGAGAGCACATTGCTAAACATTAACTTTGATTTCAGAGCTTGGACAGCCATCGCTGAAATTATGGGGACCTGGGATGTTCCAACAAGAGTGACCTAACATAACAGAGTCAAAATTATGTAGACAATATAATTCAACCTCCTCAGCTGTGGGATCGCTCAGCCATACCTTCTCTCTTTGCTTCAGACCTCCAACATCTGCACTTTTTTCCTTTTTGATCCTGTGAAGTGGAAGCTAAATAAGTGTACGATGGAGAAAGGAATTGAATAATATTGCTTGTTGGAGATAAAGAAAGGTGGATGGAGGCTCATACAGGCCATAAGAGCAAGATAGACCGGTTGGGCTGTAGGTTTGTGCCTGAACTGTAAATCCAGCGTAGCCACTATAATGAAAGGTAGAAAAAAAATGGAAAAGGGAACACAGGTTTGAAATGACAGTTCTTATACATCTTTCCCTATCGGATATACTTCATGGAGCATCAATCACAAGTGGTGTCATCAGTTTGGGTTAAAGTGGGAAACTGCCTTAAAATTGGGAAAGAAATTCTGAAATGTGTCACAATCCATTTGGAAATTTACCTGTTCACAAAAACAAAAATCATATAAACTGCTGTCTATTGTTGTAAAAATTGTGGTTCATTTGTTCCAACCTGGTTACAGATGGTTCAACTTGGCAAACACTCAAAGGAATCTCGGAGCACATATGTTGTAAGCCATAAGAGTGACAAGTTTTTCCTTGATAGAAAGGATAGGGCCAGCTTTAAGGACGCAGGGCTTACTATATTCTTTTTTTTGAATGCCATTGTTTGAATAATTCCCATGAGAGAACAAAAGTATAATGCCAGCAGTTTAATTTAACAAGTTTGCTTTTCTCTTTGATAGCAAAATAAAATTTAGCACATCTGGACCAAAACGCAAAAGCAGCCGAAATGAATATGTAAATGGCTTGTTAATGATAGAAACTCAGCATTTTACACAAGAAAAACAGCTGCGGAAGATTCCAGAAAGCTTTAAATAGGCATCAAGCGTCGGTTCCATGGGAAGAACCCATTTGCTTCGCCAACAGTTCAGGACACAATGAGCCGTGTTTGAGAATTTTTTAAAAAATCAGCATTTGAAAGGAAACACAACAAACATTTGGCCACAAGTTGGTCTGAAAAATGTTATCAGTATATTCTCCGTCCTCGAATGCAAATATGTACAAATAAAGCAAATGCTTTTTAAGATATTCTCACTCTTGCTCTCATCACCTCTTCCCAGTGAAAAGGACATTTTGCTTAATTCTCTAATTAGGATAATGACACACACCTGCGTAATTTTCAGCTTGCTCCCTGTAATAACTATAATCATACTCAACAGTGGCCTTTTATGATCCTTCACGAACAATTTGCAGGAGATATGTAATTGCATTAAAAATTCATTTTAAAAGCTACAAAGTAGTGTTTTAGAAACCATTTAAAAAGATGGTTTTTCATTTTTGCATGTCACTGGCACATTTTCATGATTAAATTTAATTAAAAATCTGAAATCAGAAGTTATCTTAGTCTATGAAAGTCAAAGGAAGTAGTTTATTGCTCCCTTCCTCTAATGAATAGACAGTGCAGTAGAATATGAAGAAGGAAATCAGGATTTCCTTTTTTAAATTGTTTAGCGTAATCCTTAGTATTATATCAATCGATCACCAGGAAATCGAGATGTCCATCGTTCTTCTTAATTCAATGTTAAAGGTGGATGAGAGAGAGGAAAATTGATACAGGTTCTTGTACCTTTTCTCTCATTATTTTGGGTGAAATAACGAAGACGAGCTCAACTTAACTCAGCTAATGATGCTATCATCTGTGGGGAAATGGGGTTAAGTTCAAACCCCACACAAAGGACATGAGCACGTAAACTAGGCTGACACCCCAGTATTACATTGTAGAAGTGGAATAATGTCAGAGGCACTGGGATTAATAGAGGGGGGGATTCTGGGTGATAGTGTAAGAGATAGGATTATGGATCAGACACCCATTCTCTGATTTCCCTTGTGCAAATGTGTAATGGACAGCTGATTTGATATTTCACAATTTGCACTGCTGTTCGAAGTCAACATTACCCCCCATTATCCTTTAAGCAGTAAACTGAAATATAATTTGAAGTACAGTTATCACTATTTGAAAATGAACAGCAGGGAGTTCCATTAGGTACATAGGAATAAGAGAATGCCATTTAGTCCCTGCACCCTGTTTAGATCAGGTATACCTCAAATCCATATCCCTTGTTAGCTTTACCCAACAAAAATCTGTCAATCTCAGCCTTGAAAGTTCCCATTGTCCCAGAATAGTCCTTTGGGAGAGAGAATTCCAGATTTCTACTACCCTTTGTGTGAAAATTTGCTTCATGGTTTCCTTCCAAAATGGCTTGGCTCCAAAGATGCCCTGTTCATTCTTGATTCGCCAATAGGAGGAAGTTGTGGGCAGAATGTTTATGCTCTCTCCCATGGCGCATTTGGTGGTGGGGAGGGCATTTAATCAGTAATATTAGGGTTTGTAAGGGTTAATGTGTGGGACTGTGTTACTAGCACCTTCCATAATGAAGATGTAAGAGAACACACGACGAAGAGTCAAGGGGGAGAATGTTCATGGCTTCAGCAGTGTGACACCTAGTCATGGATAGCTGTATATAGTATATATTGTATATAATAAACCAGTTATTGTTTGGACCTGCCAATGTCTCAGTAATCATTCTTCAGCTAGACTAACCAAATTACAGCATATTCTAAAGCTAATTCAGCCTGAAGTGCCTGAAAACGTTTCTATGACATGATAAAGTGCAACATAACTGCAACCATTTTTTAAACAAAAGGATGAAACCTTCAACAATGGCATTAATATCAAGAATTATGAAGAAACTTTAATAAAATATATTCAAATAGTTGTGGAGAAGCATTTCATACCAGGAAAGAGTGAGGCAGCCAGTCATGTTAGATTTCATCGGAAGGATTGAGAGAGCACTTTTCATTGATATTGCCCCCCCCTATTCTCAGATTAAATCAGAAAGTTCCCCCACACATGGATTCATAATTCAGGAAACGTGCTTCTATCTCCAAGTAGTTGAAGCCAGGGTCAGTAGCACAGAGGAGGGTGTCTAGCCGAGTCAGGAATGTTTTCTAAAGATTTAAACCAAACCGGATTACCTTGTGCAGAGAGCCAAGTCTATCTCATCAACTGGATGACATGGCAATTGTCACCCTTCTACTTTCAATGTTCCTGAAGGGCTTAACACCAGCACAAGCAGCTTCTTCCAGACAAGGCTAAGAACTGCTCACAGCTGTGGAAAGACCCCACATAACTCTGGTTTCCAGCCTCCGTAAAGAAACAAAGAAGAAGAGGAAATATTTGCATTTCATGTCTTTCATGACCTCAGGATGCTCCAAAGTGGCTTACAGTCAACAAAGTACTTATGAAATGCAGTCTCTCCAGGAATGTATAAAACTTGGCTGCCTATTTGCCCCACAAATAACAATGTGACAATGTGATCACCTGTTTTACATATGTTGGTGAAGGGATAAATATTGACTAGGGTTCCAGGGAGAACTGATAATGCAGGTGGAGCCTCAGTTTGACAAGTCACTAACGCAGCATTGTCTGACAGTGCAGCATTTTCTCAGTACTGCACTGGAGTGCCAGCCTCAGTTACATGCAGAACTTAAATTCATAACTTTACAACTTAGAGACAAGAGTGCAACCACTGAGCCATAACTGACACACATTCCAGACATTTGTGCATTTGTCTAATGCTGACAGATTACAATGCAATGAAAAAATTCAAGCAATAATGAGGGGAAAAAACGCATGCTTATTATTCAAAGCAGTTTGTCTTGAACAAGTGTTCTTCTTAGAGCAGAGAAGGTTAATGGGAAAGATAATAGAGGTGTTCAAAATCATGAATTGTTTTGACAGAATAAATGTAGAATCATAAGATGATTACAGGAAAGAAGGAAGCCATTTGGTCCATCATGTCTATACTGCTTCTCTGCAAGAGCAACTCACTCAGTCTCATTTCCCCACATTTTCTCCATAGCCTTGGATCTTTTTTTCTCTTCAGATAATTATCTGATTCTCTTCTGAAAACCTCGATTAAATCTGCCTCCACCACACTCTTAAGCAGTGCATTCTAGATCCTAAAGGTAAGCACTTCACTGAAGGTAAGCAGGCGGTAAAGAAGGCAAATGGCATGTTGGCCTTCATAGCGAGAGGATTCGAGTACAGGAGCAGAGATGTCTTGCTGCAATTATACAGGGCCTTGGTGAGACCACACCTGGAATATTGTGTGCAGTTTTGGTCTCCTTATTTGAGGAAGGATGTTCTTGCTATGGAGGGAGTTCAGTGAAGGTTTACCAAACTGATTCCTGGGATGGCGGGACTGACATATGAGGGGAGATTGAGTTGGTTAGGATTATATTTGCTGGAGTTCAGAAGAATGAGGGGGGGATCTCATAGAAACCTAAAATGTTCTAACAGGACCAGACAGGGTAGATGCAGGAAGGAGGTCCCTGATGGTGGGGGAGTCCAGAACCAGAGGACACAGTCTGAGGATACGGGGTAGACCATTTAGACTGAAATGAGGAGAAATTTCTTCACCCAGGGAGTGATGAGCCTGTGGAATTCGCTACCATAGAAAGTAGTTGAGGCCAAAACATTGTATGTTTTCAAGGAGTTAGATATAGCTCTTGGGGTGAAAGGGATCAAAGGAGATGGGGAGAAAGCGGGAGCAGGCTATTGAGTTGGATGATCAGCCATGATCTTGCTGAATGCCGGAGCAGGCTCGAAGGGCCGAATGGCCTCCTCCTGCTCCTAGTTTCTATGTTTCTAATCACTCGCTGTGTGAAAAGCTTTTCCTCATGTCACCATTGCTTCTTTTGCCAAACATCTTAAATCACCGTCCTCTGACTCTCGATTCTTCTGTCGACAGGAAAAGTTTCTCTCTATCTACTCTATCCAGACCCCTAAGGATTTTGTATACCTCCATCAAATCTCCCTGAACCTTATCTTCTCCGAGGAGAACTATCCCAGCTTCTCCAATCTCTCTAGTTCCTCATTCCTGGAACCATTCTCATGATCAGTGTGCTTGCACAAAAGCAGGGGAGAGACCTCACCCTGAGTGAGACACAGCCAGAGTGAGTGTGAGTATTAGCAATTTGGTGCACAGTGGGAATTGAACGGGTAAGTCTCTCTCTTTAATTTCTCTTTATTTTTTGTAAGTTCAGTAGTCTAGTTAAAAGGTTGGGTGAGGTAGCTGACTCAGCCGACTGTTTGACAGTTAACTTCAACCACCTGAAGCCTGAATAGGTATTGATTACTATTTGAAGCTTAACTAGTGGGAGTCATCTCAGCTCACCTCAACTCTATTTAAGAAAGTAAAGATTTAGAAGCACACTATCAGTGATCTTGCACATGAGGAGGGGAGAGAGCTCATCCTGAGTGAGACACAACGAGAGTGAGTGTGGGTATTGGAAATTTGGTGCACAGTGGGAATTCGGTGCAGAGGGGAAGTGGTGCTTTTTGCATTTTTTCCTTGCTATCCAACTTCTTAAATCTTCAGAGAGTGGTCCTGCCCTGCTGCAGCAGTAGAGGCTACAAGAGAGAGAAATGACTGGTAAGTAGTGGGTCAGGTCGGATAAGTATTTACTACTTTAATCACTTATAGTTTAAGGTCATTTTGTGGTTTATAGTTTGTATATTCTGTAGTAATGAGGATCAGAAAAGAAGAGCCCTCAGGCAATTGATTTAAAATGTTTAATTTAAAGGGATAAATGTCAGGAGCACTCAAAGCCGTGGTGTGCTCCTCGTGCTCCATGTGGGAAGCCGGGGACATTTCCAGTGCCCGGGACCAGCATGTGTGCAGGAAGTGTGTCCAGCTGCAGCTCCTGGAAGCTCGGGTTTCAGAGCTGGAACGGCAGCTGGGGACACTGTGGGGCATCCGTGAGTCTGAGAGCATCGTGGATAGCACGGTTAGAGAGGTGGTCACACCACAGGTGAAGGGACTTGAGGAAGGAAGGGAATGGGTGACCACCAGGCAGCCCAAGAGAAACAGGCAGGTGGTTCAGGAGTCCCCTGGGGTCCCGCTCGCAAATCGGTATTCCATTTTGGAGGCTGATGAGGGCACTGGTTCCTCCAGGGAGTGCGGACAGAGCCAAGCTTCTGGCACCACAAGCAGCCTGTCTGTACAGGAGGGGAGGAAGGGAGGAAGAGCAATAGTAATAGGGGATTCTATAGTCAGGGGAACAGATAGGCGCTACTGTGGCCGTCAACATGACTCCAGGATGGTATGTTGCCTCCCTGGTGCCAGGGTCCGGGATGTCTCAGAGTGGCTACAGGGCATCTTGAAGGGGGAGGGTGATAAGGTAGAAGTCATGGTACATGTTGGAACCAATGACATAGGTAAAAAGAGGGATGAGGTCTTGCATCAAGAATTCAGGGAGTTAAACTAAAAAGCAGGATTTCTCGGGTTGTAATCTCTGGATTACTCCCAGTGCCACGTGCTAGTGAGCACAGCAAAGGAGAAAAGCACAGATGAATACATGGCTTAAGAATTGGTGCAGGAGAGGGGGTTTTAGATTCCTGGATCATTGGGACCATTTCTGGAGAAGGTGGGACCTGTACAAGCGGGACAGTCTATATCTGAACCAGAGCAGAACTAACATCCTTGCGGGTGGGTTTGCTAGTGCTGTTGGGAAGAGCTTAAACTAATTCGGCAGGGGGAGGGGACACAGAATGTTAGCAGAATAGGGACACATCATAATAAAGTAAAACAATCAAGTCAGAGGGAGTACAGCTGCAATAAGCTTCAAGGGAGAAAGGCAAGGCTGGATGGCCTCTACTTTAATGCCAGGAGTATTACAGGTAAAACAGTTGAGTAAGGGTGAGGACTAACACATGGAATTGTGATATAGTAGCCATCACAGAGATGTGGTTGAGGGAGGGGCAAGATTAGCAGCTCAACATTCCGGGATGTGGAATCTTCAGGCGAGACAGGGGAGGGGGTGAAAGAGGAGGAGGTGTTGCATTATTAGTTAAGGAGTCAGTTACTGCAGTAAGGAGAGATGATATCTTGGAGGGGGCATCGAATGAAGATTTCTGCATCGAGCTTAGGAATAAAAAAGGGGAAGCCACGTTGTTAAGTGTTTATTATAGACCCCCAAATAGTCAGTGGGAAATTAAAGAGCAAATATGTGCACTATTTGCGGTGGTGTGTAAAAACAATAACAATATGGTAATTATATTAGGAGATTTCAACTTTCCCAACATTAATTGGGATAGACATAGTGTTAAGGGCTTAGATGGAGTGGATTCCTTGAAATGTGTACAGGAGAACTTTTTAGGTCAATATGTAGAGGGTCCAACAAAGGACGGCACATTGCTCGACCTAATTCTTGGGAATGAAGCTGGACAGGTAGCTGAGGTGGTGGTGGGGATCATTTTAGTGATAACGACAACATGGTACAGTTTAAGCTTGTTATGGACAAAGAAATTGACAAGTTGCAAAAAAATGTTTTGGATTGGGGGAGAGTGGATTTTAGTAAAATAAAGCAGGATCTGGCCAAAGTAGACTGGGAACAGCTACTTGTGGGGAAATCAACAGAGGAGCAGTGGGGGGTGTTCAAAAAGGAAATGGGGAGGGTACAGACTCAACATGTTCCCTCTAGGGTGATAGGAAGGAGTAACAAGCCCAGAGAACCACGGGTGACCAGAGATATTCAGGTTACGATGACAAAGAATAGAGAGGGTTTTGGCAGGTACAAGAGGAGCAAATCAGCGGAGGCATTAGTGGAGTACAGAAAGTGCAGGGTGGAGCTTAAGAAAGCAATTAGGAGAGCAAAAAGGGGATATGAGAAAGCTCTGGCTGGTAAAAGTAGGGAAAATCCCAAGATATTCTACAAGTATATCAATGGGAAGAGGATAACCAGGGAAAGAGTAGGGCCCATAAGGGACCAAGGGGGCAATCTATGGGTGGAGCCAGAGGACATCGCTAGAGTGTTGAATGAATACTTCACATCTGACTTCACTCAAGAGAATGAGGATGAAGGTATCGAACTCAGGGAGAGAGACTGCGAGGTTCTTGAGCAAATTGATATAGGGAATGACAATGTATTGGAGGTGTTGGCAGGCTTAAAAGTGGACAAATCTCCAGGTCCAGATGATTTGTGTCCCAGCCTGCTGAGGGCGGCAAAGGAGGAGGTCTGACCCAAAACTTTAATTCCTCTCTGGTCACGGGGGAGGTGCCAGAGGACTGGAGAACAGCTAATGTGGTTCCGCTATTTAAGAAGGGTTGTAGAGATCAGCCAGGAAACTACAGGCCAGTGAGTCTCACGTCAGTGGTAGGGAAACTATTGGAGAAAATTCTGAAGGAGAGAACCTATCTCCACTTGGAGAAGCGAGGTTTGATCAGGGATAGTCAGCATGGCTTTGTCAGAGGGAGGTCATGCCTAACAAATGTGATTGAATGTTTTGAGGAGGTGACCAGGTGTGTAGATGAGGGTAGTGTAGTTGATGTAGTTTATATGGATTTCAGCAAAGTCTTTGACAAGGTCCCACATGGGAGACTTATAAAGAAGGCAAATGCACATGGGATACAGGGTAATTTGATAAGGTGGATTCAATATTGTCTTAGTTGTAGGAGACAGAGGGTGATGACAGAAGGATGCTTTAGTGACTGGAAGCCAGTGTCCAGTGGCGTACCACAGGGATCTGTGCTGGGTCCCCTATTATTCGTCATTTATGTAAGCAACATAGATGTCTAAGTGGGGAGTAGGATTACTGAGTTTGCAGATGACACAAACGGATGATTGGCCGGGTGGTTAACAGTGAGGTTGAGTGTCTTGGGGAAGATATAGACGGGATGGTCAAATAGGCAGATAAGTGGCAGATGGAATTTAACCCTGAAAAGTGTGAGGTGATACACTTTTGAAGGAGTAATTTGACAAGGAAGTATTCAATGAATGCCATGACACTAGGAAGTTCTGAGGAACAAAGGGACCTTGGCGCGTGTGTCCATAGATCTCTGGAGGCAGAGGGGCATGTTAGTGGGGTGGTGAAAAAGTCATATGGGACACTTGCCTTTATCAATCGAGGCATAGATTACAAAAGTAAGGAGGTCATGTTGGAGTTGTATAGAACCTTAGTGAAACCACAGCTGGAGTACTGTGTGCAGTTCTGGTCGCCACATTATAGGAAGAATGTGATTGCACTGGAGGGGATGCAGAGGAGATTCACCAGGATGTTGCCTGGGATGAAATATTTAAGTTATGAAGAGAGGTTGGATAGACTTGGGTTGTTTCCGTTGGAGCAGAAAAGACTGAGGGGCGACCTGATCGAGGCGTACAAGATTACAAGGGACATGGACATGGTGGACCCTTAGTTGAAGGGTCAGTCACGAGGGGACACAAGTTCAAGGTGAGAGGCAGGAGGTTTAGGGGGGATGTGAGGAAATACGTTTTTATCCAGAGGGTGTTGATGGTCTGGAATGTGCTGCCTGGGAGGGTGGTGGAGGCGGGTTGCCTCACATCCTTTAAAAAGTACCTGGATGAGCACTTGGCACATCATAACCTTCAAGGCTATGGGCCAAGTGCTGGTAAATGGGATTAGGTAGATAGGTCAGGTGTTTCCCAAGTGTCGGTGCAGACTCAATGGACCGAAGAGCCTCTTCTCCACTGTGTGATTCTGTAATTCTTTGAATCTTTTCAGTACCTTCTTTCATACCTTCACATCCTTTCTGAAGTGTGTTTCCCACAGCTGGACTGTGTCCTCCAGTTGAAACTGAACTAGTGTTTTATTCATGATTATCATAACTTCCTTGCTTTTGTACTTTATGCCTCTATTTTAAACCCAGGATCCTGGATGACTTATGAACCACTTTCTCAACCTGCCCTGTCAATGATTTATGAACATATACCTCAAGGTCTCTCTGCTCCTGCACCCCCTTGAGAATTGCATCCTTTATTTCCCATTGCTCCTCCTCATTTTCTCACCAAAATAAATTACTTCATACTTTTCCGTATTAAATTTCATCTACTACTTGTGCACCATTAATCAGCCTGATAAGGTGAAACTATTTCCAATGGCAGAAAGGTTAGTACTCATGGGCCATAGATGTAAAGCAGTAAACAGGATGACAGAACACTTTGAGGGTTCTGTCGAAGGGTCATGAGGACTCGAAACATCAACTCTTTTCTTCTCCGCCGATGCTGCCTGACCTGCTGAGTTTTTCCAGGTAATTCTGTTTTTGTTTGACATTGAGGGGAATGTTTTGTACTCAATAAGTTGAAAGGATCTGGAATGCGCTGCCTGAAAGGGCGGTTGAAGCAGTTTCAATAACTTTCAAAAGTTTATTCATTTTTCATTATTTATTCATTTTTTCATCCTTTTCCCCCAATTCCACACCCCCCCGCCCCCCACCCCTCCCCCCACAGGGCCAACGGTCACTGTGTTGTGCATCAACAGAGCACTGACTCTTGTTCTGCTATTAACACATTCTGCTCTTACTTTTGTCTCACTACCAGCACCTTCTTTGATTTTTTTTTTACCATTACTGTTAACAGTCATATGAAGATACACACAAACAGGCAAATTAGGAACAGGAGAAGGCCACTCGGCCCCTCGAGCCTGCTCCACCATTCAATAAGGTCATGGCTGATCTGATTGTAATCTCAACCCCACATTCCTGCCGACCCCCATTATCCTTATACTCCCTTGTTAACCAATAATCTATCTCGCTCTGTCTTAAAAATATGCAAAGACTCTGCTTCCACTGACTTTTGAGGAAGAGAGTTCCAAAGACTCACAACACGCTGAGGAAAAAATTCTCCTCATCTCTGTCTTCAATGAGCGACCCCTTATTTTTAAACAGTGACCCCTAGTTCTAAATTCTCCCACAAGAGGAAACATCTTCTCCACATCCACCTTGTCAAGACCCCTCAGGATTTTAAAGATTTCAATTAAGTTGCCTCTTTCTCTTCTAAATGCCATTGGGAATAAGCCGTACCTGTCCAGCTATTCCTCATAGGACAACCCACCCATTCCTGGTATTGGTCTAGTAAACCTTCTCTGAACTGCTTCTAATGCATTTACATCTTTCCTTAAATAAGGAGACCAGTACTGTACACAATACTCCAGATGTGGTCTCATCAGAGCCCTGTACAACTGAAGCATAACCTCCATTCTTTTTGTAATCAATTCCCCTCATGATAAATGATAACAGTCTATTAGCTTTCCTTATTACCTGCTGTACCTACACGCTAATCTTTTGTGATTCATGCACTAGGGCCTCCAGATCCTTCTGCATTTCAGAGGCTGTAATCTCTCACCATTTAGATAATAAGCTTCTCATTTATTCTTTCTGCCAAAATGGACAATTACACATTTGCCCACATTATACTTCATTTGCCAGGTCTTTGCCCACTCACTTAACCTACCTATGTCATTTTGTAGCCTCCTTATTTTCTCTTCACAATTTACCTTCCTACCTATCTTTGTGTTGTCAGCCAATTTAGCAATCATTCCTTTGGTCCCTTCATCCAAGTCATTTATATAGATTGTAAAAAGTTGAGGTCCCAGCACTGATCCCTGTGACACACCTAGTCACATCCTGCCAACCAGAAAAAGACCCAGTCTCCTATCCCTTCGTCTTGTGTCCATGACATCTTTACCAATCTCGCCTTAGCTCTCACCTACCTCCGACCTTCTATGTTGCTCCTCCTGCTCCACCCCTTCTCCAAAGTATAAAATCCATCATATTTCTACTTCTCTTTAGCTCTGAAGAAGAGCCATAAGGACTCAAAAGGTTAATTCTGTTTCTTTCTCCATAGATGCTGCCAGACCTGCTGAGCTTTTCCAGCACTTTCTGGTTTTATTTCAAAAGCGAATTGGGTAAATACCTGAAGGGGAAATATTAGTAGGGTTATCGGGAAAGAGCGGGATAGTGGGACTTATTTTCCAAAAAGCCAACATGTGTATGATGGATCAAATGGCGTCCTTCTGCTGTGTTATTCCATAATTCTTTGTCATCCTCCACAATGAAAAGAGGGGGATTGGGGCAGCTTCACATTATCTGCTAATTAGGTTATGAATTCTGAATTTCGCACCACTGCTTAGTATTACACAGCTTGAATGTGAAAGCTTTCCACCCTGGAAATCATTCATGCAAATCTCTCAATGCCACAGCTGGATAATGCAACATGCTTAGAAATATCAGTCTCAGTGAAGGAAACCATCATAGCAATACAATCAGAGCAGGCTGGCAAAGCTATGATAGGAACCCCCCATTGTCAGACTGAGTTGAAACCTGCTCGTTTCAGGGATGAAAGTATGAAATAAAAACATAAATCCAACATCATATCTATTGCTTTAGTGCTGAAGATGATCTTTAAGAGATTATTTTCCGATGATGATGTCGAGTGGGAAGTCCATCGGGCCATAAACATGCATATTGGAAATGTATGCCTGTCGATCTTAATTTTTTAGCTAATCAAATTAAAGATCGTTAATTATTGTCTGTTTAAATTAATGAATCAGGCTTCAACCTTCAATATACATTTGCAACAAGGGCAGGTTCCCTGCTAACGTGCAAAGCCGTAAGACTACTAGCTTGGTATCAGAAGAGATCCAAAGAGAGATTGAGTACTTTGCTTGCATTCTCTCAAGTTTCAAAGAATGAGAGGTGATCTCACTGAAACTTTGAAAATTCTTACAGGGCGTGACAGGGTAGATGTGGATAGGATGTTTCACTGGCTGGTGAGCCTAGAACTTGGGGACACAGTGTCAAATAAGGGGCAGGCCATTTAAAGACTGAATTGAGGAAGAGTTTCTTCACTCAGGGGGTGGTGAACCTTTGGAATTCTGTCCTCCATAGGGCTGTGGAAGCTCAATCATAGAGTATGTTCAAGACAGAAATCAATAGATTTCTGCATACTAATCGCATCAAGCGATATGGGGACAGTGCAGGAAAGTGGCATTGAGGGAGACGATCAGCCATAATCTAATTGGACAGCAAAGCAGGGGGTTGAATATCCTACTCATGTTCCTATGTCCCCAAGTTCCTAAAGACTTTGCTTGAGGGTAAAGTTAGACAGAAAATTTTGAAATGACTCCACTGTAGTGAATCCAGAAGCAAACAATATTCCTCTCAATCACATGACCATCCACCCTGTCTGGTGAGGAGACAACTCTCCTGATGATCCTCCTTCACCTCCACACCCAACTTCACCTTGATGGGATGGAGCAAGATTTAAGTTCTGAGAGAGGGGCCAAGATGCCAAGTTGCCAAGGGGGATGTGAAAATAATGGTAGTCAACTCTTCAGATTTGCCAAGTGGTCCGAGCTAGCAGCTAACTCAAAGTAGGAAGCAGAAAGGCACTGGAAGGAAATAGAATTAAATGGACTAATTTGACAAGTTCAGGGATAATTTGACCACTTGCGGGATAATGAAGAAGTAACCCACCAACAAACTATTGGCGATGCATAAAATCTTTATCGAATCACTTATTATTCTCACAATGATCTATTGAGCCAGTGATAACACTGTAAAGTTCCCCTCCAAGTCAAACGCCATCCTAACTTGGAAATATATCACTGTCCCTTCATCATCATCATGTCGAAATCTTGGAACTCCAAACCTAATATACCTGTCGATGCCACACGGAACGCAGTGGTTTAAAAGAAAGCTCATCACCACCACCTTCTCAAGGGGCAATGAATCAATGGCTTGCAATACCACATCCGAGAATGGTTTCTTTTTAAAAATGAGAGCTCAGAATTTGAGGTAATTATGGATTTACCTGATGTGTAATGGGCCTTTAAGAAGAATGCTATAAAGGAAGATCACATGATCTTAGTATCCAATAGTAAAGTAGCGTACACTACCTCAGTGGTTAGTAGTGTAGAGATAGGGTTTGAAGTGTAAGCACATGTTTAGTTGCTGCTGAGTGCCTTAGTAAATAAGCAGTTTCACAATAAGTGTCTGCTGATCAACTCTATCAATAGTAGCAACTTGGTCACCACTTACAAGTGTGCAACGAAGATCTGCAGGACCCAACAGAGTTTTTTAAAAAGGAAAGATAATTTTTAAAATGCTGACTGTGTGCAAAACTGCAAGTGGAAGAAAAATTCAGTTGTCCACAGATTAGTGGAGCACACAGAGAAAAGTTGATTTTCAATATCTAAGCTAATTACTTTTCTTTCAACTAGGTTTCAAGAAAACAAAGAAGGAACTTACGTTTATTTAGCAACTTTCATGACCTCGGGATGTATCAAAGCAATTTTCAGCCAATGGAGCACTTTTTAAATAGTGTCACCATTGTAATATACAGAAATGCACCAATCAAATTACTACAAAGCAAGATCCCACAAACAGAAATGTGACAATTTACGATTTGATAACATGCTTTCTTCGGTTGGTGTTGGTTGCGACATGATGATTGGCCACGATATTGGGTAGAACCTCCAGCTCTTCTTCAAAATACAGTAGTGATAAGGGACCTTCTACGTCCATCTAGTCAATGGGTCATCAGAAAGACAGCAGACCAACAGTAGAGCACACCTTCGGTACTGACTCTCCGACAGTGCAAGTCCCCCTCAGTATTGACCTTCCATCAGTGCAGTGCTCCCTCAGAACCGGACATCTGGCAGTATAGTGCACCCTTAGCACTAACCCTCTACCAGTGCAGTGCTCCCTCAGTACTGACCTTCCAAGAGTGTGGTTCTCCCTTAGTCCTGCCCTACAAAGGGAGACTTAGAAATCTAAAAAGAAAGGTTGAGATATCAGAAAAGTATAGTGATATGGTAAAGTCAAGCAGAATGGGACAGGAAGGGATAGAGAGTTTAACAAAAAATATACATCAGCAAATAAGGTCATTGCAGAGAACAGAAGTAAAAAAGTGAAATTAAATGCTCTTTATCCGAATGCATGAAGCATCTGCAATAAAATAGAAGAATTAGTGGCACAAATAGAGGGAAATGATTTAGATCTAAAGGCCATTACAGGAACATGGAGTGGAATCTTTCCAGGTTTGTATGAAGTGGGGTAGTGGGCGGGTAAAACAATGTTTTACCTGCAGGCCGCAATAGTGGATTTGTCACGCTGTATCATCCCAAACCTGCCGTTTTAGTCAAGCATTCCCAGGAAATATACCGTTTCCATGGAAGGTGGGGTCTTATTTGCCTGTTACACCATCACCTCATCGCTGCAAGGAAGATGTCCCCAAAAGGCAAACAGACTGCAGCCCACAGGTTTAGTAATGCATCACTGGATCGCCTTTTGGATGCCGTGGAGACCTGCCATGATGTCTTTTACCTCCTCTCTGGCCGCAGGATGGGCAGAGGCATGACCAACCAGGTTTGGTAGGCGATGGCAGAGGTGATCAGCTCCAATGCTGCACAGAAGAGGTTGACTATCCAATGCAGATAGAGGATGAATGATCTCATCCGTGCAGCCAGGTTATGGCACCCATCTCATCGCTCTAAACTCACACACTCAAGACCTTCATACATTCACTGGCATCTCACTCAGTGCCAGCTCAAGGGACATCACCACCCATTCTCACATACCCTCACATGTCTATCTGGCCTTATCTCCTCTGGAGACTGCCTCCTCAGGCCTTACTATCCTGAGGCCACTTGCACAGATCAACTTGTGCCCCCAACCACACCCTTGTTTACCCTTCATCCCCAGTACAGCTCTCATCCTGCAGCCTCTTCCCTTGTCTGATGCCACTTCTTCCCCTTCCCCAAGCAAGCCCTAGCCCTGCAGCCATTGAAAAGCCACCCAGTAGAGACCTGCCTGTGAGCCCCTCTAAAAGTGATGTGGTGTTGCCTGTGAAGCCTGGCGTTGAGGACTGTGAGGGCTGACTGTAGTAAGGTAGGCAAACAAACCTTGAAGTCCCGAGTGAAGTGCAGTTCTCCAGGTGCACGTCTCTTTAGTGCTGTTGTAAAATGCGTTGGCAGGAAAGGGCAGACGACCCAACAAGGGTAGACAATTCCAACGGGCTGGCCTAATAATGATATGCAGATGTATTACAGTGAGGTTCCCAACATCCAGGAAACACGGCCCACCATTGGCTGGCTGAGCGGACAATTACAAACTGTTTTCACGCCATCATGAAAGCGATCGTGCCATATTGTCCGCTGACATCACCGAGAATGCCCGATGCATGGGAAATCCTGGATACAAGGTCATCAGGATTGGGAAATAAATATTCCAGGATGCACGGTGTTTTAGGATGCACGGTGTTTTGGAAAGACCGGCAAAATGCCAAAGGAGATGGGTTAGATCTTATAGTAAAGGTTGACAAAAGGACAATAGTGAGAAAGGACCTGGCCTCTGAAGAGCATGAAGTAGAATTAGTCTGGGTGGAAATTTAAAATAGCAAGAGTCAGAAAATACTGGTAGTAGTTTATAGTCCCCCTAACACTGGTGATACCGTTGGGCAGAGTATGAAACAAGAAATTATTGGAGTCTGTACCAAAGAAAATGTAATAATTGTGGGGGACTTTAATCTTCATTTAGTCTGGGAAAATCAAAGTGGTAAAAATGGTCTAGGAGATGAGCTTATAGAATGCTATCAATGCTGTTTCTTAGAGCAGTACATGATGGAACTGACTAGGGATAAAGCCATCTTAGATCTAGCATTGTGTAATGAAGCAGGGCTAATTAGTAATTAGTAAAATATCCACTGGGAAATAGCGATCATAATACTATTAAATTTCATGTTAAGTTTGAAAGTGACATGCTCTAATCACAAACAAAAATCTTAAATTTAAACAAGGCCAATTACACAGATCTGAGGGAAGAACTGGCTAAGGATAATTGGGTAAATAGACTAAAAGGTGTGGAGGTGAATGAATAGAGGGAAACGTTTAAAGAAAGAATTCAAAATGTTCAGCAAAAGTACATTCCATTGAAGAACAAAAAACTCAGTGAGAAGGGTCCATTTGTGGCTCGCTCAGGAAGTTATGGACAGCATTAGATTAAAGGAAGAGGCTTACAATGGTGCAAAAAAAAGAAGTAAATCTGAGGATTGGGAGTGTTTTAGAAACCAGCAGAGGGGCAGAAAAAGTTGATTAAAAAAAGAGAAAAATAGAATATGAGAGTAAACTCCCCAGAAATACAAAAAACAGATTGTAAGTAAATGTTGGTCTCTTAGAAGCAGAGACAGAAGAAATGATCATGGGGAATGGGGAAATGGCAGGGGCACAGAACAAATATTCTGCCTGCCTTCAAAATAAAAACACAGGTTTCATTCCAGAATTAGATGGTAATCCAAGGGCTAATAAGAGTGAGGAAGTTATGGAAATTAATATCAGCAGAGAAAAAGTATTGGAGAAACTGAAGGTTCTAAAATCCAACAAATCCCTGGTATCTGATGTTTTGCATGCTGAGGTTCTAAAAGAGATATCTGCAGAGATGATGGATGCGTTGGTTCTGATTTTCCAAAATTCCTTAGATTTGGGGATTGTCTTCCCACAAGATTGGAAGTTGGCAACTGTCACATCACTTTTCAGGAAAGGAAGGAGAGGGAAAGCAGTGAACTACAGGTCAGTAAGCCTAAATCAGTTGTTGGGAAAATGCTGGAATCTATTATTAAGGAGGCCTTAACAATGCACTTAGCAAAATATAGTATGAATAGATCATGGTTTTACTAAGGGAAAATTATGTTTGAAATTTTTTTTTAGAGTTTCTTGAGGATTTAACTAGTAGAATAGATAAAGGGGAACCAGTAGATGTAATATACCTGGATTTCCAAAAGGCATTTGATAGGGTGCCACACTAAAGGTTAACAGACAAAATAAAAGCTCATGAAGTTGGGGGTAAAATATCAGCATGGTTAGAGGATTGGTTAACAGAGAGGAAACAGAGTGTGCGCATAAACAAGGCTTTCTCAAGTTGGCAGGCAGTGAATAGTGGAGTGCCACAAAGATCAGTGCTGGGGCCTCAGCTGTTTACAATTTATATTAATGACTTAGGTGAAGAGATAGTCAGTAAGTTATTAAAGTTTGCTGATGATGCAAAGCTAAGCTGTGGGGAAGGCACAGAAAGACTAAAAAGGGATATGGACAGGATAGATGAGTGGGGGAAAAGAAGACAGATTTTTTTTTTAAATCATTCACTGGATGTGGGCTTCGCTGGCTGGGCCAGCATTTATTGCCCATTCCTACTTGCCCTTGAGAAGGTGGTGGTGAGCTGCAGTCCATGTGGTGTAGGTACACCCACAGTGCTGCTAGGAAGGGAGTTCCAGGATTTTGACCCAGTGCCAGTGAAGGAGCGGTGAAATATTTCCAAGTCAGAATGGTGAGTGACTTGGAGGGGAACTTCCAGGTGGTAGTGTTCCCAAAAATCCGTTGCACTTGTCCTTTGAGATGGTAGCGGTCGTTGGTTTGGAAGATGCTGTCTTGGTGAATTCCTGCAGTGCATCTTGTAGATGGCACGCGCTGCTGCTACTGTGCATTGGTGGTGGTGAGAGTGAATGTTTGTGGATGTGGTGCCAGTCCAGTGGGCTGCTTTGCCTTGGATGGTGTCAAGCTTCTTGAATGTTGTGGGCGCTGCACTCATCCAGGCAAGTGGGGCGTATTGCAGCATACCCCTGACCTGTGCCTTGTAGATGGTGGAGAGGTTTCGGGGAGTCAGGAGGTGAGTTTTTGTCACATGATTCCCAGCCTCTGACAGGCTCTTGTAGCCACAGTATTTATATGGCTAGTCCAGTTCAGTTTCTTGTCAATGGTAACCCTCAGGACGTTGATAGTGGGGATTCAGTAATGGCAATGCCATTGAACGTCAAGGGTCGATGATTAGGTTCTCCCTTGTTGGAGGTGGTTATTGCCTGGCACTTGTGTGGTGCAAATGTTACTTGCCACTTGTCAGCTCAAGCCTGGATATTGTCCAGGTCTTGCTGCATTTGGACATGGACTGCTTCAGTATCCGAGGGGTCATGAATGGTGCTGAACATTGTGCAATCATCAGCGAGCATCCCCACTTCTGATATTATGATGAGAGGAAGGTAATTGATGGAGCTGCTGAAGATGGTTGGGCCTAAGACATGACCCTGAGGAACTCCTGCAGTGATGTCCTGGAACTGAGGTGACTGACCTCCAACAACCACACCCATCTTCCTTTGTGCTCGGTATGACTCCAACCAGCGGAGAGTTTTCCCCAATTCCCAATTACTCCAGTTTTGCTGGGGCCCCTTGATGCCACACTCAGTCACATATGGCCTTGATGTCAAGGGCAGTCACTCTCACCTCACCTCTCAAGTTCGGCTCTTTTGTTCATTTTTGAACCAAGGCTGTAACGAGGTCAGGAACTGAGTGGCACTGGCAGAACTCAAGCTGGCTGTCAGTGAGCAGGTTATTGTTAAGCAAGTTTGGCTTGGTAGCACTGTTGATGACTCCTTCCATTACTTTACTATGATCGAGAGTTGACTCATAGGGTGGTGATTGGTTGGATTGGATTTGACCCGCTTTTTGTGGACAGGACGTATCTGGGCAATTTTCCACATAGCTGGGTAGATACCAGTGCTGTAGCTGTACTGGAACAGCTTGGCTAGGGGTCTTCCATACAATTGCCAGGATATTGTCAGGGCCCAGAGGATGATCCTTTGGACCTGGAAAAATTTCTTAATTTTGCTTCCAGTTTCCATCCCTCCATCATTTTCACATGGTCCATCTCTGACACTTCCCTTCCCTTCCTTGAATTCTCTGTCTCAATTTCTGGTGATAGACTGTCCACCAATATTCATTACAAGCCTACCGACTCCCACAGCTACCTCGACTACAGCTCCTCACACCTCGCTTCCTGTAAGGACTCCATCCCATTCTCTCAGTTCCTTCACCTCCGTCGAATCTGTTCTGATGATACCACTTTCAAAAACAGTTCCTCTGACATGTCTTCCTTCTTCCTTAACCGAGGTTTTCAACCCAGGGCCCTCAACCGTGTCCGGTCTATCTCCTGCGCACCCACCCTCACACCTTCCTCTCCCTCCCAGAACCATGATAGGGTCCCCCTTGTCCTCACTTATCACCCCACCAGCCTCCACGTTCAAAGGATCATCCTCTGCCATTTCCACCAACTCCAGCATGATGCCACCACCAAACACATCTTCCCTTCACCCCCCCCTGGCAGCATCCCGCAGAGATTGTTCCTTCTGGGACGCCCTGGTCCTCTCTTCCGTCACCCCCTACATCTCAACCCCCTCACACGGCATCTTCCCATGCAACCGCAGAAGGTGCAACATCTGCCCCTTTACTTCCCCCCTCCTCACCGTCCAAGGGCCCAAACACTCCTTTCAAGTGAAACAGTATTTCACATGCACTTCCTTCAATTTAGTCTACTGCATTCACTGCTCCCAATGCGGTTTCCTCTACATGGGAGAGACCAAACGCAGACTGGGTGACCGCTTTACAGAACACCTTCGGTCTGTCCACAAGCATGACCCAGACCTCTCTGTCGCTTGCCACTTCAACACACCACCCTGCTCTCATGCCCACATGTCCATCCTTGGCCTGCTGCATTGTTCCAGTGAAGCTCAACACAAACTGGAGGAACAGCACCTCATCTTTCGACTAGGCACTTTACAGCCTTCCGGACTGAATATTGAGTTCAACAATTTTAGATCATGAACTCTCTCCTCCATCCCCACCCCTTTTCCGATCCCTCTTTTTTTTCCAATAATTTATATAGATTTTTCTTTCCCCACCTATTTCCATTATTTTTAAATTTATTTCCATCCATTGTTTTATCTGTACCTTTTAGCCTATGTCGATCCCTTCCCTTCACCCCACCCCACCCCCACTAGGGCTATCTGTACCTTGCTTGTCCTGCTTTCTACCCTTAATTAGCACATTCCTTAGATAATATCACCACCTTCAACACCTCTTTGTCCTTTTGTCTATGACATCTTTTGGCTATCTCCACCTATCACTGGCCCTCTATCCAGCTCTACCTGTCCCACCCTCCACTTAAACCAGCTTTTTTTCACCCCTTTTCTATTTTTACTTAGTCCTGTTGAAGAGTCATACAGACTCAAAACGTTAACTGTTTTCCTCTCCGCAGATGCTGTCAGACCTGCTGAGTTTTTCCAGGTATTTTTATTTTTGTTTTGGTTTTCCAGCATCCACAGTTTTTTGCTTTTATGTCCTTTAGATCTCAGCCAGCTTGGTCAGTAGTGGTGCTACTGAGCCACTCTTGATGATGGACATTGAAGTCCCCCACCCAGAGTACATTCTGTAGGCTTGCCACCCTCAGTACTTCCTCCAAGTGATGTTCAACATGGAGGAGCACTGATTCATCAGCTGAGGGAGGGTGGTACGTGATAATCAGCGGGAGGTTTCCTTGCCTGTGTTTGACCTGATGCCATAAGGCTTCACTGGGTATGGAGTCGATGTTGAGGACTCCCAGGGAAACTCCCTCCTGAGTGCCAGTGGGACAGGACATACCCATGGATGGGTATGAGGGTGACTAGGTCAGGCTCGACTATTCTGTGAGACAGCTCTCCCAATTTTGGCACTAGCCCACAGATGTTGGTAAGGAGGACTTTGCATGATCGATGGGGCTGTGTTAGTAGTTGTCATTTCCGGTGCCTAGGACGATGCCTTTTTTGAGGTTTTGTAGTGGTTTGGTACAACCGAGCAGCTTATTATTTGTCAACCACATTGTTGTGCGTCTGGAGTCACATGTAGGCCAAGAACAGCAGATTTGAGCCTGAGATTGAGATAGCAGATTTACAACAATTGGCAATGGTTTCATGGATTTCAGGTGTTTTTTTTTTACTGTTGTGGTGGAATTCAAACCCAGATCTCCAAAGCATCCCCCTGGGTCTCTGGCCTACCAGACCAGCAGCAGTACCACGCGCCATCACCTCCCCTTGATTAGATGGAGTCTAATATCGAGAAGGGTGGCCACAAGGATAAAAAAGAATATTTTTTAGAAACTTGTAAGTAGTTACGTTCAGAGAAACTTGGGTGTGCTTGTACAATTAGGAAAACATAAAGTTAACATGAAGCTGCAACAAGCAATTAGGAAGGCAAATGTGATGAGGGCCTTTATTGCCAGGGGATTGGAGTACAAGAGTGAAAATATCTTGCTACAATTGTACAGGGTTTTGGTGAGTCCACATCTGGAATATTGTGAACAGTTTTGGTCTCCACATTTAAGAAAGGGTGTACTTGCATTGCAGGTGGTACAATGAAGTCTCACCAAACTGGTCCCTGAGATGAGAGGGTTGTCGTATGATGGGAGGCTGAATAAATTGGGCTAATATCCTCTGGAATTCGGAAAAATGTGAGATGATCTCATTGAAACCTACAAAATAATAGGGTGGGCTTAATAGGGCGGACACTGAGAGATTGGGCTGAATAATACGCTCGCTCGCCGACGGTGGGTTCTGTATCAGGAAGTTGGCGATGTCCTGACTTCCGGGCCAGCTGTTGCTGCATGCCCAATAATATGTTAATTGCCACCAATTAGCAGCAAGGGGTGTTACAGACCATCATCCTGCCCAATAAAATTATGAGGGGCATAGATAGGGTAGATAGGAAGGAAGCTTTCCCCTTGGTGGAGGGATCAATAACCAGGGGGCATAAATTTGAGGTAAGGGGCAGGAGGTTTAGAGGGGATGTGAGGAAGAATGTTTTCACCCAGAGGGTGGTGGGAATCTGGAACTCACTGCCTGAAAGGGTGGTAGAGGCAGAAACCCTCATAACATTTAAGAAGTATTTAGATGTGCCTTGTGAGGCCATGGCATACAAGGCTATGGGCCTAGTGCTGGAAAATGGGATTAGGATAGTTAGGTACTTGTTTGACCGGCGCAGACCCGATGGGCCGAAGGGCCTTTTTCTGTGCTGTGGACCTCCATGTCTCTATGACTCTAATAAGTGCTGGAGGGCATGATGCCTGATCCCAGAATCTTCAGGTCCTGACTTGGAACAAGGTCCCAGCCAGTACTTTGAAAGGTTTCCCGGCACAGAACAGTGTCAAGTGGCTCATCATCAGAGCGGAACTATGCACAGTGAAGATTTGTGAATTTTCCAGTCTAGCCGCGTAAATCAATTTAAAATCAAGCTAACATCCGTCAACCATGTCAATCGTCATGGTTGGCACAATGTTTAAAATCAGCAAATCTCCAACATTTTGGCACTGAGCACTTGTACATTTATTACATATTTCTGTGAATGGATACCTGAACCATCGGAGTGAGGGGGAGATGCTCTAGATGGGGCACAGTTGCCTCCAGATTCAGTGAGGGTGCCCTTGATGCCCTCCTGTGTGCAGTGCATGATAGACATGACCAACTCATGCCAAGCAATGGGAAGAGGAGGAATCCCAGGCAGACCCGTGCTGCATAGGATGAGGTGTCTGATCAGGTCAACAGTGTGAGGAGGGCATGGCTCCAATGCCACAAAAGGCTCAATGAGCTCATGAGGTCAGTTGCAGGTATCTGAATCGCTGCCTGTATACCCTTGAGGTGGCCTAAGTTTGTCTGCACCTCTGCAGAGGATCTCTGGGTTCCTCCTGACCATCAGTGTCTGGTGCTGCTCTGTTCTCTTCCTGAGGAACCACAGTATCCTGAGCTGCCTGGTGTTCCCTTGTTCCCCTCTCCCTTCTCCTCCTCCTCCTCCTAATCCTTCCCTCCTTCTCACTGGAGATTGTGTCTCCAATTGAGGCACCAATCCCCATCTGTCTCAGACTTTTCACCTGGCTAACAGGCAGGAAAATATTCAAACAAAAGAGCCCTCTGATTCAGAGGAGAGCCCTTCTCATGAAGAAATCTCCAAATGACCCCTCTGCTCAATCAAGTGAGCAGTCCCTGCAGTTAATAGAGTTTCAACTTCAAAACTGAGAGTCTGGTCTCCGCTGCAATTTTAAAACCCAACCAAAAAATCATGTCCTTAAAAGAACAGGTTCCCCACTTGTTGTCTGTCTCAAACTGAAGGTGTATTATTTCATTCTGACTGTATTACTGCAGTGAGATGGATAGTTAATTAGCTCAATTACCTTTTAAATTGATATTTAAACAATGCATGTAGATTCCCGGCTTTTTGACCTGTATCATCAGAAACTGGCTTAATGACATCATAAGGGGTGCCTGACATCATCACGATGCATAATACACAGCACAAAGTGGGAAACACTTCCCAACCTTGGAGCATATCATTCAGCCTATTTGTTTCCATTGATTGGAGAATCTGAAACATGGAGGTACAGTGTCAGAATAAGGGGCTAATCATTTAGAACTGAGATGTGTAGAAATTATTCCAGTCAAGGGGTTGTGAATTTGGAATTCTCTAACCCAGATGGTTGTGGATGCTCCAGCACTGAAGACATTTAAGGCTGGAATAGACCTATTTCTTGCAGTCTTATATTCTTATGACCATCTGCAAGTGCAACAATCCCTCAGTTCTGCACCTCCGGCAGTGCAACACTCCCTCGGCACTGACCTTCTGACAATGTTGTATTTTCTCTGTACTGACTCTCCGACAGTGCAGCATTCCCTCAGTACAGACTTCTGACAGTGCAGCACTCCCTCAGTACTAATACTTCGACAGTACAACACTCCCCCAGTACTGACCCTCTGACAATGCAGCACTCCCTCAGTACTATCGCTCCAACACCCCGTCAGTACTCCCTCTCTGACAGTGCAGCATCCAACCATAGTCCCAAAGGGCCATAGGCATCTCTCTCCATCAGAGAGACATTTTTGGCTACTTGTAGCCTGGGGGTGCCACTCCACAAGTGTGGGGTCTGTACTGATTGGAATTTAGAAGAATGAGAGGCGACCTTATTGAAACATGTAAGATTCTTAGGGGGCTTGACAGGGTAGATGCTGAGAGGTTGTTTCCCCTTGTGGGAGAGTCTAGGACCAGAGGGCATAATCTCAGAGTAAGGGGTTGTCCATTTAAAACAGAGATGAGGAGGAATTACTTCTCTCAAAAAATAGTCAATCTGTGGAATTCTTTATCGCAGCGGGCTGTAAAGGCTGAGATAGACAGGTTTTTAATCAGCAAGGGAATAAAGAGTTATGGGGAAAAGGCAGGAACGTGGAGTTGAGGATTATCAGATCAACAATGATCTCATTGACTGGCGGAGCAGACTCGATGGACCGAGTGGCCTACTTCTGCTCCCATGTCTTATGGTCTTAAGGACTCTGGAGTGGAACTTGAACCCACACCTTCCTGACCCAGGTGTAAGAAGGATGCCCATGAGCTCCAGTCAGTCTGAATCAAACCAATTGTCAACTTGATACATCATTAGATATCGTTTTTTTTTGTAAAATTAGCATCATCAGGTTAGGTATTTAAATAGTTATGAGACTTTGGAATTCACAGAAGTAAGGGGCATTTACAAATACTCATTCTGCATTGCTGTATGGAGACGTTTAAATGAAGTCCCAGACCATTTATAGGAAACCATCTGGAGCATCAGCCTTGGAGTCATTTCCATTATGCTGGGGTAATTAGTTTGTAGACATAGAAAGTGCTATAATGTTCAAATCAAACCATATCATTAGGAAGTGCAATGGTGGAATGGGGAAAAGAAGATCACATTGTAAAAGGCAGACATCAAAGGAATGACAGCTAAAAAATGTGTCCCCAGAATTCATGAACTCTTAATCAAGTGCCACCTTTCGAAACTCTACAACTGGGATTCTCGCCAACCTATCAAATGTCTTCTCAACATTGGTTACAATGACAATATTTAAAGTAGCTGCCAAAAGAACCAGAGGGGAAATATAAAGAGCATTTTTAAGCAGCGGGTCATTGTGATCTGGAATGCGCTGCCTGAAAGAGTGATAGCGGACGATCCAGTGGTAATTTTTTGAGGGTAATTGGATAATAATTTGAAAACAAGTACAAGATGGGCTGAACACTCCTATCTGTGCTACAATTTTGCCTATGTTTCTATAAAAATCTACAGGGTTATAAGGAAAAAAAGGGGAGGAATGGAACCAATTGGCCCAAGAGCCAGCAGAGACACAATGGTCCAAATAGGTCCATCCACACTGTATTATTCTGTGACTCCACCATAACTGATAGCCCACAAGACAAGATAGGTACAATGCATTTTTGGGACACCTCACAGAAGGAGATATCACCTGATCTTAATAAACAAATTCAGGGCCAAATCTTTAAGATGCAATGCCAAAACTTTAGTGAAGATTTAGGACTCCAAGCAAGTTGGGATCTCTGACTGGGGTAGGTTTTTAAGATTGAAAAGTAACAGTAACAACACTTGGTTTCAGTCAATTACTTGTTATCACTTGTGATACTAAGGCAACTAGTCAGTTGGTAGTACAGAACTTGAGTATCACTGAAAAAAGAGACATCAAAGCTTTTTAACTTTCACTCATCATTTGCAAGATAACCAAATGTAAAGGAAACAGCAATTTATACTTCAATGAGAAGAGAGTGCCGATTGGTTGGCAAGTGGACTCTGATTGGTAGAGGTGTTTCCATCAAGAATGCACCAGTTAATTAACACCTGACAGTTAACTGTCAAGCCAAATTCAAACCAGGCATGTTGACTCTGATTGGTCAAAGCGTTGCCCTTGGGAATGAACCAGAGAATGGATGGCACCTATTTTGTTCAGCTTAAACAGGGACAATGTGTGAACATCTTCTTCCTATCTACAAAGAACAGGGCTCTGTATCAATATGTGTATCTTCTGGCAGGTATACGTGATCCACACTGTGAGCCTGACTGACAATTTTAACTTGGTTGTCAGTGTAATTCCTAGCGCACTCAGGATTGTTTAGTAAATGTTCACCGATCGCAGAATCACATCTAATATTGGGCACTGTGTTTTGACTTTTACAAGCACAGGCTGGTTGGGTATAGCCTGTACCTTGCCTGTTGCAAATAGCCGAAAGGGGCATACTGTTTGAAACAATTGACCAGTCATTGTGACATGCTGCCTAAGCACCTAGCATCACACTGGCAATGAAATTCATATATCACATTACACTTTTCAGGCCTTAGATGTTTTCATGAGTTTGTGTGATATACAGTGAGCAATAATTGATCAGCATACCCATTATCTCGCAGGATGGCTTGAATGCACCCTATTTCAGCATTAAGCTTGCATGGCAGGCAAATAGCTCGGGCCCTATTTATGAGGTTGCCAAAAAGGCCAATCTTATAGCATATGGAACTGTAGGAATCCAAACGTGTGTATTGACCAGTGAAAGTAGACTTGCGGTAGACAGTAATAGAGAACCCCCAAGCAGATTTCTCAACTAGCAGGTCGGGGAAAAGGAGCCCAATTGGTTATTCCATTTCAAAGGTGAATTTAAGCACAGGATGGAGCCCATTAAGTTGTGGAAGGAAATTCTTATATTCAGCTGCAGATTCAAAAATAGCAAATGTATCATCCACATATCGGAAACATGCAAGGGGTAGGAGGTTAGGTGTCATTCCATCAAAGAAGCATATCTTGTGGGACCCAACAAAGATGTTTGTGAGAGATGTTTAGGCGTAAATGCCCAGTCTACCTCAGATTACCCTGAAAGGGTAAGGTATCTCAGAAATTTGAGCAACAGGTGAAGTTAGCTTTTTCACGCTGCCACTATGCAGTAGCAAAACAAGTGTCAAGCCAAAAAGATGCTCTGCCTATCATACAAATGAGTAATGTGGTATATGTGCTGGTGTGATGCTAAGTATGTAGTCCATATTTCCCAACAACTGGTGGATTGTATCAAACAGCATGTCCTTTCAGCTGTTCACAACAGGCAAGGTACTGACTATACTAAACCAGTCCGTGTATGCAAAACTCAAAACACAGTGTCCAACATTAAATGTGATTCTGCGATTGGACAAGATTTGCTAAACAATCCTGAGTGTGCTAAGACTTATACTGATAATCAATTAAAGGTTATCAGCTGGGCTCACAGTGTAGCTCACTTATACGTGCTAGCAGTTACATATATTAATACACAGGGCTCCATTCTTTGCAGACAGAAAGAACACATACACTTATTGTACCTTTTTAAGCTGAACAAAATAGGCGACAGCCATTCTCTGATACATTTCTCCGGGGCAATGCCTTGACCAATCAGTCAACCTGCCTGGTTTGAATTTTAAAAAAAGCTTGGCAGTTAACTGGTGCATTCTCCAAGGCAACGCCACTACTTATCAGAGTTCACTTGCCAACGAATCAGCACTCTGTTCTTGTGAAGTATGCACCGTTGTTCCCTTTATGTTTGGTATTCTTGTGAATGTCCTGATGAGTGGAAAATGAAAAGCTTTGACATGTGCCCTTTTTCAGTGATGCTCAATAACGAGATAGCCAATAATGGGGAAAAATAATTTGATTTGAAAAGATAAGCCACAGTCTCAAACCTTTCCGACCTCATAAAGTTGATTATCCTTCATCCGAAAAGATGGGGCAGCCAAGATGTACCATCCAGGCTTGAAAATGGGAATTGTTGTAATTATTCATGAATTGGAACCAGAAGGACTCTACAAAATCAAGCTAGAGGCAGGGAATTGTGAGGACACTTGAGATTGACCCGTAAATTTGACAAAACTCAATTACTGCTATGTTGGGATAACCCTGCTCTCCCACACACCATGCATCATCCAAAGGCACTGCAGTTTATCTCTTCTGTTCAAAATTAACTTCTGCAAATCTCTAATAGCAGATGTCATAAAATCTGGGGAATACATACAGCACAGTACAAGTCATAATTATTCCCGGAATAAAGTAGAACCTTGCAATCTTTTGGCATCAGGATAATGTTCTTCTCCTTAAAGTGTTAATTCATTTTGAGGTACCATGAATTAGAAATAATGTTCCAATGCAAAATATGACTTTTTAATTAAATTGACTGGAAGGACAGCTTTCAACATATTAAACTAAGAAGAGCATTATCAGGAGTAAAGGAATAATACACTACTTTCCTTACTCAAAATTTACATATTCTGCACTTTTCAATCACATTTCAATGCAAGGGTTTGGAAAATTAATCACCTTCAGTCCGGATCTTTCAAAATCAGGCCTTACTTTCGGAAACTAATGCCATGGTGAATTAAAAATGGTAATTTACCTGGCGATTTTTTTGTCACAAAATTATTCTATAAAAATTATATCATATTTGCAGCATCAAACCAGGTCATTTGGCCCAGCTGATCATGTCAATGTGTATACGACACGCAAGCCTTCTCCCGCCCCCTATTTCATCGAACCTCATCAGCTTATCCTTCTATTCATTTCTCCCTTATGTGTTTATCTAGCTTCCCTTTAAGAGTTCCACATTCTAACAGTGACCTAGGTAAAGAGGTTTCTCTGAATTTTTTAAAGGGTGTATTAATAGCTAGCCATTTTATGTCCGTCAGTTTTGAACTTATCCCACTGTCCACCCACCCCCAGAATGGAAACATCTTCTCTCCACCTACCATGTAAAACCTTTTTCATAACCTAAAGGACGTTCATTGGGTCACCTTTTCGTCTTCTCTTTTCTAGAGTAGACTGATCATAATGTCCCCAATGCCAAGGCTTCCATTTTGGACCTCGCTACTACAGCTAACAGCCTCCTTTTTTGAACATGTATTCAGCAGCAGGAAGGCTTCTCCCCACCCACCAAAGCAGTCATCAACAACCAGCAGGTTAGTTGCTGATTAACCCTCACTGGCTCTATTTGAGTTTGTCGCTGGGGAGGTTGGAAGAGTTTGTTAAAGTTCGTGCAGTCTGAAGAGAGTGGTTCTGCATGTGGAAGAGACCTTGGCTGTGACAGTTCTTATGCTGCAGTATGAGAGGGAGATGGAGCAGAGGGAAAAGAGGACTACCTGTTTGTAAAGGGAGGAGGAAATGGGTGAGATGAGCTCTCAGAGAGAAGCGAGATCCACTTGGGTTTTGCCAGAAGCTCTTAACTTACCTCCACCTAAGCTAGGAGCACTTTGTGTGTTGTTCGTACTTTGCAAAGGATATGCTCATATTTTTCAGCCAGATGTGCTGCCTCAGAGCAGGATGGTCTAGAAGATTAGTCTGTAGAATGTTTTCATGACAGTTTCTTGGAGGAATACATTTTGGAATTGACCAGGGATAAAGCTATCTTAGAGCTAGCATTGTGTAATGAAGCAGGGTTAATTAGTAACGTCATAGTAAAAGATCCAATGGGGGAAATAAAGCTTATTATCTAAATGGCGAGAGATTGCAGAGCTCTGAGATGCAGAGGGATCTGGGTGCCCTAGTGCATGAATCGCAAAAGGTTAGTATGCAGGTACAAGCAAGTGATTAGGAAAGCCGATAGAATGTTATAATTTATTGCAAGGGGAATTGAATACAAAAGTGGGGAGGTTATGCTCAGTTAGACTGGGCACTCGTGAGACCACATATGGAGTACTGTATACACTATTGGTCTCCTTATTTAAGGAAGGATGTAAATGTACTGGAAGCGATTCAGAGAAGGTTTACCAGATTAACACCTGAAATGGGCGAATTGTCTTATGAGGAAAGGTTGGGTAGTACAGTTCCAGTATTGGCTGGAATTCCGAAGACTAAGAGATGACTTAATTGAGACATTTAAGACCCTGAGGAGCCTTGACAAGGTGGATGTGGAGAGGATGTTCCTTCTTGTGGGAGAATCTAGAATGAGGGGTCATGGTTTAAAAATAAGGGGTCACCCGTTTAAGACAGAGATGATATTTTTTTTTCTCTCAGAGGGTGGCGAGTCTTTGAAACTCTCTTCCTTAAAAGGCAGTGGAAGCAGAGTCTTTGAATATTTTTAAGGCAGAGCTAGATAGATTCTTGATAAGCAAAGGGGTGAAAGGCTATGAAGGGTAGGTGGGAATGTGGATTATTCATGCTCCTAATCCGTGTGTTCATATTAGATTCTAAGTTGACAAATGTTATACTGCTTTCCAAGAAAGGAGGGAGAGAGAGAGAAAACATTGCAGTTATCCTAACGTCAGTTGTTTGGAAAATGCTGGAATTTATTATTAAGGAAGTCGTAACAATAATAAAAATAAAAAACTGCAGATGCTGGAAATCCAAAACAAAACCAGAATTACCTGGAAAAACTCAGCAGGTCTGGCAGCATCGGCGGAGAAGAAAAGAGTTGACGTCTCGAGTCCTCATGTTCCGTCGAAGGGTCATGAGGACTCGAAACGTTAAGTCTTTTCTTCTTCGCCGATGCTGCCAGACCTGCTGCGTTTTTCCAGGTAATTCTGTTTTTGTGTTAGTCTTAACAATACACTTAGCAAAGCATAGTATGGTTAGAACAAGTCAAAATGGTTTTACTAAAGGAAAATCCTGTTTGACAAATTTATTAGTTTTTTTTAGGGAGTAACTAGTAGGGTTGATAACAGGGGAACCAGTAAATGTAGTATACCTGGATTTCCAAAAAGCATCTGGGAAAGTGCCACACAAAAGGACAATAGGCAATATAAAGGCTCATGAAGTTGGTGGGTTGGGGGGGGATATTTTATCATGGACAGAGGATCAGGTAAACAGATAGAAAGCAGAGAATGGACATAAATGTTTTTTTTTCAAGTTGACAGGCAGTGAGTAGTGGAGCGCCGCAAGGATCAGTGCTGGGGCTTCAGCTATTTACAATCTATATTAATGACTTAGATAAAGAGACAGAGACTGATGCAGCTAAGCTTGCTGGTGATACCAAGCTGGATGGGAAGGTAAGCTATGGGGAGGACACAGAGGCTGCAAAGAGAAATAGACAGGTTGAACGAGTAGGTAACAAGATGGAAGATAAAGTAGGGAAATGTGAGATAATTCACTGAGAATAGAAAAGAACAATATATTTTGAAAGGTGTGAAACTTGTATGTGTTGATGCTTAAAGAAACTCATAGAAGGAACACAAAGTGTTAGCATGCAGGTGCAGCCAGCAATTAAGAAGGTGAATGACATGTTGGCCATTATTGCAAGGGGATTGGTGTCCAAGAATAAAAAAGTCTTGCTAGCATTGTACAGGGTTTCGGTGAGACCACATCTGGAATACTGTGTGCAGTTTTGGTCCCCACTTTTAAGAAAGGATATACTTGCATTGGAGGTGGTAAAGCAAAGGTTTTATAGATTAATGCCTGGGATTAGGGGGTTGTTCTATGATGAGAGGTTAAGTAAATTAGGTTTATATTCTTTGGAGTTCAGAAAAATGAGAGGCAATCTCACTGAAACCTATAAAATTCTGAAGGGTTTGATAAGGTAAGCACCAAGGAATTGTTTCCGCTGGTCAGAAACCTAGTCTCAGGATAAGAGATCAATCATTTAGGGCTGAGATGAGGAGAAATTACTTCACTCAATGGGTTGTGAGTCTTTGGAATTCTCTACCCCAGAGGGTTGCGGGTTCCCCATCGTTGAATACGTTTAAGGCCGGGATAGACAGATTTTTGGCTGTCAGAGAGTTAAGGGATTTGGGGTGCAGATGGGAAAATAGAGCTGAAGTCCACGTTCAGCCCTGATCGAATTGAATGACAGAACGGGCTTGATGGGCCGTGTGGTCTACTCCTGCTCCTGTTTCTTGTGTTCTTGTGATAACTCAGTTCACTGTCCATTGCTGTATTCAACAGGTGACAGCCCATCCCTATGCTGGGAGAGAGGAATTCATTTTCTTCTCCCTGATCGGAGAGAAGCAGACAGAGGGCGCATGTATCCTGGCCAGTGTGGGCTTTTCCATGGTGTGGGGAGCTGTCGACTGTATGCACATGACTTTGTGGCTGCCTCATCTGAGATGCTCCAAAACTGCAAAGGTTACCTCTCCCTGAATGTGCAGTTGGTGTGTGACCAGAACGAACACATCATGTTGATGAATGCTCACTATCCTGGCAGCAGGTGTTTTCATTCTGTCACAGTTCACTGTCCCCTCAATATTTCAACCACCACCTTAAAGCAGAGTGTGGCCGCTGGGAATCAAGGGCTACTCCTGGCTCATGACTCCACTCTGCAGCCCAGTCACAAGTTGCCAGGATGTGCACAATGATTGGATTATGGAAACGCTTCCTAACGGTTGGAAATGCCGTTTGCATGTATGTTTTTTCAGGATGAAAAAGAAACATTCTGGAAGTACAAATCTATTAGAATTTCAAGATAGATCCGTAATGCCTAACATAATTCTCTTTTAATTTTGGCCCCAAATACTTTTTAATATATGTACACATGGCTGCAAAGTGGACCTATAATGGCCCTTTTCAATTTGCCAGCACAAAATTGACAACAGTGATTGCCAAATTCTAGGCTTAATTCCAATATGACACAGCACAATAATGAGCACACAGATTCAAAAGAACCTCAGCAGATAATCACAACAAACATTATAGGGAGCTTTAGAGAAAAGAAAACCTTCACACTAGAGGCTAGTTAGAAGTTGTCATTTTCTGCCACAATCCATTGTTGAAGCAAAGAGCTTAAATTATTTCAAAAGGGAATTAGATGGTTGTTTGAAGGATGATGAGCAGGGGATTAGATGTGAGAGCACATGTGGAGAAATATCATCACAGGCTTCATGGGACTGGATTTCCTGATCCTTAATGGAACTATATTGCAGTAAGATTGCTTTGGTAAGTACGGGTACATAACTCACTCAGGAAGGGTCATTTTAACTTTCAGGACACAAATGATATTAGATTGAAAGCCCAATACATGCCACTTCTGGGGCAGAGTTTTGCCATTGGCGAGCAGGGGGTGGGGCCCACTTGCCGATGCATAAAATGACGCGAGATGACATTGGGCGGAACCCCCGATGTCACCGCGCCCCATTTAAATTTTCCAGAAGGTGGAGTCGCAGCAAAATCAGCTGTACACCCGCCGACCTGTCAATCGCCCATTGAGGCCATCGACAGGATCATTGAAACAATTAAAGGACCTGCCCGTCCAACCTTAAGGTTGGTGGGTCAGCCAGGAGCCCCGGCGGGAATAGAGAAAACATGAAACCTCATCCAGCGGCGGGACGAGGATTCATGTAGGGATTTAAAAATTTTAATAAACTTATAATGTAAATTATGAACATGTCCCATCTCATGTGACATGAGGGGGACATGTAAGGGAATTTTTTTTTCTAATTTTCATATTTTTAGAAGTGTCAGCGATCACCCTGAGGTTGCACTTAGCCTCAGGGAGATGTGCGCTTTATCGTGCGCATGCGCAAAAGAGCACAACTCTTTCTATTGGGGAATCCCCCCACCACCACCACCCACACAGGGAGTGCATAGCGCTTCCCACCGTGCGTCACACTGGGTGGGCCTTAATTGACCCGCCCACTTAAAATGGCGGCGGAGTCCACTTCTCCGGCGGGGATCGGCTCCCCACCCACCTGAGACTGGGTCGGGCCCGCCCGCCTGACAGGCAGGAAATTAAGATAAGTGTTTAATGTCACCTGTTGTTCACTGTTACTAAAATATCAAATTATCTCCAGTACCTCAGTTAATCCAATCAATGTGCAGCTAGGTCATAGGAATCAGATTATTATTATTATTATTATTATTATTATTATTATTATTGGCTAGTGAGGATGATTGTCTTCCATGAGGTTGAAGATGGCTGATGAGCCCAATTCGGGATCTGAAAACTTTATGTCACGTCGGGTATATTGTCATGTGGGATATTTGGTCGTGCTTTAACAATTCGGGTCATGGTGTGTTCTTTTCCTCCTCATTATGTTGTCACAGGGTCTCAAAATGCTGTGACCTTTCGCATGACCTCTGCTGCCCTCTGCTTTGGTCTAAGACAATGGTTAATGTTTCTTCATGTTTGCTTTCAGCACATCCTTGTCCCCCTCTGGTGTGTCAGCCCTGACTGAACTGGGAGAAGGAGACCTGCTTAGGGAGCCTGGTGTCTGACATCCAAACTGTATGACCAACTGAAAGAAGCTGATGACAGATGATCAGAACCTCAATGTTTGTGGTGCCTGCTTGTGAGAAGACACTGATATTGGTGGCTCTGTCCTCCCACATAATATGTAAGACATTCTACAGGCAGCGTTGATGGTCTGACTTCAGTGCTTTGAGGTGCCTCCATGTTTCGGCCCCATACAGTAAGGTAGCGATCATGACCGCCTGGTAAACCATGAGTTTGGTTTCAGTTTCGACATCACAATCTTCAAACACTCGCTTCCTCAGGTGGCCAAAGGCTACACCACTGGATTTCAGGTGATGCTGGATTTCTTCACCAATGTCAGCCTTCTGTGAAAGGGAACTTCCAAGGTACTGGAAATGTTCCACACTTTCCAGGCACTCCTCACAATCCCAATCAATGGGCTTGGGGCATGTGTATTTAGAGCTTCCTGATCGAGGACTTTGGTCTCCTGAATGTTGAGTGTAAGTCCCATCCTCTTGTAAGCTTCAGTGAAAATGTCAATGATTCTCTGGAGATCTGTTTCTGGCACAGCACCTAATGCAGCATCATCAGTGTATTGGAGATCAATGACTGAGGGCGGAGTGGTCTTGGTTTTTGATTGGTGTCGTCTGAGATTAAATAGTTTACCGACCAGTTGCTAAATAAGCTGCCCTCCAGTAGGGAGCTTGTCTTTAGTCAGACAGAGTATGGTAACAAGGAGGATCGAGGAAAGAGTTGGAGCGATGACACAACTTTGTTGGACTCTTGTCAAAAGGCTCTGTAATGGATCTGTTGTTAAGGATCACTGCTTGTATATCATAATGAAGGAGGCAAAGGATGGTAATGAATTTTGGAGGACATACAGAGTTCAGCAGAATCTACCAGAGTGTCTCATGATTTACGGAGTTGAGGCCTTTGTCAAGTCAAAGAGCACTATGTAAAGAGGTTGAAGTTGTTCCTTACTATATCAGCTAGATTTTAAGAAATTAGAATAGATCAGCCCTGCTCTCTTCTGTGTTAATGATTTTTAAATATTTTTAAATTCCATCCTCCAAGCAACACAGACCAAAATTTCACTTGCCTTCTTAATTACTTGCTACACCTGCATGCTAGCATTTTACTGACTCCAGTTTTGCTAGGGCTCCTTGATGCCACACTCGGTCAAATGCTGCCTTGATGTCAAGGGCAGTCACTCTCACCTCACCTCGGGAGTTCAGCTCTTTGGGTCATGTTTGAACCAAGGCTGTAATGAGGTCAGGAGCTGAGTGGATCTAGCAGAACCCGAACTGGATGTCAGCGAGCAGGTTATTGCTAAGCAAGTGCCACTTGATAGCACTGTTGATGACCTCTTCCATTACTTTACTGGTGATTGGGAGTAGGCTGTTGGGGATGGTAATTGACTGGGTTGAATTTGTCCTGCTTTTTGTGTACAGGACATACCTGGGCAATTTTCCCCATGGCCGGGTAGATGCCAGTGTTGGAGCTGTACTGGAACAGCTTGGCTAGGGGCACGGCAAGTTCTGGAGCACAAGTCTTCAGTACTATTGCCAGAATATTGTCAGGGCCCATAGCCTTTGCAGAATCTAGTGCCTTCAGCTGTTTCTTGATATCACGTGGAGTGAATCGAATTGGCTGAAGGCTGGCATCTGGGATGCTGGAGTCCTCTGGAGGAGGCCGAGGTGGATCATCCACTTGACACCTCTGGCTGAAGATTGTAGCAAATGCTTCAGCTGGAACATGTCGGCCAGACCAGGAAAGGATGGCAGATTTGCTTTCCTAAAGGACATTAGTGAACCAGATGTTTTTTTATGACAATCAATAATGGTTCTACGGTCATCATTAGATTTTTAATTAAATCTAATTTAATTAGATTTTATTGAATTCAAATTCCACCACCTGCCATGATGGCATTTGAACCAGTGTCCCCAGAGCATTACCCTGGGTCTCTGGAATACTAATCCAGTGAAAATACTACTACACCACTACCTCCCCTTTCTTGAAGATTGTCATAACAATGGCGCCATTGAGATAATTCAGGACTGCCTCTTCAATCCAAGTTCGTAGCGTAAGGGCTTGAATCTGTTTAATTTTAGTCCCTCTCCTCCATGCTTAAGGACTTTGCTGGGGATTCCATCACCTCCTGCGGCTTTGTTGTTCTTCACTTGTGTGACGGCTTTCATCACCTCCATTGGCGTTGGCAGAGTTCTGAGCTCATCTCTAATTGGGTTTTGTGGGATGGAGTTGAGAACACTCTCAGCAACAACTGATTCTTGATTGAAAACATCTTCAAAATGCTCCCCCCAACAGGCATTCAGAGCTTCCCTTTCCTTGATCAGTTCTCATTCATCTTTAAGCCCTCAAAAGTGCTGATCCTTGAGTACTTGGGCCATAAATAGTCATTGTCGCAGTAATGAAGCCATGGATATCATTCATATTGTCACCACTCCCTGGGGATGTGGCGCTGTAATATCAGCCCCACTACTCCCTGAGCCATGACAAATGTGAAAAGTTTGACCAACCCACCAGATTGCCCCGATTCTATGTGACTGTTTAATTTAGGTTAACAGAATACGAGCACCAGGTTTGTAAAGTTAATAAGTAAAAACCATTTTATTGAACAAACTGTCGTTAACCAGTGGCAAAAGAAAGAAATAGGAACTGCTAATTTCTAACGCTACAACCTAAACTCTAACCCATCTTAAACCCTGTACACACACAAGGTACATAAGACACACAAAACATGGATTTCAAGGGTGGGATAAAACAGTCCAATTCCGGAGTACAGGAATCGGTGTGTTGATTTTGATCGATCTCTTCCAAATTCCTTTCTGTTCTTGTTGATGACACGAGGTGGTCCTCCATCACTTTCAATATTTATTTCACTGGTTGAGCACATGCCTTTCAATGTCTCTAACAGTGATTTTCCTCTTTGCCTCTTGACAAGGGTTTTCAGAGAGAGAGCAGCTTGTAGAGATATGAGGAGAAAAAGCCAGCTAGCTGTTACTGTAGAATTACTGGAATCTATCACACACAACAGAAGGGGGTTTTAGGTCTTGGTCCTTACAGGCTAGGGAGCTATTCTGCTGCACTGCTTCTCACACAAAATCTGGTCACTTAGTCAGGAGCCAATTAAAACATTGTTGCCAGGCAGCTCCCTTGGTCCAGGACTCTTTTCCAGCACCATCCTGTCTTTCCTGGCACACTCTATTCCAGGACTACAACATTGAATATATCTCTGCTCTTTAAGTGAACATGTCTTTCAACCTGCAGCCATTGTAATTTTGATCCACAGTCCAACAGAAAATAAAAAGATATGTTCTTTACAACAATCCAACTAAAATAAAAAGACACGTTCCTTACAATATCAGCTAGATTTAAAGAAATTAGATTAGCCCAAGGACAATTCCTGCTCTCTGCTGAGTTAATGATTTAATCAAATGAACACTGTACTAGGCCATTAGTAGCCTTTAGTTACAGAGGGTTCCTGCACTGATTGCATACTCAAAGGAAAAGCAGAGTAATGCACAAGGATAGGTTCAGACTTAGCTCTGCAGTCTGTGGACACTCAACGTTGAGACTAACAGAGGAAAAAAAAGTCTTTTGGTAGAGGTATTAAAGGGTCAGTAGCTAGTTCATCTGGCATTGCTTCCTATCAGGAGTTGGTTGGGATTGTTTCCATTTCACTATCCTGAGTGGTGTAATCGTAATACAAGACCAGATGTTGGTCTAATTTGATTTTGGAGTGTGGTCCAAGATGGCCACCCAGCTCTCCTTCCCTATCATCTCTTCTGCAATTGTGTAACCTGCTCCTTGGGTGTCCCTGCAGCGGCTATTTCTGACAGTGCAGCACTCCCTCAATAAGTACCAAGATTGTGTTTTCATTGCATGTTCAAGTCTTTGAAATGGGACTCACACATACAGCCTTCAAACTCATTGACAAGGAGGCTACCCACTAGACCATGGCTGACACCGATGTGAAATTAGAATAGAATGGTTTCAGCACAGGAAGGGCCATTTGACGCACTGAGTCTGCAAGAGCAACTAAATCTTTTCTGCATCCTCTCTAACACTTTCACATGTGTCCCTAAAATGTAGTGCCCAGTTTTGGACACAATACTCCAGTTGAGGCTGAAAAAGGTCTTCATAAGTTCCTTGCTTTTGTAGTCTATGTCTTGATTCATAAAGTCTGTCACCCATATGCCTTTTGAACAAAAACAGAATTACCTGGGAAAACTCAGCAGGTCTGGCAGCATCGGCGGAGAAGAAAAGAGTTGACATTTCGAGTCCTCATGACCCTTCCTTTTGAACCACCTTCTCAAGGTGCCTTGTCACCTTTAACAATTTATGTTGCTATAAAACCAGGTCTCTTGTTCCAGCACTCCCTTTAGAATTTGACCCTTTACTTCAGGTTGAATCTCCTCCCAACATTATTGAGTTTATCTTCCTAAAACAGACTTATTAATTAAATTTAAACTCCCTTTGAAGCCATAGTGGGATTTGAGTTCACATCTCAGGAGCATTAATGCAGGTATCTAGATTGCTGGTCTAGTAAGAGTACCACAATGCTACCAGCCCCTCAAGTTAGTTAAACACTATTTGCCTTTAACAAATCTGTGCCGGCTTTCTTTAATTAATCCATACTTTCCCAAATGACTGTTAACAAAATGGTCACTAAATCTACACTGTTATATTCTTGGAAGGTTATAGACTTTTCATTGTAATGGGGGGCACAGATTAACAGTTGTGCTGAATTATGCTTGGTTTCATACATATTAAGTCATTAAAATAAAACTCAAACAATTCCAAGAGTTTAACCCTGCAATCTGATGTCATAAAGTCTGGGTACAGAATTGTACCAGTGAATCAGGCTGGTAGGTCTAGTACGTACTTACTCTCTGAGAACATGAGTATGAATAATTTATGGATATGTGCCTTGCAAAATGTGCTTTCGTATTCTGACTACTTTTGAGCATATCTCGAGGAGAGATCTTAGTCCTGAGAAATGGAATACATACCCGTTGCAGTGTTGGTATCAGCCACTTTCAAGACTTGCTGAGAGAAGTGATAATGATGGTGTGTGCATGATGAAAAGAAGCATTTGCAAAAGGAGTTGCCTTTTGAGGTTGGGGTTAAAACATGTTGTATGAGTGGAGGGAGCTTTAATCTTCATCCAGCCTATATTCAAGGCGATCGGAGAATGATTGATATGAAGATTAGGTGGCAAAAATCACCAAAAAACAAAAATGCATTCACTTCTTCTAAATTTCCAAACCATCATCTGAATTTTACTGTCGATGAAAACAGTTCAATCTCATAAATTGATACCATTTTCACAGTGTATCACAGAAACTCTTGCTATCTGTTTTTATATTTCTAGTCTTATAGTCTAATTTTTCCCTCCTTAATAATCTTATAGTTATTCTTTGCTGTTTTTTATATTCTGTCCAATCTTCTGACCTGCCACCCATCTTTGCACAATTATAAGCTATTTTTAAGTTTGATTCTATCTTTAAATTTTTTTCGTTAACCACAGATAGTGGGCCCTCCCCTTGATTTTTTTTTTTTCATTGAGATGTATCTGTTCTGTGTAATCTGAAATAGCCCTTTAAATGTCTGCTACTGCAGCCAGCTAGTTCTGCTTTCATGTCATCATAATTGCCCTTATGTTTAAAGTACTAGTCTTGGATCCACTCTGCTCTCCCTCAAACTAAATGTAAAATTCAATCATTTTATGATCATTGCTGCCTTGGGTTGCCTTCACTATAGGGTCATTACTTAATCCTATCTCATTGCACAATACGAGGGGCAGAATTTTCTCCCTGTTCGGCCACCCAGCGTGATGCATACCTGGTACCACTCAGCACTACCTGTGAGGGCAGGGGGAGGAGGGAGAGTCGGGGCCTATACTCTTTAGCGCATGCATGCGAAAGAGCGCGAAATCTCCCTGAGACACGGAGCTGCCTCAGAGATGTTAAGTTGAATTTGAAACTTCAAAATAAAAAAAGTTAAAAATCATTTACACAGGTCCCCTCATGTGACAGCGTCACATGAGCTGGGACATGTTTATCAAGTGTTTAATAAATAATTATTAATTTAATAAACCTTTCATGAAACATCATCCCTCCCGTGGATGAGGTTTCATAAAAAATGTGAAGGCCGCCTGGGCTCTTCACCTGCCTCCCGCCAACCTTAAGGCTGGATAGGTAGCCCTGCCAAATTGGTTAATTAGTTTATTAATGGCCTTAACAGGCCTTTGACAGTTCGGCTGGTGCGCAGAATGACGTGCGGTGATGTTGGGATACACACCCGACATCACCGTGCGTTATTTTACGCATCAGTGTGCAGGGCCTGTCCCCACATGCCAATCAGAAAATCCTGCTCCAGGTCTAGTATAGCCTGCTCTCTGGTTGGCTCCAGAATGTGCTGGCTAAGAAACTATTCCAAAAACATTCTATGAAGTTCTCATCGAGGCTACCTTTGCCCATCTGATTTTTCCAGTCTATATGTAGATTAAAACTCCCAATGATTATCACTGTACCTTTCTGACAAGCTCCCATTAGTTCTTTCTTTTTACTCCGTCCAAAGTTGTGGGTACTGTTAGGAAGACTGTATGCCACTCCCACAAGTGACTTCTTGTCTTTATTATCTTTCATCTCAATCCAAGCAGCTTCTACATCCTGGTTTCCTGAACTTAGATGATCCCTCTCCAATCAAATAACAATTTAACAGAGCAACTCCTCCACTGTTTCGAGCTTCCTGTCCTTCCTAAATGTCATGTACCCTTCAATATTCGGGTCCCAATCTATGTCATCCTGCAGCCATGTCTCTGTTATGGTTATCAGGTCGTACTTATTTATTTCTATTTAAGTTATCATTTTATCTGTTTTGTTTTTAATGTCAGGAATATTGAGATACAGACCCCCATCCCTTCCTGTCATGGTCTGTTTATCATTTCCCATATTAGTAACTTACTCCCTTGCCTTGTCTCTAACTTGATTTACCACATCTTCCCAAATTTGATCCCTTGTCCCTACTCTTCAGTTTAAAATCCTCTCCAATTTCCTAATTATGCAGCTCATTAGAACACTGGTCCAGTGTGGTTCAGTGTAGACAGTCTCAACAGTGCAGTCCCCACTTTCCCCAGTAGAGGTGCCAGTGCCCCCTACACCGGAATCCACTTCTCCCACACCAGTCTTTGAGCCATGCATTCACCTCTCTAACATTATTTGCCCCATGCCAATTTGCATGTGGCGCAAGTAATAATCCAGAGATTATTACCTTTGAGGTTCTGCTTTTTAATTTGGTGCCTAGCTCCACATGATGACTATGCAGAATCTCCTTCCTTGTCCTGCCTATGTCTTTGGTACATACATGGACCATGATGACTGGATCCTTCCCCTCCCACTGCAATCTCCTCTCCCTGAGCAGATGTCCTGAACCCTGGCACTGGGCAGGCAACACAGCTGTCTGGACTCTCGTTTTTGCTGCAGAGAACAGTGTCAATCCCCCTCACAATACTGTCCCCTACTACCACTACATTCCTTTTTGTTCCTCCCACTTGACTGGCTTCCTACACAACGCTGCTGAGGTTGTGAGAGATGATAAATAAATGGAAGCCTTCTTTTCCTGCTCATCTTTTTGGGGAAATTCTAGAGTTTGCTTTGATGGTGATTTCAAATGTACATTTCTTTCCTCACACCCAATTCACTTTGTTGGTTTCAGATGCTTTTACTTAGATGATGGATCTATCTTTAACTTATAATCCAGATGGGTTATCATCTATGGTGGTGAAGACATTTGAATCTTGGTTTAAGATGAAATGATTAAATATTCTGAAGAGGTGGATAATGACAGGCTCCAGGGGCACATTGTCAGACTGGTGCAATGGGCAGACATGTAGCAGATTAACTTTAACATAGAGATGTGATACATTTTGATAGGGAGAAGTAGCAAGACTAAATAATGCAAATGTAATGGGGTGTAATACAGTGGTTATATTGCTAGATTAGTAATACAGAGGCCTGAATTAATAATCAGGAGATGTGAGTTCAAATCCAATTACAGCTATTGAGGAATATAAATTCAGTTAAAAAATAAACCAGGAATTTTTAAAAGATCTAGCTTCAGTAAGAGTGACCAAGCTACTGGACTGTTGAAAAAACCTGTCTGGTTCACTAATGTCATTTAGGGAAGTAAATCTGCCGTTCCTACTTGGTCTGGCCAATGTGTGACGCCACACATACAACAACCCAATTTACTCTTTCCTGTCCTCTTAGTAGCTGAGCTCAGGGATGGGTGCTAAATCCTGGCTTTGCCAGCCATTCCCATATCCTGTGAATGAATAAAAAAAGAGTCCTGATTGGGATGAGGCAGGTGGATAAATCTTTGAAGGTGGCAGGGCAGCTGAGTAGGCTGTTAAAAACACATAGGGAGAACTGAGGGGCTTGGACAGGGCAAATAGTGAGAAGCTGTTCCCACTCAAGGAAGCATCAAGAACTAGAGGGCACAGATTCAAAATAATTGGCAAAAAGATTAAAAGTGATGCAAGAGAAAGGTTTTCACCCAGAGGGTGGTTGGAGTCTGAAATGAACTTCCTGAGAGGGTACTGGAGGCAGGTTTGATGGAGGTATTCAAAAGGGAATTGAATTGCTATCTGAAAAGAGGGAATGTGCAAGGTTATGGGGATAAGACAGGGGACTGGGCCTAGGTAGAATGCTCTTTCAGACAGACAGTGCAATTGGCCTAACGGCCTCCTTCTGTACTGTAAAGATACTGTGATTACAAGGTCAGGAGCTGAGTGGCCCTGACAGAACCAAACTGTGCATCAGTAAACAGCTCATTGCTGAGTCAGTGCCACTTGATAGCACTGTCGATGACACCTTCCACCACTTTGCTGATGATTGAGAGTAGACTGATGGGGCGGTCATTGACCAGGTTGGATTTGTCTTGCTTTTTGTGCACAGGGTATACCTGGGTAAATTTCCACATTGCTGGGTGGATGCCAGCCTTGTAGCTGTACTGGAACAACTTGGCTAAGGGTGTTGCTAGTTCTGGAGCACAAGTCTTCATTACCATTGCTGGAATGTTCTCAGGGCCCATAGCCTTTGCAGTAACCAGAGCCTTAAGCCGCTTCTTGATATCACGTGGAGTGAATCAAATTGGCAGAAGGCTGGCATCTGGGGACCTCAAGAGGAGGCCAAGGCAGATCACCACTCGATGCTTCTGCCTCAAGATGCCTGCAAATGCTTCAATCTTGGCTTTGGCCATGCTTCCCTTAGTATCCAAAGCTCATCAGCCTTTGTCCTGAATCTGCTTGATGACTGAGTGTCTACAGCTCTCTGGGGTAGACAATTTCAAGCTTCATAATCCTTTGAGTGAAGAATTTTCCCTCATCTCAGTAATAAATGGTTGGCTATCCGAAGCCCCCATGTTCTACAGTCCCAGCCAGGAGAAACAGTTTCTCAGCATTCACTCCATCAAACACCTCAATCATTTTATATTCATCTTGCACTCATCAGGGTACTCGTAAGAATGCCAATATAAGGGGAAGGCAACAATTTATACTGTACGTGAAGAGAGTGCTGATTGGTTGGCAGGTGGCACTGCGATGGACAATGCACCACTGATGGTGCATTGCTTGAAATTTAAACCAGGCAGCTTGACCCTGATTGGTGAAGTTGAGGAAAGAGTCAGCGACTGGCTGACGCTTATTTTGTTTCGCTGGTACAGTCATAGTGTATATACAACAAAAACAAAAGTTGCTGGAAAAACTCAGCAGGTCTGACAGAACCTGTGGAGAGAAAGACAGAGTTAATATTTCGAGTCCATATGACTCTTTTTCAGAACTAAAGAGAAGTAAAAATGTGGTGAAATATATACTGTTTAAGGGGGTTGGACAGGTGAAGCTGGATAGAGGGCCAGTGATAGGTAGAGGCAAAGGAGAGATTGTGAAAGGTGTCATAATCAAAAGGTCAAAGGGGTGTTGATGGTGGTGTTACTGGCTAAAGGAGGTGCTAATGGTGACTTTAAGAGTAGAAAGCAGGATGAGCATGTGACAGATGGCCCTAGTGGGGTTGGGGTGGGGGGAAAGGTCGGTGTCAGAGAAAAGATCAAAATAGGCTAAAAGATGGGGATGAAACAATGAATGGAAATAAGTTTTAAAAATAATAATAATAAAAATATGTGGGAAAAATATATATATATATAAAAATTTAAAAATAAATATTTGAAAAAAAGGGATCAAAAAGGTGTGAGGACGGAGGAGAGAGTTCATGATCTGAAGTTGTTGAATTCAATATTCAGTCCGGAAGGCTGTAAAGTGCCTAGTCGGAAGATGAGGTGTTGTTCCTCCAGTTTGCGTTGGGCTTCACTGGAACATTGCAGCAAGCCAAGGACAGATGTGTGGGCAGGAGAGTAGGGTGGAATGTTGAAATGGCAAGCAACAGGGAGGTCTGGGTCATGCTTGTGGACACTTGAAAGGCATGTTTGGGCCCTTGGACGGTGAGGAGGGGGAATGTAAAGGGGCAGGTGATGCACCTTGTGCGATTGCATGGGAAGGTGCAGTGGGAGGGGGTTGAGGTGTTGGGGGTGATAGAGGAATGGACCAGGGTGTCACAGAGGGAATGATCCCTGAGGAATGCCGCTGGGAGGGGGTGAAGAGAACATGTGTTTGGTGGTGGCATCATGCTGGAGTTGGCGGAAATGGAGAAGGGTGATACTTTGAGTTTGGAGGACGGTGGGGTGAAAAGTGAGGACAAGGGGGACCCTATCATGGTTCTGGGAGGGAGAGAAATGTGCGAGGGCAGAGGCATGGGAGATGGGTCAGACACGGTTGAGGGTCCTGCCAACCACCATGGGTGGAAAGCCTGAGTTAAGGAAGAAGGAAGACATGTCAGAGGTACTGTTTTGGAAAGTGACAATATCAGAACTGATGCGATGGAGGCGAAGGAACTGAGAGAATGGGATGGGGTCCTTACAGGAAGTGAGGTGTGAGGAGCTGTAGTCAAGGTAGCTGTGGGAGTTGATGGGCTTGTAATGATTATTGGTGGACAGTCTATCACCAGAAATTGAGACAGAGAGGTCAAGGAAGAGAAGGGAAGTGTCAATGATGGACCATGTGAAAGTGATGGAGGGGTGGAAATTGGAAGCAAAATTAAGATATTTTTCTAGCTTCATAGTGTGTATATATGTTCTTTCTGTCTGCAAAGAACAGGGCCCTGCGTATTAATATACGTAGCTTCCAGTACATGCAAATGTACCACACTGCACGCTCAACTGACAATCTTAAATTGGGCATTGGAATAATTCTTAGCACACTGAGGATTATTCAGCAAATGTTGTCCAATCACAGAATCACACCTAATTTTGGACACTGTGTTTTGACTTTTGCAAACACGGCTGGTTGGATACAGTCGGCACCCTGCCCGTTGAGAACAGCAGCTGGGACATGCTGTTTGATCCAATCCACCAGTCTTTGGGACCTACAGCCCACATACCTAGCATCACACTGACACTGAAATTCATATACCATGCTACTGATTTGTATGATAGATAAAACGGCTTTTTTGGCTTGATGACAGCATCCTGTTAGTGGCGAATACCACTCGTGTTGCTACTGTCTAGTAGCAGCGTGAAACAGCTAGCTTCACCTGTTGTTCAAATTTATGAGATACCTTGCCCTTCCAGGGTAACCTGAGGTAGACTGGGCACTTTTCAGGACCAAAAGTGGTGGTCTTAGGCCCGTTCATGAGTTTGAATGATACGCAGCACAAAATGATCTGATCAGGGTGGCCATTATCCCACAGGATGCCTTTGATGCCCCTACTTCAGCATCAGGCTTGCATGGTGAGCAAATGGCTTGGTCCCTATTTACAAGATTGCTGATAAGACCAATCTTATGGTGTATGGAACTTTAAGAATCCCAACATGTACATTGACCAGTGAAGGCAGGCTGTCAGTCACTATCATTGGTACATTCTCTAAGCAATGTCACTTGCCAATCTATCAATACTCTGTACAAATACAATATAAATTGTTGTCTTCCCTTTGTATTTGGTATTCTTGCGAGTGTCCAGATGAGAGCAAGACAAAAAGCTTAAACATGTCTCTTTTTTCAGTAATACTCAAGTACTGTGCTACCAAATGACAATTTTATGTTCAATGAGATCACCTCTCATTTTACTAAACTGCAGTGAACATCACCCCAGCCTACTCAATCTCTCATTGAACATTTCCCCCGTTACAGGAATCAGTTTAGTGAATCTTTTCTGCACTCCCTCTTTCCTTAGGTAGGGAGACCAAAGTTGTACACAGCACTCCAGGTGTGATCTCACCAGTGCCTTGTGTAATTGCAGTAAGACTTCATTACTCTTATATTCCAATCCCTTCGTAACTAAAGCTAACATATAATTTGCCTTCCTAATTACTTGCTGTACCTGCATTGAACTTTCTGTGATTCATATACACCAGGGCCCCTCCGAAAGCAAACATTTGCCACTCTCTCACCATTCACAAAACATCTATTTTGTTTTATTTTTCCCACCAAAATGGATAACTTCACATTTCACCATGTTGCAGTCCAACTGCCATGTTCTTTCCCACTCACCCAACCTGCCTAAACCCCTCTGTGCCTCATCTTCCTCTCCGCTTACTTCCCACCTAATGTATTACATTCCAAAAGCCTGTGGCCAGGCACTGCACAGGAAACCACTGGATAAATTTAAAGGGATAAGGAAGTAGGGAAAGGGTGATAAATTGGATTAAAAACTGGATCAAAGACAAGAAGCAGAAGCTAAGGATTGTTTCTCAGAACAGTTTGAGGTGGAAAGCAGTGCCAATGGTTTAAACATAGCGCTAAATTGAGAGCTGACCAAATTTGCAGGTTGATGGTAGCAGGGGGAGTCAAGGGAAATACTGAACCTTATGGTTTTGAGGAAAGAGTGAGGTTGAGTAGGGAATAGAAAGTGTGAAATGCCTAAATTTCATTTATAACTGGCTTACCTCCAATTTTATTTTCAGACTATCTACAAACTGCTTTCAGATTATCTACAAAGCAAGACAGGGACAGCTTGCATGAAGGAAGAGGCCAAAATGCTTCCAAATCATTTTCTAAAATATTACATGCATCAAAGGCCATCTGGGAATTCAGACTGTCAGCCCTTCCTGCTACTGAACGTAACTGGATTCACATTTCACAAAGTTACAAAGGGAAGGACTTGGGGAGAGGCAAGAAAAGCTCCCTCATTACCACTGAACAATCCAACAAAGGTTCTCTTTTTAGATGTAAGGAAGACTTGACCTACTCTCTTCAGTGAAATAACAGCAACATGAGAAATGTACTTTGACAGCAAGGGCTATCTGATGCCTTGGGCTTCAGCTGGGGTCTGTCATTTGCTGGTGGCACTAAAGAAAAGTTCTGCTGTCACCCTCAATGACACTGCGAGTGTAAAACCCCTGGCAAGCTGACACTCCTAATACTCTTTTTTTATTTAAATCTCTAGGCATAACTCATAAAAAAAGATGTTTTTTGGTGAGAGTAAAATACCAGAAACAATGTGAATTGAGCCAGTCTGGAAAAAGAGATTCCTTATCTGCAAATCCCAGGGGGAATGTTCTTTTCATCTCTACAGTCCTCTGTGTCTTGCATTAAGATGACCTTTCACCACATTGTGAAAGCTGTTTTGAAATTATGTTTTCTTGTTCTGCTGTTATTGTCCATAATTCCAGAGAACATGTGGTCATATTCATGCCACGTGTACTACCTCATTTGGGTCCTATAATTGAATTGGGTCCTAATCAAGAGGAAGATCCAAACGAACAAACCAAATGCCAAGTAAGTGAAAATTCAAATTTACACAGGATGTTACAAGCAAAAAGCACTAATGAAATAAAAAAATAGCAATAGCATAAGGTGCTTATTATGAAGAATCTCACTTGTGGTATATCACGGGCAAAACAACATTGTATTATTTTAAAAGGATATAATATCAGGTCCATGCATTGTGATTAAACTTATGTTCTACCCCCAACCCGCCTTAATGTCCTGCCTTAGTTATTTTGGCTATTTGATTGATCCCATAATTAGTCACAAAGTTGTTTAATAACTTATAGCCCTGAACAACCAATACTCTTTATGTTAAGAGCAAACATTTTTTTATTCATATCACAGGATGTGGGCTTCACTGGCTGGGCCCATCCCTAATTGCCCTTGAGAAGGTGGTGGTGAGCTGCCTTCTTGAACCGCTGCAGTCTATGCGCTGTAGGTACACCCACAATGCTGTTAGGGAAGGAGTGCCAGGATTTTGACCCAGCGACAGTGGAGGAACGGTGATATATTTCCAAGTCAGGATGGTGAGTGGCTTGGAGGGGAACTTCCAGGTGGTGGTGTTAGTATGTGCCTACTGCCCTTGTCCTTCTAGACTGTAGTGGGAGTGGGTTTGGAAGGTGCCGTCGAGGGAGCCTTGGTGAATCCCTGCAGTGCATCTTGTAGACGGTACACACTGCTGCTACTGTGCATCAGTGGTGGAGGGAGTGAATGTTTGTGGATGTGGTGCTAATCAAGCGGGGCTGCTTTGTCTTGGACAGTGTCAAGCTTCTTGAGTATTGCTGGAGCTGCACTCATCCAGGCAAATGGGGAATATTCCATCACACTCCAGACCTGTGCCTTGTAGATGGTGGACAGACTTTGGGGAGTCAGGAGGTGGGTTACTCATTGCACTATTCCTAGCCTCTGACCTGCTCTTGTAGTCACAGTATTTATATGGCTAGTCCAGTTCAGTTTCTGGTCCATCGTAACCCCCAGGATGTTGATAGTGGGGGATTCAGCGAAATTGAAAATTAAGTGGCAATGATTAGATTTTCACTTGTTGGAGATGGTCATTGCCTGACATTTGTGTGGTGCAAATGTTACTTGCCACTTGTCAGCCCAAGCCTGAATTTTGTCCAGATCTTGCTGCATTTGGACATGGACTGCTTCAGTATCTGAGGAGTTGCGAATGGTGCTGAACATTGTGCAATCATCAGTGAACATCCCCACTTCTGACCTTATGATGGAAGGAAGGTCATTGATGAAGCAGCTGAAGATGGTTGGGCCGAGGACACTACCCTGAGGAACTCCTGCAGTGATGTCCTGGAACTGAGATGATTGACCTCCAACAACCACAGCCATCTTCCTTTGTGCTAGGTATGACTCCAGCCAGTTAAGAGTTTTCTCCCTGATTCCCCCAGTTTTGCTGGGGCCCCTTGATGCCACACTCGGTCAAATACTGCCTTGACGTCAAGGGCAGTCACTCTCACCTCACCTCGGGAGCTCAGCTCTTTTGTGTATGTTTGAACCAAGGCTGCAATGAGGTCAGGAGCTGAGTGGCCCTGGTGGAACTGAAAGTGAGTGTCAGTGAGCATGTTATTGCTCAGTAAGTGCCACTTGATAGCACTGTTCATGACACCTTCCATTACTTCACTGATTCCATTTGGTGCAAGCACATTTCAGAAATATTAATATCTCTTGTATCAATTACATGTTTTGCAGACTTACTCCTTTCAACTGCATCGCTTAGACACTAACAACTACATCCTGGAGTAATGGAGCTCACAAGTATCATAGAATCATACGGTACAGGAGGTGGTCTATCAGCTCATTCGGCCTGTATTATTTCTCAGAGAGAGCTACCCAATTAGTTCCACTCCCCCTGCTCGTTCATCATAGCTCTGCATTATTTTCTTTGTCAAGTGTTTATTTACTTCCCTTTTGAAAGTTCCTATTGAACCTTTTATCGCCACCCTATCAGGCAGCACACTCCAGATTACAACACCTCGTTGACTAAAGCAAATTGTCCTTAACTCCCTCTTGGCTTTCATTATATCAAGTAGGTTGAAACATCTAGCCTGCTCCTAGTAAATGCCTCCATACGTAGATAATGGGTTGGATTTTGCAGACCGTTGCAGTGGGCAGGAGTCCTTTCCTGAAGTTGTTGGCTTATTGACTCCTACCCCTGCCTGTGAAATGCAGCACATATTAGATATTGCAGGCCAATTAACAGCTGCTGGGTAGGGAGCTGGCCAAAAGCTTTAGAGAATGGTGGGCTGTGTGTCCAGTGGCCCGATGGGAGTGGGACATCCGGCCTTGGGGCTGGCAGGCTGTTGCCTAGAAGGAGGTCATGGCCTCTCTTTTAAATGGACCATTTTTTTTATTCATTCATGATGTGGGCTTCACTGGCTGGTCCAGCATTTATTGGCCATCTCTAGTTGCCCTTGAGAAGGTGGTGGTGAGCTGCCTTCTTAAACCGCTGCAGTCCTTGTGGTGTAGGTACACCCACAGTGCTGTTAGGGAGGGAATTCCAGGGTTTTGACCCAGCGACAGTGAAGGAACGGTGATATATTTCCAAGTCGGGATGGTGAGGGACTTGGAGGGGAACTTCCAGGTGGTGGTTTTCCTATCTATTTGTTTCCCTTGTCATTCTAGGTGGTAGTGGTCTTGGGCTTGGAAGGTGCTGTCAAAGGAGCCTTGATGAATTCCTGCAGTACATCTTGTAGATGGTACACACTGCTGCTACTGTGCGTTGATGGTGGAGGGAGTGAATGATTGTGGATGTAGTGCCAATCAAGCGGGCTGCTTTGTCCTGGATGGTGCCAAGCTTCTTGTGTGTTGTGGGAGCTGCACTCATCCAGGCAAGTGGGGACCATTCCATCACACTCCTGACTTATGCCTCATAGATGGTGGACAAGCTTTGGGGAGTCAGGAGCTGAGTTACTCATTGCATGATTCCTAGCTTCTGACCAGCTCTTGTAGCCACAGTACTTATATGGCTAGTCCACTTCAGTTCCTGGTCAATGGTAACCCCAGGATGTTGATAGTGGGGGATTCAATGATGGCAATGCTGGCACTTGTGTGGTGCAAATGTTACTTGCCACCTTGTCAACCCAAGCCTGGATTTTGTCCAAGTCTTGCTGCATTTGGACATGGACTGCTTCAGTGTCTGAAGAGTCGTGAATGGTGCTGAACATTGTGCAATCATCAGCAAATATCTTCCCTTCTGTCCTTATGATGGAAGGAAGGTCATTGATGAAGCAGCTGAAGATGGTTGCGCTGATGACACTACCCTGAGGAAAGCCTGCAGTGATGTCCTGGAGCTGAGATGATTGACCCCCAACTACCACACCCATCTTCCTTGTGCAAAGAATGACTCTAATCAGCAGAGAGTCTTCCCCCTGATTCCCATTGACTCCAGTTTTTCTAGGGCTCCTTGATGTCACACCCTGTCAACTGTGGCCCTGATGTCAAGGGCAGTCGCTCTCACCTCACCTCGGGAGTTCAGCTCTTTTGTCCATGTTTGAACCAAGGCTGTAATGAGGTCTGTCATGGGACTGTGTCAACTGCATGAGGGATCTTCATTTTGAGAGAATCTGAAAGTCATTTTGATGAATGGAAATAATCTGATCCTTTGCAAGAAGAGAGTGTTTTTTTGAATGAATCATGACTGTTTTAACTGTTGGGAAAATTTTGGGACCTTTGACAGGGAACAAAAAGCTTTGGAATGCAGCTGAACCTTAATCCTAATGAATTTAAAGTGTTTGGGGAGTTATAGAGCATCAGGCTGTTAACTCTGTGTCACTTCAGAGAAGGCCGAGAGAAGGGAGCCAGGTGATGGGGAGGGAAAAGGATCCAGGACAGCCCCAAGGTTCGATGACAATTCCCTGTGAACCCTTTCGAAGGCTGTAAGTGACAGGCAGGAGGTCCTCTAGGCTGCTGACAGGAAGAGGAGACATCCCAGCCATGATCAATGCAGCCTGGACAGAGGTCGCAGCCGAGGTGAACAGCTTTGGGGTTATCCAGTGAACCTGGATTCAATACCACAAATGCCTGAATGACTTCTGCAATCTGCAAGTGTGAGTGAGACACCATTATGGAGATATACATATAGGGACGCTTATGTGAAGGCTCCATTAGACGATTGCCTTGTGTGTTCCCCAAATGTGTGAGGCCACATGACGCACAAATTGCACTCTACATGAGGCGGGGGCTTTAAAGGGGTTTTGTGTGGCAGGGAGAGGGAGGGCCTCTGGGGATAGTATAAGAGGCACTTTGGTTAGTTGGTGCAAATAACTTCGAGACATGTGATGCCTATAGGGTTCTCACAGCTCATAGGTGGAAAGGAATGATTGGACAAGAATTCAAAATCATTCCAATGTCGCATTTTAATTACAGGAGAAGAGGATGCACAATGCCAGGGAGAGAAGCAAGAACGGAGGTGACATGTGCCAAACCTGGCCATCCTCACACCCATGGAGGAGGAGGGTCTGCAGCTGGCAGTGAATGAGTGGAGCTGGTTTATTGGTTGAGTGGCGATAGCAGGTAGCCCCGGGGTGGTGAGATTGCAAGGGGCATTATTTACAAGTGAAAAAATGCTGTGCTAATAGGGCTGGGGAAGGGAGAGTGATGTGATGTTTGTTATGCTGTTAGGAATGAGGCAGTGGAGGTTTGTGATGTTGGAGACTCTCGTGTATCAGGGAGTAAAGAGTGACCATGTGTTGAAAATTGTAAAATGCAAACTCAGAGTAATATCTCACAAAGCTCCCAGTGCTGTCAGTGAGGGAGTTTGTCTCAACGCACTCACCTCAATGGCTGAACACGACCTTAACCATCCCTATTTTTGTCTCCTTCACAGGTACAACATCGACTGCTGCAGCCACAAGGCTCGAGGGTCCCACACTAACCTCTGAGGAGGAAGAGGGAGCCTCAGACTGCACAGTGTCACCTCCCTGCTCCACACCCGGCATCAGTGCAGATACTGGCCCCTCGGTGGGTATGAGAACCTCGGGACTAAGGGACACGCAAACTGATGAAGGCAAATCACAGTCACACCAACAGCCCGTAGATCCTCTGGCTCTTTCCATTGGTCTAGTGTTGTCTGTAGTGAAGGTGTTGAATAGCTCGGCACGGTGAAACATGACATCTGTAAAAATGTTTATGCCGTGGTGCTGCAGCCTGGATTATCCCCCCCAGGTCTCTGCAGGCAGCCTGAAATGTCCCAGATGTGAAGACGTTCAGTGTCACTGGGATTTTCAATGCCACGGGCATTGGGTGACCACCCATAAACCTGGACACTATCTCAGGGGTCAAACATTTCACATCAGGAGGGGACAGTGACTCAGGAAAGGTGATGTCACCACAGGCACTGTCTCCAACATATATCGATATGTTAAATGCATTCTAAAAACAATTGACAGGATACAGCCTTCACTCACGTCTCTGCACCTGCTGTCCCTGCCCTCCGCAGCCCCTCACTCCTCAGCAAGTTGGACTCATTCCTCCACTTCCTGTGGCTCCTGCCCTTGTTCAGCTGGCCTCTTCCCTCTCTTTCTCCTTCCCTCCTCTTCTTGTAATCTCCTCCTCAATGTTTGGGGTGCCTTCAAGAGAATGTATGACGCCCATCAGCTTCAATGCTGCAGGGATTATAGATTAAAGTGTCAAAACGTTTGCAGGCACTGTGATGTGGTTTACCCTGATAAATTTCAAAGGTTTGAGCATACCAATGAAATTCCTGCCAGCAGCCTCTCCTGTGGGTGTTCCTCCTTTTCTTATTCATTCATGGTATGTTGACATCGCTGGCTAGACCAGCATTTATTGCCCATCCCTAATTGCCCTTGAGAAGGTAGTGGTGAGCTGCCTCCTTGAACCACTGCAGTCCATGTGGTGTAGGTACACCCACAGTGCTGTTAGGGAGGGAGTTCCAGGATTTTAACTCAGTGACAGTGAAGGAACGGTGATATATTTCCAAGTGAGGATGGTGAGAGGCTCGGAGGGTAACCTCCAGGTGATGGTGTTTCCATGTATCTGCTGCTACAATACAACAGCAACTACACTTCCAACATACTTCATTGGCTGGTGGTGGTGTCCCTATGCATCTGTTGCCCTTGTCCTTCTATAACGTAGCAGTTGTGGGGTTGGAAGGTGCTATCCTGGTGAAGGTGAGTTCCTGCAGTTCCTACAACTTATGGACTGCAGCGGTTCAAGAAGGCATCTCACCACCACCTTCTCAAGGAAAATTAGGGATGGGCAACAAATGCTGGCCCAGCCAGTGAAGCCCACATCTCGTGAATGAATATATAAAGAAAAAGCATAGACCCACTTCCAGCCTTTATATCCACACTTTCCAGTCACAGTAAAAAAAATGAGGTCCCCACCTAGCGTGTTTCACATGCAGGTAACGTGTAGTGGCTTCGGGGAGGTATTATTTCAGTCAATTGGGCTGTTAACAAAGCTTTAACAGCATTAATTATCAATTTCAAAATGGCGGGCAAGGGGCTGATTTGGGAGGCTGCCCACTTGCCATATTATTGCCGCCTAGTGTTTGCAACCTAATGTCACCATGCTGGATATTACACTGCTGCAGGACATCATCACTCCCTCTCGGAGTGTAAAATTCAGCCCCATAAGTTTCTCACATAAGCACTCTGAGTGGTTCTCTGGCTGAGACTTTATGAATTATCAGGTCACTGTAAGCATCCTTCAAAAATGCCGCAGACTATTTTATTTTAAGAGAGGAGCAAGAACAACCTTCCTATTAGCTCTTTAACTACTTTGCCAATTATTTTTTTCACCCTCTTTTTCCACTTTCAGTTCCATTAAGTATCAGAAAGAAACAATCTTTTTCAATTCAGACCATAAAACATTCGTGACAAGTTGATAAATTGTTTCGGTCATACTCTTGAATTGCAATGTCTTATCTGTTTCTCAATTCCTCTGATCTTCGCTCTTTTTTAAAATTTTTATGGGGTCCTGCCTTTGGTCCTTCATCATAAGCTTCTGAACTTTAGAAATAATTCAACTGAAAAATATCAGAGGTTGGATTTACGGATTTGCAGATTGTTTGCCCCAGTTTGGCTCTTCCTCCTGAAAGACTAAATAAAGCAGTCCCTATAACTAATATCATATTGCTTTTTCCCAATTCCTGAACAAAAAAAAAAGTTTGCATCACAATCATTGGAAGGCCCAAAGCATTTTACAGCCAATATTGTACTTTAGAAGTGTAGTTCCTGTTATATTGTAGCAGTAGACACAAGGGAACACCACAACCTGGAAACTCCCCTCCCAGCCATTCACTATCCTGATTTGGAAATATATCAGCCGTTCCTTCACTGTCACTGGGTCAAAATCCTGGAACTCCCTTCCTATCTGCAATGTGGATGTACCTACACCACATGGACTGCAGCGGTAAAAGGAGGCAGCTCACCACTACCTTCTCAAGGGCAGTTATGGGTGGGCAATAAATGCTGACATAACCAATGATGCCCACATCCCATGAATGAATCATAAATAAATAAATAAATTTTAACAAAATCAAAGAAGCTTCCAGCTCTTTGGATGACAAGCCGGAATGTCAGGAGCACATGCGCAGGACTGACAGACAACTTGCAGCTGGTCAATAATGCATGGAAGGCAGCTGGGATCAACATGACATAACTTCCTTACAAAAGCCCAGGCTCACTGAGAACAATGACTATTGAGGCATCTTTCTACTGAGTAAAGTGGCAGAAGTATTTACCAATGTTGCCCATTCCAGACTGAAGATCTACAATTGACATGATCTTCTCAGCCCAGCAGCTGCAATAGAAATGTTGTAAACAAAGGAGACCGCTATATATTACCTTCATCATTCTCCCCAAGGGATTAGGCCATGTTGGCAGAGGTGGTCTATTTAAGCTGGTGGAGACTATTAACTGCCCACCGAAGCTGTTTCATGCAAGGTCAGCTCTGACAGGGCAACATCAGAACCCTTTGAGATCTGCAGTTGGGTCAAACAGGTTTGTGTACTGGCACCAACACTCTTTGGCGTACTCTTCTATTTGCTGCTGTCAAGTGCTTTCAGGTCACCTACAGGTCACCTACTTACACCTGCCAGAACTGGTGAAAGGTTGTTCAACCTTGATCACCTGAGATCCAGGATAAAGATGCTCCAAGTGCTCTTCAGAGAGCTGCTCTACACTGATGATGCCACACTAGGCTAGCATTTCCATACTGAGAAACACCTTCAGTAGTAAGTGAACAGTGTTATGATCAGGTTGGGAGGAGTGTGCAAACTATCCAACCCCAATACTCCGCAGGCCACACCATTAATTTAAATGCTTAATTTTCTCACTGAAATGGCCAATTGTGTACCTATGCCACTAGTACTCAAAAGGAAAGCGATTCTGACCAGGCTTCTTTCAAAAACTCAGAATGATGAATTTAATTAAAAAAAAACATTTCTTTTAACAAGCTGCAAGTGCTAATTAGCGCAAAATTATAATCGGGAAGTATAACTATCCATCTCTTCCTAAAGAACTCCCCCAGCACACACACAGACAAACAAAGGACAAACAGTTAGGGTCTCTCTGCAGATGGGTTTTGGAGGATGGGTGGTGTAAAATAAAGAATAAAGTCCACAGGGTCTTGACGCTGTTGATCTGAAGCTCCCTCATGTGAAGACAGGCCGCTGGTCCTGGTGGATGCCTGGAAGGTCTCACCAACTGGTTTAGCTTTGCAGGTCCAAATGCACATCAAATACACTTGGATGAGGGATCTCTGGTTACAGGTTGATAGCCACATACAGTTTTTGGCAAGGTAGAGAGAAGGAGCCAGTCAAAGTAGCCTTTTTTCCTCAGCTTGTTCTCCAACATGACTCAAAACAAGCAGGTCCGCAACTTCTTCACCATGTGATTGCCATTTTGTCTCCCCGCTTCATTAATTAAAGTGCTTTGCAGCTCAACACAAACAAGCAACTCCTCCTCAAGTACCGCATAGGTCAGGTGATTTCTTGGAAGATTTCTTGATTATTTACAGTTCCAAGATGACCTTATGAACTTCTTTAAAAAAAAAATCCCAGGTTAGCATCTAGATGACCAGATCATGCCAGGTCCCTCCATTTTGTAAAAAAAAACTTCAAACTCTTGAGAGATATGATTCTAACAATAGGCTCACTCACATCTGTAAAGAGTCTGAGTAGACCATCAGCATCAGGAAGATAAATGTTATGGTCCAGGATGTTGCCATATCACCATCTATCATTGACGCTGAGGGTTGTTGATAGCTTCACAATTCTAGACTCCACAGTCACCAACAATCTGTCACTTAATACGGAAATCAACTCACACGACTCAAAATCTGCAGGTGTTATGCATGTTAATGGAAGGTTTTTTTATTTTTGAGTCATATTTTGTTTGGTTGGACCAATTAACAGCCAGGCAGTGTCAAGTATGCGCTGAAAGGTGCAGCACTGCCAGGGTGTGGGCTGGAGGAGTGTGAGTGCAGAAATCTGTGAAAGCACGGGCGAGCGCTCACAGAATGTTCCCCGAAGGCAGAGAGATGCGTCAGGGAGCTGAAGACATGAACAACCTAAAGTAAACGTCACAGGAATTGGAAAATAGTGTCCAAGTTTCATAATCAGTCACCTGAAAATGGAACAAATGAAAATGCTATCCACAGGAATCTATTTTTATTTTAATTTATCACGAAAACCTCATCCCGCCCGCGGATGAGGTTTCCCGAAACATACAAAGGCCATCTGTCCAATTTGCCCACCCACCAACTGTAACGTTGGATGGACAATGAAAAATCTCTGTTAATTGCTCCATTAATGAGTTTAATTGCCCTCTTAATTGTCAGCAGGCGAACTTCCGAGTTTAACGCGCGTGAACCGACTGAAATATCACGCGAGTGCACGATGACGTTGGGACGCTCACCTGACATCATCATGCGTTGTTTTAGCTCGAGCAGGAGGGGTGCATGCCCGCTCACTCACCAAAACATTCTGCCCATAGAATTGCATTAACAAGTGGATGCTCGAGAAGATTAGTGTGAAGAGGAACTTGCTTGAGGCGGTTTTATTCTGGAGACGCGATGTGAACAGGAGGGGAGTGTTTGGAAAAAAGAGGTGATTCAAGGCAAAACACCTGGAAAACATGCACAAGGAAGACCCACGATGGCATGGTTGGATAGTGTCAGAACGTGGATTGGCCTCTCTATGGGACTGGCAGTGAGGGCAGCAGAGAATAGAAATCAGTGGAGAAACATTGTTCATAGTGCGGCCAACCCTTGGAACAAGGACGGATGAAAAACAAGACAAACTCTGAGTAGAGTAGCACACTGATATTGGTTATACCTTCATCATCAGGAATTATTGCTCCTCTCTAGTCATTGCAAACCAATAAAAATGACATCCATTCAACAGACTGGGTGCCGATTGTGTGGCCAAGAAAGGTAAAGATGATTTCCAACATTGAACTCTTCCCCTGCCTAACCCTTTGAACTGCATTTATAATGTATTATTTGGTCTCTCTCTATCTTTCTCTCTCTCTCTCTCATACTCCTACCTCTCTTCTCTCTCTCACCCTATCTCTCTCTCTCTCTCTCTCTGCCTTTGTTGCACTCCACATGATTCTCCTTCTACCCCTCTTCATAAAAGTGTCACAATAGACATTGTACCACTTCATGTTGAGAAGGGTAAATACAAATTTAACATTTAAGAGGTATTTAGATATTCACTTGCGTTGCCATGGCTTCCAGGGTGATAGGCCAAGCGCTGGAAAATGGGATTAGTGCAGTCAGATCTTTGTTGACTGGCACGGACATGATGGGCCAAATGGCCTACTTCTGTGCTGTAAACGTCTATGAGTCTATGAGATTCTTTGACTTGTCCACTTTACATAAAGAAAGCTCTAGCGATAGTTCTAATTCTCAGAATGTTCTTGCTGGGATATTAGTTTGGGCACAGATCCCAGGTCTGTGCTATTTTTCATGGATATTTCATTTACAAACCGGAAGCTCACTTTGGACAGCGGGTGGTCTAGTGGTAATGGTCATGAAAAATAATGTCATATTGGTAACTAAGAATGAACATGAAATGGAGCAGTTTGTATTTAAATGCAACCTCCAAGGAAAGAGTTGCTCTCCAACAGGAAAACAATATTTCAGCCACATTCTATATTGAATTTTGAAAAAAAGATATAATTTCCCTGCCTTTAAGGCACCTCAACCAATATCTTATGATTCGCCTGCTCTGCCTTCTCTATTGCTGTATCAAAGGTTCCCAGCTAACTCACTTGTCAATTAGGAAAGATCAGCAATCACTGTGATTGCTTTCTTCTCGTGAATATAGAGTTTACTTTTTGATGTTTGGGAACTCACTATTGATCTTCCTTGAAAGCTTACTCAACCCCAAAGATAGAACTTTATATCTGGATCTAACTCCCTTCTCCTTGGCCCCTTCGCAAGAGAACAAGAAAAAAGTTAATGGAAACAATTCTTCTTATGCAGCAAAATCAAAGTTCCATGTCTGCCGAAATTCCACAATAAAACAGAAAGTGTTGGATAATGCACAACAACTCAGGCAGCACCTTTAAGAGGGTGGAGATTAAACAGTTCATAAGTAAATGCAGAACGAGAGAAAGAAGGGTGCAGGAAAAGGACAAAAAGGAATGACTGTTTGAGTGGAAGGAATGATTTAAATGACTAGAGGATGATAGTGCAAGGCAAAGGGGAGATGGTAAAGGAAGAAAAGGATGGCTCTGGAGGATCTGTAAGTGGAAACAGCAGAGCCAATACCAACAGCTACTGCCTGAAAAAATGGAAGCATCAGGTTGTTGTAGTGTGTGGAATTCTCTTCCCCAGAGAGCAATGGGGGTTGAGTCTTTGAATATATTATATATAGACAGATTTTCGATTGACAGGACAGTCAAGGGTTATGGATGGTGGACAGGAAAGTGGAGTCAAGGCAAATTCAGATCATCCATGGCCTTATTGAATACATAGCAGGCTCAATGGCCAAAGGGTCCATTCCTGCTCCTATGTTTTATGTTTTTATATAGTTATCATCTGAAATAAATTTCCAGCATCCTCAGTATTTTGCTTTTTGTATTATGATCTGAAGTTGTTGAAGATTGTAATACTTTTCATGACTGTCCTGTTTTGTTGACTCTACCAAGTTTGGATGATAGACAAATAGGAAAATTTGGTGCAGCAGTGGGATAAATGGCACAACATTAAGAATTTCCACTTGTACATCACCTCTGACAATGAAAAAGATAGGGAGGCACTGTGCAAAGGGGAGAGAAAGACATCAAATAAAGGAATGTGCAATAACCCATGGAGTTAAAACTCATAAAAATTAGGATTTCTTACAAACAAAACGTGTTTGAAAAAGATCTTGATGATGGAAAAGTTGTAGAGAGGTGTGGGGGTTTAGGGGTTGAGTTTCACAGCTGCCACTGTTGGATATTTCAGCAACTTCCCTCATGGAACAATCCTGAGGGACTTGAATGTAAGATGGGAAGGAGGCTTCAGATGTTAAAGGAAAAACCAAGAAAGTTCTCTGAGGGAGAAAGGTGGAATATTGGGTGGAATTTAATGTCCTTCCCCCTATGCCGGGTTAGGTGGCGGGCAGGAGGGTTGTGGGTCGGGACCCATCCAGAAAAAAAAAAGTACAACTTGCAAATAACTGGTGCTGACTGTCTTCCTGCCTCAACATCTATTATGTCGGAGGTGGGAAGGCTCATGGACAACCTCCCTGCGCCATGGCCAATTGAAATCCTTAAGTAGGCAATTAATACCCACTTAAGGGTCCCATTCCACTGCCATGAGTATTAAGCCAGGGGTAGTCAGGGTACTCGCCATGAAGGGAATCCAAAAAACGAAACTCTGACCCCAGACTTGCCTGGGCTCCTTGGCACAGTGGGACTGCTTGCACCCACCTGGCACTACTGGGTCTACAGAGCTACAAGCCGTTCGCTTGATTAACAGCTCTCTAAGGCAAGATTTACTTCCAAGAAGCTGGCAGAAGTCTCATTTTAATGCCATTAACACTCTTCCCAGTGTTAAGTTGCTGCAAGGCAGCTGTTGAGATCATGGATAGCTCCCCCACCCAACTTTCTACCACAGAACTGCATAAAATCCAGTCCTACCTTATTGCAGTTCTGATAAAAGTTCACAAACCTGAAACCTTGAGCTGAGTCATACGAGGCGTCGGATTCCTGCACCCCTTGGCTGAAAAGTCAGGGGGAACCTGCGAGGGAAACATCAGCTGCCCTTTAACCATTTAACGGCCAATTGGCTGGAGGTAGGACTTCCATCCTTCTGGGTCAGGAAGTCCCACCTCAGAGAGCGGCTGAACAACCAGAGCTCTCCAGTGCTTTGTGCATGTGGTCTTGGTTCACCTTAGAAATGTTTGAGGATCTCGTTGGATTCCAAACTGGCAGGTACTGGCTAGGGGGTTTGAGGGGCGCGGGCTGGGGTTTGGAGAGGCCATGGAGGAGATGCTGAGCAAAGAGGGGGTGTAAAACCTTGGAGAGCCCTCTGATGGGCCCCAGAGACCCATTAAGGAGTAATCCACCGTTACCCTCCACAAAGCTGCAGAGGGAAACCTTCTGGGCTGACCATTTGGTGTGGGCCTCTCCCATCACCGGTTAAATCAGCACTGGCAGAATGAGGCCCACTTAATGGTCTCAACTGGTAGGCAGGCAGCCCAACGCCTCCCCACTGCTGGTATAATTGCAGTGGGACAGGGACAGGCACACAAGTGGTGCCAGCCCACTTCCTGGGTTTAATGGGCTCCCACCCCCACTTTAAGTGGAGGAATGTTAAATCCAGACCATTAACTTTGTTTCCCCCTCCACAGATGCTGCCAGAACTTTTGAGTATTTCTGGCATTTTCTGTTTTTATTTCTATTCACACAGCTGTTTGGAGTTGTACTGCGGAAGAAGTGTTTCTATGAAACTTCACATTAACTGTAGCACTTTGGGCCTTTAGTGGCCTGGATTCTGTGAGATGAATACAAGTGAGACTATTGATGCTTCCCATTATTAATGCATAAATTGGGCAGCTGCTCCTGGCATCAGCACCTGTGTAGTTAAATATGGAAATCAGGAGGTTGCAGTTGCAGTTGCAGCTGATTCACACGCTTTGCTGTCCAGTATCTCACCAAGAAACTTGTCATTCAAATACATGAAGGACAGGGAGTTGGGGCACTTACACACCCTTCATCCAAGTGTAAGTGAAATTTTAGTGGCTTCCTAAGTGTTACTGCCAAATAAGCTTTGGCACTGAAAATTAACTTTTGTAATTGGGGAATCTCATTTCTTCAGATTTTAATTATTATTGAAAATTTTTTGAAAAATTAAAATCGTTTTAAACTTTTTTTTTCTGTCTCTTTTATCCCTCTGTCTTAAATCGATCTTTCTTCCCCTTTGTTTATTTCACTTTCTGTACCTGATTTGACATTCTGATAGCACAGGACTTGAGTATTGCTGAAAAAATAGACATGTTGAAGCTTTTTGTCTTGTACTCATCAGGATACTTTGCAAGAATACCAATATAAGGAGAAGCAACAATTTATACTGTATGTGAAGAGAATGCTGATTAGTTGGCAATTGGACTCTGATTGGAAGGGGCATTGCCATGGAGAACGCACCAATGATGGTGACTGGCAGTTAACTGTCAAGCATTGTTTGAAATTTAAATCAGGCAGCTTGACACTGATTGGTCAAGGCATTGTCCTGAAGAATGAGTCAGCAAATGGCTGTCATTTATTTTGTTTAGCCATTCACTGATATAATATAAGTTGTTGTTTTCCCTTATATTGGTATTGTTGTGAGCGTCCTGATGAGTGCAAGATGAAAAGCTTCGACATGCCTAATTTTTCAGAAACAGTGAATTAAATATTCTAACTTACACTTCGTGGTTTAGACCCTTGCCAGGCTCAGTAAGGATTGTTTAGTCTGGTTGGTTAGGGGGACATGCCATTATTTGGCCTTTTTTACGGAGTTCCCAAACTCCCTGTACAGGGTGTTTGCCCGGGTGCTACACCAATGCCACAATGCAAAAGCCCACCGGAGATCTATTGGTAAGTGCAAGCGTAGTGAACAGTGAACGCCATTGATTCATCAGAGTCATAGAGTCAGAGAGTGAGTTATACAGCACAGATACAGGCCCTTCGGCCCATCATGTCCTTGCCAGACATCACGCACCTATCGATTTCTGACCACGAAATCTGCTCGAATATGTTATATCCCACTCAGACTTTTCAGCTGATTATTGACTTGACTGTTTGCAATCGCCCTACATTGCTGCAATCTCTTTTAAACAATGGGCAGAATTTTCTGGTTGGTGGGAGGGTGGGGGGGGGTGCGGCGGAGGTGGAGCTGGAGCGGGTGTGGGTGGACACAGAACCGATTGCCACCTGTATTTGGGTCCGCGCCGCGATTTTACACGGGCGGGGTAATTAAGGCCCCGCCCAGAATGAATGGCAGCTCCTGAGGACAGCGGGAGTGGGCGGGCAGTGGTGGGTCTGTAATGACCACCGGGTCCAATGGTGACCCAGGGGGCCTGTCTTAAAAAGTTGCTGCAGCCTTTCAGAGGCTGTGAATCACGGCCAGTGGAAGGGGTCCCCAGAGCGCGGCTGGTGAGCAGGCCAGGGAGGTGCGTAGGGCAGGAGGGGGCACTATGCCCCTCGTTTTCCCGATGATTGCCTTGCTGTCCTCCTCGAGGAGGTGGCCGCACTGTGGGAGGTCCTGGTTCCCTGGAATGGGAGGAAGAGACCCCCCCAACATGACCAAACGTGCCTGGGAGGAGGTGGCAGGGGTGGTGAGCTCCCACGATGTGGTGCGGCGCACCTGGGTCCAGTGTTGCAAGCGCTTCAATGACTTGTTGCCCTCAGGAAGGGTGACCACATTCCAAAACAGTTCCTCTGACATGTCCTCCTTCTTCCTTAGCCGAGGTTTTCCACCCATGATGGTTGACAGGGCCCTCAACCGTGTCCAGCCCATCTCCCGCGCATCCGCCCTCACGCCTTCTCCTCCCTCCCAGAAACATGATAGGGTCCCCCTTGTCCTCACTTATCACCCCACCAGCCTCCGCATTCAAAGGATCATCCTCCGCCATTTCCGCCAACTCCAGCATGATGCCACCACCAAACACATCTTGGCTAGCAACCATTGCATCCAGTGAGGCTGCGGTGACTGGGGAGATCCCAGTTGTGGAACTGGCAGCTCCCTCCCAGGTGGGACCAGCACAGGCTCCACGGGCCAGAGGACGACCACCAAGGTCATCGAGGCCAACAGGACAGCAGAGTCAGCAGCTGTCTCAGATACCAGTCCCAGCGAGGGGACAGCACGTAGACATCAAGACACAGCACTCGGAAACGTAAACATAAGGTACCTTAGACACACCACGGGTTTCTCACTTTTATGTTGGCCTGAAATAAGGTCTTTATGAGTTGGTATGATTTTGAACACCTTTTTCATTTTGTTTCATTAAGTTTCTTTGGTTGAAATATTAAATTCAGACATGTCACCATGGCTGAGAGTGCCTCTTTTCTTCTGCAGGTGAATGGTTTCCAATAATATAATGAATGTTTTGTGGGACATTCAGCTTTATTAACAGGGACATAACCCGGCAGATTTTGCAATTAGGTATCGAGTATGGAGCCTACAGCCCAGGCTTGTCCTGGAGGTCCATCTGTGGTGTGCTAGCTGAAGGTTCATTGGATTAAAGCCTCCCAGGTGTCCCTGCCTCCCTGGAGTATGCCCGGGTCAGCGTCTACCCCCTCAGCATTTCCCTGTGTATGCTCATCCTCGGACTCACTGCTGGACTCATCGTGTGCAGCCGCAGCCACTGAGTCAACGTCTTCATCATCCTCTGTGTCCCCCCCTTTCTAGTGTCAGATTGTGGAGAGTGCAGCATATAACCACTATCAGTGACACACGATCTGGGGGGTACTGGAGTGCGCTCCTGAACAGTCCAGGCATCGGAAGCGCATCTTGAGAAGACCTATGGTTCTCTCCACCACAGCCCTTGTGGTGCCCTGGCTCCTATTGTACCGCTGCTCAGCTTCTGTTCTTGGATGGTAGAGAGGCATCATGAGCCAACTTCTGAGGGGATAGCCCTTGTCACCCAGCAGCCATCCATCCAGCCGGGCTGGAGCACTGAAGACCCCCGGCACCTGGGAGTGTCTGAGGATGTAGGTGTCGTGGGAGCTGCCTGGGTATCTTGCACAGACTTGTAGAATCAGCATCCTGTGGTCACACACTATCTGCACGTTCATGGAGTGGAAGCCCTTCCTGTTGACGAAGGCACCGGGCTCACCTGCTGGCGCCTTGATGGCCACATGTGTATAGTCTATAGCACCCTGGACACGAAGCCAGCAATGGCCACGAAGCCTCTGGCTCACTGTGTCTGGCTTGCCTGGTCCCAATGGAAGTGGATGAAGGTCAATGCACGTCTGAACAGAGCATCTGTGACCTGCTTGACACAAGTGTGGACAGCTGATTGGGAGACACCGCAAAGATCACCCACCGACCCCTGGAAGGAGCCAGAGGCATAGACTTTGAGGGCAGCTGTGACCTTTAGAGTCACTGGAATGGGGTGTCCGCCCACACAGTTAGGGGAGATCTCAGGCCCAATCATCTGACAGATGTAGTTGACTATCTCCCTTGAGAGACTGAGCCTCCTTCGGCACTGCACCTCAGACATAAGTCTGTAAACCCTGGCAGCAGGATAATGGCATCTTCTGTGGCCCCTTCTGTGTTGGACTATCTCTTGGCCCTGCACCCCTTGTGTCTGCACCTGTCCTCCCAAAGGTGGCTCCCCTGGAGGCTGAATGTTCACTCCGGACCTCCTCCCCCTCCTAGCCCTCCCTTCCTCCTCAGAGGAGGTGCTTCCAGTGGAGAGATCAGCTCCCATTCCCAGGCAAAGGGAAGGCATCCTGAAACCTGCAGGCCCAAAAAAGATTCCACACTGCAGAGAGCTGACCTGAAGGTTGTGAGTCCAGATGAAGTAGCTGGTGTGTGTTTTGAAGTATTGCAGATCACACAGGCAAGTTTCATTAACTTTGAAACCTCACTATCTGACAGAGACACTCGCGACCCCACCGAGCCCTCTTACCCCGCCCGTGGATGAGGTTTATACAAATGTGTCCTACCCGCCTGCCCATTGTGCCCGTGACCCAACCTGCAGATTGCACGGGTGCCAGAAAATTGCTGTCAATTGGCACCTGAAGGACTTTAAGTGGCCCATTAATTAATGGCGGGTGCTCATCAGAGATTATTGCACGTCCGCCCAATGAAATATCGCCATGGTGCGTGGTGACACCTGCCCCCGCACGCCAACAGGAAAATTCTGCCCCATGTGTTTTTCTTTAAACTGAATCAACATTTTTTTTTTCAGGCATTGATGTATGTTTTTGATTTATATAAAGGAACCTTTCAGAAAACCTCTGGGTCACAATGGTGTGCCCCCTCTTAACTCTGTCCGCTTCTGAGAATTGTTGCACTGGTCGGGATTTATCACACAGTTCAAATATGCAAAACAAACTCAAAGTTAACCATAAAGAAATGTTTGCCAAAGGGTAAATTATAGTCCTTAGGAAAATAGCAGGGAGCGCTTCTTGCAATTTGGAGAGTGTTGCGCTCAAGTCGATGTATCATACACACAATGAGGCAGAACAATAGTTTTATCCAGCAAAGCTGATGTGTTTTTTAAAGGTCCAGCACATTTTTACCCACGTTAGGTGGAAATTCATGCAGCCCACCGGAGTGGGAACCATGGTGGGAGGGAACTGTAAAATCACGTGGGGAGGATGCGTGTCAGACGCCCACTCTGGGATCTGAGGGACAAATCACACAGGTGAAGAGGAAGTAGCAAGGCAGTAATGCCGTCTGCAAGTGGTGGGAAGGTAACTGAGACCGTTAAAAAGGTAACTAACTCAAATTAACATCTCTCTGACTGGGAGTAAATACTGCTCTCTAAATTTAACATTTGGCACACAAGGATGACAGGCGGCCAGATGTTGACCATTAAAAGGTGGCAGTTTCCAGATGAGTTTGCAGACTCTTTGAGTGGGAGGTCAGCCATTCTGGCCTGCCTTCCATAGAAGGAGGAATTTTTGTCAATAGGAGAGGGGAGGCCAACGAACATGTGAAGGAATGGGGCAGCTCTGGAAATCTGAGAGGCAACAGCCGCTCACTGCATCCAAGGACAGCAGCCAGTGAATGGAGTATTGTATAAAGATGGGACTCATCCACCAAATCCTCCTGGACGAGCGTTGGAGGAGAGGTGCAGGGGAGAGGTGCACCAGGCCCCAGAGTTACCGTTACCTTGGCATCAAGAGCAGCAAGAATTGCAGGCCTGTCTCTGGGCAGGCCACACCAAGATGCCATGGGGAACATCAGCAGAAGAAAGGCCCAAAGACAAAGGTTGTGTCACGTACCAGAGTCTTCAGAAGCCAAACGGATTACGTGCAGTTATCAGAACACTAGGGTCAGAGAAGATGCACCAGTCAAGGGAATCTGTCACCGTCCTCTGCCGCTGTCACTTTGTTCGCTGGGCTCCACATTTTTACATCATAAAACAACTGGCTGCGTTCATCTGCCACTTCTGTCCCAAGCGGTAATGCCACCCACATGTGGGTCTGCTTCCGAGCTCACATCGCTGAACATTAATTTCTTTCCATTGCGGGAGTATGGGGAGATTTATGCTGATTGCTGCTCTTGCAACGTATTCACCATTTTTTTTTCAAAATTACAAAACTGAGAAAGCTATGGGTTAGTTGGATGCATTAGACAAAAAAAAAACAAAGGGTTTTTTTGAGAGCCAGAGGGTAGCACATCTGTGACTTTCATTTACAAGGAGAGGCAGACAAGAATTTGGAAAGTTTACTCTTAAATATCCTCCCATCAAGAAGTGAATCTGGAGCAAATGTAAAGTTATCATCATCGCACATTAATTTCACATCAATCACTGTTATTCTGACAATGGCTGGACCCCCTGTGGCTTTTACCCAAATTACAGTGAAGCCAAAATGGTGCTGGTGCTGTGAATTGGAAGCAGAGCAGGGCTGACAGGAGGAACAAACAGCAAATGGAGACTATTTGCTCATCAAACAACAAACAGAGTCTAGTTACTCATCAAAAGCAAACAGAATCTAGTTATTCAATTAACAGCCAACAGAGTCTAGTTTCTCAATAAACAGCAGAGTTTATTTACTCATCAAACAACAAACAGGACCTAGTTACCCAATAAATAGCAAACAGGGTCCAGTTACTCAGTAAATATCAAACGGTGACTATTTACGCAGCAAACAGCAAACTGATTCTATTTACTCAGCAGGCAGCAGACAGGGTTACATGTCTACAGATTGTAGCAAGCAGAACTCATGACCAAAAATTGCAGCAAAGCCTTCTGAAAAAGCAGGATTATTTCTCCAGCAAAATGCAGTGAGTGGAGGATAGTTGCATAACAAAAATTATGTCCATAAAATCAATGCAGGCACTTACAGCATTCCACTTTCCAGGCATAACTGACAGGGGAAGTTATCCAATCACATCCATCATCCCTAATCTGGCTAGCACTCATAGGGCAGAATCTTGTTGAGGCATTGCGGGTGTCTTGCTTGCTGGCTGGAGACCCGCTGAGAAACCCACACTGTTGCCTGTATTTTGGAAAGCCCACCCAATCACAAGCCAGTCAGCGATTTGGCCCGGCTGTGTGAAGGGGGTAGGGAGTGTGTGGGGGTGAAGGGGGCAGTAATTTTGGGGGTGGGGGTTTCACAGTGGGGGCAGGTTATGGGGAGAGGAGTGCAAGGGGGGTCAGCAGCAAGGGTAATGGGGGTGGATCTCAGTAGGCCCACCTTCCCGATGTCAAGTCTCTTGATCAAGCACTGAGCACCTTTGATCAAGGGACCCTGCCTGGAGGAGACAAGCTGGCCACACAGTTTTAGCTGTCATGCATGTCACATGATGACATGCTTGCCTGCAGCTGGGTTAATGCCAGTGGCATTAGATGAAGCCCTTTAGTGGTCATTAATTGGGAGACGATGGCATAATGACAATGTCACTGGACTAGTATTCCAGAGGCCCAAGTTGGTGGAATTCCACTTCAATTATTAAATTGGTAAAATCTGGAATTGAAAGCTAGTCTCAGTAATGGTGACCATGACACTGTCATCAATTGTTGTAAAAAACCCATCTGCTACATTTACCTGGTCTGGCCTACACATGACTCCAGACCCACAGTAATGTGATTGATTCTTAACTACCCTCCGAAGTGGCTGAGCAAGCCACTCAGTTCAAGGGCAATTAGGGATGGGCAACAAATGCTGGCGTTGCTGTGGACCATGGGCCTTCTAGCTCAAAACCTAACTCAGGTGGGGATGGGAAAGTGGCAGAGTTCCAGCATGCCACCAAATCACCTAAGTAAATGCCCTTCCGCCTCCAAGCTTGGCAGAGGATTCCCCCCACGGTGTCACTATGTGCAGCCCAGGTAATATTGCACTGAAGATTGACCACAGACTCCACCACGCATTCCCAGGCAGAACCTATTCTCATAGCTGCATACTGGACCATACAATTAATTTTACAATTCTATTCTCATGTTATTGTTGACATTTTGTTTGAGGCATCAAGAGCTGCTTACAAAAGATGTGCTCTGATAGTTTAATGATTATCAAATATTGTCATAGTGAGTTTCAACCAATTCTTCAGTAGAACAAGTGGGCTGTGGTTATTTCATTCTTTATAACGTTGGCTCTGAATAATAACTAATCTGAAACAATAGCTGTAGAATGTGCAGTTCAGCCAATCACACTGTTATTATACTGCATGGTGTACTTGGCTACAAATTGCATCCCAGGAGAGCAGTTTTACACCCATATGCAGATTCCTGTTCTCCCAAGGAATCTGGTTTTATCTTAGGAAAACACCAGCGACAGAATAGAATCTGGCGATAGTTTATAAAGAAATCCAATAAGCATATTTTAACCTGGCTTCCCTGAGTAGGAACATAGGACGAGCTGGGTGTCATCCAGCCCCACGAGCCTGTTCCATCGTTAGATTAGATTATGGTTAGACTATACGTCAATTTCACTCATCTGCCTTGCTTCATATACCTTAATACCACTAACCTACAAGAACCATTGAGAATTTCACTTGGTCTAGGATTCTCTGACTTTTTGGGGGAGTGGGTTCGAGGTTCCAACTATCCCTTGCATGAAAAATGTTTTCTAACTTCTCTCCAAAATATCCTTGCTCTAAATCTACAACGACTGTTCTCGCTTCACTCACCTACATTGGCCCCTGATTAACAAAATCTTTGTGATCCTCTAATACTTGCACATCTCTAGCTACCTTCGGCCTGCCCGCACACCCGGCCACATTTCCTGCAGCTGCTGCGTCGCGGACGACTCCAAAGACACAACATCAGGCACCGACTGAGCATGTACCTGGTCCCCTGCAGTCCGCTGACTGCTGGTGCCATGGGCACTCTCTGTCTCTGCCAACTCTTCCAGCGACTGTGAAGTGCCCTCACCGCTGTGCCCCAGGGTACTAGCCAATGTTGTAATTCCCACCGAGGTGCTAGTATCTGCTCTGGTGCCAGCCCAGTGATGCTGGTGACACTTCAGCACCCTCGGGTGTGAGAGGGGGACGCTGTGCCTCCTCCTCCTGGCCCTGCTCTGCTGATGCTGAAAGGAAGAACAAGAACATTTGATTGGTTAACATGGAGACAATGTCAATGTGTATCCCTGTCCCCAGGATCATTATGCCCTCATCCTTCCATAAGCAATGGGCAAGCCATGTTGCAAACTTCAATCAGTGAACATTCAGCACCGCCTTAGCTCTGGGGAGAACAATGGTGACCTCACTGCTGGGCAAACATACCCGCCCCATGGCACCCCAGCCTCACCGACACCAGTGGACCAGGGTGTATGGCCCCTCTCCAAATCCAGGGCCTCCTGCTCAAAGCAGCTGAGAATCACTAACTGCACCTGGCCACTGCCAGTCCTCACCTTATGAGCATTCTTCTCCTGAAAAGGAGAGAAGAGCATTGATTAGTGCTAATTGTACCTGGACTCTCTTCGTGGATGGCCCACCCCAACCAGAGTGGGACATATCAGGCTCCAGTGCCTCCTCACCCCGCTGCTGCCGAACACTCACACAAAGATGCTGGGCTTGTCCTCGCCACCCCCACCCTCTTGGCCAAATGCTGCCGACATCACATTAGACACCAGATAGTCTATCCTTCCATAACAAGGAGGCACAAGCACGTGGAGCGCAGAGGGCAGCAGATCGATCGGTGCCAACGCCACCCTGAAGCTCCCCTCCCAGCATCTCATCACCCTGACTTTGTCATGTCCTGGAGTTCCAGCTCTGCGCCCAGGTACAGCTCCTCCAGGTTACCCCCAGGACCAGTCATGTGGGTCTCAGTGTACCATATGCTGCGGGGGCAGAACCCATCTCATCACCACCCTCTCAGGGTGACCTCGGCATGGGCAATATCTGCTGATCCACCCAACGAAGGACACAGTCCGCCAATGATTCAATGCAGTCTCTACACTCAGACTTGGGGGAGGGGGGGACAGCAGGGGGATAAGCCTACCTGTTGGGTTAAGTGGCCAATGCCAACATTGTCCTCACCCTTCCTGAATGCAACAAGTCATTGAAGCACTTGCGACACTGGACCCAGGTTCCCAGCACCACATTGCAGGAGCTCACCACCCCCACCACCTCCTCCCAGGCACATTTGGTCACGTGGGGGGGTGGGGGGTGGAGGGGGGCGCTGCTGGGGGAGTTGGGGTGGTGGGGGGAGGGTCTCCTCCTCCCGTTCTGGGGGACCAGGACCTCCTGTCATGCTGCCACCTCCTCGAGGAGGGCAGCAAGGCAGTCATTGGAAAAACGAGGGGCACAGTGCCCCCTCCTGCCCTACCCTCCTGCCTGTCCTGCTCACCAGCCGCGCTCTGGGAACCCCTTCCACTGACCGGGATTCACAGCCTTGTAAAGGCTGCAGCAACTTTTTAAAACAGGCCCCTGGGTCACCATTGGACCCAGTGGTCATTACAGACCCACCACCGCCCGCCCACTCCCACTGTCCTCAGGAGCTGCCATTCATGCTGGGTGGGGCCTTAATTGGACCACCCATGTAAAATGGCGGCGCGCACCCGATCGCAGGTGGCAATCGGGGTCCACGCCCGCCTGCACCCCTTCCTGCTCTGCACCCCCCGGCCAGCCAGAAAATTGTGCCCACTAACTCTCACAGACATTCACTCACTCTCTACACACACTGACTTGCTCTCACGTACAATCACTCACACATACACTCTCACAAACTCACTTACTCTCACACTCATTCACTCACTCTCATACTCACTTCCTCACTCACACACACTCACACTCTTATACACACTCACTCACTTTCACACTCATTCACTCACTCATATTCAATCACACACTCGCTTTCTCGCACACACTCACTCACTCACTTGCACACACTCACTCACTCACACACACTCATTTCCGCACACACTCACTCGCTCTCTCACACACACTCATTTCCTCACACACTCACTCACTCTCTCACACACACTCATTTCCGCACACACTCACTTGCTCTCTCACACACACTCATTTCCTCACACACTCACTCACTCTCTCACACACACTCATTTCCTCACACACTCACTCGCTCTCACACATGGTAAGCCACGCTCAGGGCCACACCATTGTCCAGGTACTCAGGAAAGGTCAGGATGGGCCATGGTCCTCAGCCAGACATTCCTCCTCCAAGCAATCAGGAAGAGAAAGGCCACAGACACCATCGACTGAGGGAGGACTTGGAGGAGAGTCAGGGAGAGAAGGGTCAGGACAGGGCCACAGACTCAAGGAAGGGAGGAGAGGTCAGGAGAGAAAGCCTGGCTCAGGGTCACAGCTTCATGGAGGGTCAGAAAGTGCCAGGGGCCACACCCAGACCCCATTGATTGGGGGAGGGCATGGAGAAGAGGCCATGCGACGATGGGCCTTGTAGGGGTACACTAAACATAGAGGTACTAGGGTTACTGTGTGCTCCAGCAGCCTCCAGCCAGGTCTGAAGAAGACTGAAGAAAGCAGAACCCAAAAAGAACAGTCCATGAGGTAAGCAAGAAAGATGGGACTCATGAACCTGGCATGTCCTACTCGGCCAATGATTGTTCAGAACAACAGCAATCATTGGCTGAGTAGCCTATCAATAGGGATGGGTACATACCTGATTGGCTGCTTTGGACACTCACCATCCAGATTGACAGGCTACTTGGCCAATAAGCCTGGGTGCACCCCCAGGCAGCTACCTCCCCCCACCCACCTCCCCCCCCAACACGCAGCACCTCCTCTGCACCCTCCGGATGAGCACAGGCCCTGGTGTTTTGCACCTTGTGCACCACATTCTGCTGAGCTCTGATATTCATAACTTTAACCCCTCCCTATTCAATGTCAATGTGGAAGCTGTTGTCCAATTGCAACATTGGGGTGCATTAGCATCGAGTAATATTTGAAGCAGCTTTTTAAGGTGGCACTATAAACCCCAAGGGAAGAACTGAAGAGGAAAATGAATTTCACTTGAATCTCTCCTTCAACCACTAATGTATTGCCACCTTGAAACGGGTCCTTACAATGTCATTATGATTTAATTTATTTTTCTCGGGATTGTATAAACTAGCGTTGTATTCCCAGCAAATTAGAAGATTAATGGAAGACTTAGTTGAAGTTTTCAAGACGTGAAAGGCAAGTGTTAGATTAGAAGTGTCAGACTGGAAGGGCCGAATGGCCTGTTTTTCTGTGCTGTAGTGTTCTATGGCTCTATGGTTAGGGTGGATAGAGAGAAATTACATCTGCTGTTTGGGGAGCTCAGACCTTACAGGAGTGAAATCAGGAAACACTTGTATATATTTAAGATGGTAGAAGTTTGGCCTTCTCTCCTACAAATAACAGTTGATGTTAGGAAAATTGTTAATTTTAAATTAGAAACTGATAGGCTTTTGTTATGCAACGGTGTTAAAGGGTATGGGGCAAAGGCGGGGTATGTGGATTTCCCTCACAGATCAGTCATGTTCTCAATGAGTGGCAGAACATGTCTGATTGACAACTCTGCTGTCCCTGAGTTCCTGTGATCTAGTATCACAAGGGGGTTTCAATCGAGTAATCAAAGAGAAATTATTTCTACTGGTGGATCAGTACCAAAGATTTAAGATAATTCTCAAAAAAAACAGATTGGAGATGAAGAGACTTTTTTTAATGCAATGAATTGTTGTGATCGGGAATTCACTGCCTGACAGGGTGGTGGAAGTAAATTCAATAGTAACTTTCAAAAGGGAATTGGACAAATAATTGAAAAGGAAAGAAACATACTGATCTCTGGGGAAAGGGCAGCCCTAAAACAATATGTTTTCAGAGGCACAATGGGCTGAATGACCTCCTGATCTGTATAATCCGATGATATAACACACAGAAATTCAGGGAACCAATTTGGCTGCAGTTTCTAGGCCATCATGAGCAGAACCACTTTCTTCACCTGAATTAATTTGTTAGCATGAGAACACACAGGATTGACTGTCAGTAAAGGACCTGTTGATGTATAAAACCTCCACCACTAAACACTTTTACGTTATTTCATTTATTACATTAAAGGTTCTCTATAAATACAAGTACAATGATGTAAGGTCATTGACTTGAAACATTAACTGTTTCTTTCTACAGGTGCTGCCTGACCTACTGAAAGTATTTTCAGCATTTTCTGTTTTTATTTCAGGTTCCCTGCATTCACCATATTTTGCTTTTGTACCTGTTGTTGTTGATGGTGATGGCAATAATGATAAAGATGATGACAGTGACAATAACGACTGCTTTGTGTGTTGATATGATCATTTTCCAATCCGTTATTTTGTTCAAGATGCCAAGTTGTTTAAGAGGAATGAATTAATGCTTATGCTAATCTAGGAGGCAGAGTGCTGTCATACAAATGCATTGAGCATCCATCCACTGAGCTTGTTATCAGTAATTATTGATTTACAGTGGCTGCTCCAGAATGACTTTGCTGCTGTGGACAATATACCAGCATGCCAATAGAGTCTTAAGTGCAAGCTGTACCAGGAACAAAGCCAGACTGAGGACTCCCTGTTCCGATGATAACAACCTTTTAAACTGAAATATACCACACTCCTCTCCAATTTCCATTCTTTAAACCCGTTGTGACCCTAACCAATGACTACAATTTAGCCCCAAGTTAATGTCACAGGAGAAGAGGTTTGAAAGAATCATAATTAACAGAATTAGTTGCTGAAGTGGTTAATCTGGATCTACAGTACAATGTCAGAGAGCAGGATGTACTTCGCTGCAGACAGGAAGGGAGTCTTCTGTTGTTTATAGTTAATAATTAACAAGGATCATCTTCTATGAATGCCTCGGCTCAGAACAGCATCAGTTATCTACATTTTAATTTTGAACGCTTGAGTCTCACACTCTGTTGAGGTTAGTTGGATGTTATGTCCTATGTGTATTCAGGTAGATTATCAGCTAACTGCCTCCACAATCTTTCTATTTACCTCTTCATGTTTGCATTTTTAAAAATGCCTTGCTCTAAGGATTAAAAATTCAGCCTTTCTAAGTTCACATCCTGTTTCTCCAATCATATGACTATTTAAACAGCTCTCTAAAGATTTGAAGCACAGCATGCTGTTTGTGAGGATAGAGCTGGATTGCCAGGGCTAACTCAATATCTTCATCATTTATCATTAGCACTGAGGAAGAGCAAATACACGGCATAAGCTTTGGTTTTTTTAGGAGCAGGAAGCAGAATGTCAAACTTTTAATTTGCACTCAAGAAGGGAATTAATAACACCATGGGTGGGCAATTAATCAAAGACTCTTTCTTAACTAAAATAGAACAGCTGCCTATTATTTTCCCCCTATTCCAATTTATGGGTGAAAAGCACAGCTCAGGTTGGTGAACCTTGCAAGGTCTGGGTCCAGCAAGCCCTGAGAATGTAGGAACATCTTCTATCCTTCCAATTAATGTGAGTGTTTCCCAAACATTGACCACCCATGTCATTGTGTGTGGGTAAGGTTCACACAGATCGCGGAAAATCATGGGTGAGAATTTCCAAGATCCCACCCTGTTACGAAATTGTCATTTCTCTCATAACAGTATTGTGGGATATTTTCAGATAGGTTTATGGGTGTAAGTATGGGTGGTTCTCTCTGCATGACTGATTTAAATGAATTAGAGTCAGATAGACTGCAAACTTGAAATTATCAAAAGAATTGGTGTAAAGCAGACTTTAGAAATGGAGATGGATAAATGAGGAAGAGGGTTCCACAGATAAGGTGTGAATGACATTTGCATTTTTAGATGCAAAGTGAATGGGTTGTTTGATTTTCAAAGGGATGGTAAGACATTTACAACTAACAAGATAAATGAGGCAAGGTTATTATGTATATTTTTCCCAAAATGAAAGAGGCCATATTGACAACATGAAAGGTTTTTACATTATGGGAAAAGTAATGTCCGAAGACATGTGGAACAATGGGATTTTATACATTAAAGATGGGGAAGAATGGGAGATCATGTGAGGTGTGGCCATATAAATTCTTGAAAGGTACATCTTGTAAAGCAACCTTGGGGAAAAGCCTCTAGCTATTTTTGCAGATGTCTGCTGGGTCCAGTAACTAAAGTTGTGCTAAAAGCCTTTGGAATTCCACTGTCGAGTGGGTGCTGTGGTAACCTTGCTGGATTGCTTATTTACATTTAAAATCTATTTTGGACTACTGCCTTAAAAGGGGGTGTAGAGTTGGAAGTCAGGTTAATTAGGAATTTTGGGATTTGTTATAATATCAAGTAACTGTAATCATATGTCTGTGTTTGGATTCTTTTCTTTTGTTAATAAATATTTTAATTTAATTTTTAAAATCTCTAAAGCTGTTAGTGGACTCATTCCTTCTGAATTCAGTGCACAAATCTTCTCATAATAAATCCAAATTGCAAAAACTGTTGTGATAGCATGGCCAAGTTTCCCTTGTGGATTTGATCTGCCTGGCACATATCACATGCCACATCATAACAAAATCGGGGGCTTTTTGCGGGATTTTTGTAATTCCTTGATTGGCTTGGAGTTGGCGAATCTTAAGGCTACAAGTACAAGAAGAAGATTGAACTCAGGAGTTGGTGTGGGGGATTTTAAAGTGGTGAGGCTGCAAAAATGGCTTTATCCATGGCTAAGACTTATGTGAGAGTAGAAGATATAACTGATTGGTTTACAAAAAGTATCCATGGGTAAGCTAATAGAATTGGCACATAAGTTGCAGTTAGGTTTAACTGTAAGGGCAAAGAAAGCAGACATATTTGAAGTAATAGTGCAGCATTTGAGATTGAAAGGAAGACTAGAGAGATCAGGTTCTTTAGGGGATGAGTCTGTTGAATTAGCTAACATCCAATTGCAAATGAAGCAGCTTGAACTTGAAAAGAAACTGAAAGAACTTGAGTTGAAAGCAAAAGAAAAGGAACAGGGAAAATAGAAAGCATGTTGGAGAGAAATGTAAATTAGAAGACTTGATCTTCAGAGGGAAAAATTGGCAATAGAGGAAAGGGAAAAGAAAAGGGAGGGAGAATATCAGCTTAGAAGTTTGGAACTTTAAAAAAAATTATCTCAAAGGCTGAGGGTGGTTCTGAAAATGAAATGACCACTTCCAACCTAAAACCCAGTGGGGAGATGTTTAAGTTCCAAAGTCTGAGGCCAAGCGATGTAGGGGTGCTCTTTATTTCACCTGAGACGATAGCTGAGCAGATGAAATGGCCACAAGAAACCTGGACATTGCTTTTGCAGTCTAGGTTGGTAGGTAGAGCTCATGAGGTATATACATCACTGTCACAAGAGATATTGATGGATTATGAGACAGTAATATAGGCTATTTTGTGTACATATGAGTTAGTTCCTGAGGTGTACTGGCTGAAATCTAGGAATATAAGGAAACGGCCTGGGCAAACTTACACTGAGTTTGAGAGAATAAGACAAAGTAACTTTGACCAGTGGATGCGGGCATTAAAGGTAGAAACAACATATGCAGCTCCTAGAGAAGTAATTCTTTTGGAAGAATTTAAGGATTCAACTCCTTAAGTAGTGAGAACTCATTGGAGGAACAAAGGGTTCAAACGGCAAGACAAACAGCAGAGTTAGCTGATGATTATGACTTATTCAATAGTTCTAAGCTTTTTCTTCCTCACCCTTTTAAACCAGAGAAGGATAGAAAGTGGAAAGGAAGATGAATTGTCAAGCAAGAGAAAGAGCAGCTGGAAATGTTCAGGAAGATTCTCTTCAGACCAGAAAGGAAGGAGCTGAGGGTAGAATTGACACTCAAAAACCCTGAAGTGTTTTCATTGGAATAACATGGGGCACACAAAGTCAAAGTGCTGGAGGTTACAGGGAAGACAGATACAATGGGCCAAATGGCTCTCTTTTACGTCAGAACAATTCTGTGATTCTGCGGAAACCCATTACAGTAATTGCAATGCCGAAAACTTCTGGAAGTAAGAGTAATGTGGGTTCCGAGATTCAGGCACAGGGAAAGCCAGTGGTTCATTTACAGGCGAAGCAGGAAGAATCAGTGATAGATAAAGAAGGGGGAATGTGTTCACAATTTACCCAAGAGAGTGCTGAAGGGCAAGTTACAGAAATGCCTAAAGATTTTGTACGTGGAGGGAAAGTTTTCCCATGCGTGCAGGGTGGAGTAGGCAAAGTTTTAGATGCTGGTCAATCCTTATTGTTATGGGATAATGCTATTTGTTGTTCAGAAGGAGCATTGCAGGAAAATGTGGTGATCAGTGGCATTCATGGAGATGCTAAACCTATTCTATTGTGGAAGGTAAATTTCAAGAGTAATTGGAAAACAGGTAAGGTGATTGTTGGAGTAGTGGAAAAATTGCCCATTGCAGTGGTTCAATTTATTGTAGGTAATGACATAGCTGGGTCACTGATGTTTGTGATGGCTACTGCAGTTGAGCAGCCTGTGGAGGTGCATTCAACAGAGGTGTTGCAGGAATAACATCCTGGGTTGTTTCTAGATTGTGTAGTAATGAAACAGGAAGAGGAGGAGTTTAAAAAGCAGGGAAAAGATGCTGACATTCAATTAGCTGGATCTGTCTTTGAAAAGATTGTTCAGGAAGAGAAGGTTGAAGAGAGTGAGGCGGAATAGTTTAGTTCAGTTAAATTGGTAGAGTTATGGTGGAAGGATCCATGAATAAAGCAGTTATATCAGACAGCTCACTCAGAAACACAGGCCAAATGTATTCCCGAATGTTATTACCTTAAAGGGGAATGTGTTAATGAGGAAGTGGAGACCGTCTCATGTTTCAGCAGATGAGAAATGGATGGTGGTGCGTCAGATAGTTATACCATCTGGATTCAGAAATGAGATATCAAGAATATCTCATGAAATTCCAATAGCTGGACATTTGGGAATTAGGAAGGCTGAGGCAAAAACACAAAATTCTCTTGGCTGGATTGTATAATGATGTAGTCAAATTCTGTAGAATTCTGTCAGGTGACAGGAAAACCTCAAGCAGTAATTAAACTGGCACCCATAATTCCGATTCAAGGATTTGAGGAACTTTTTACCAGGATCCTGATTGATTGTGTAGGGCCCCTTCCTGAGACTGAAACTGGAAATCAATACTTGCTGACAATAATGGATGTGTCTACAAAGTTTCTGGAAGCAATACCTTTATGAAATATTGTCGAGGAATTGTAGAGGAATTGGCTAAATTATTTTCAAGATATGGGTTACTGAAAGAAATCCAGTCCGGTCAGCGTTCAAATTTCATGTCACAGCTGTTTAAGGAAGTAATGAAGAGCCTGGGGATAAAGCAGTTTAAGTTCTCAGCTTATCATCCTGAATCACAAGGTGTTATAGAGAGATGGCATCAAACTTTGAAAACCATAATGAGGGCTTATAGTCAAGATTATCCACAGGGTTGGGATATGGGAATTCCATTCTTATTATTTGCTTTTAGAGGTGCTCCTAATGAATCAACAGGATTTAACTCTTTTGAATTAATTTATGGTCATGAGATAAAGGGACCGCTTAAGTTGGAGTCAGGAGAAGTTAATGGATCAGAAGTCCAAAACTATTCTTCTGGATTATGGGACAAACCTCTGAGAAAAATTGAACAGGGTGTTTGAGTTAGCTAAAGATATTACAGTGGGTGATGAAGGTGAAGGAAGATAAGAGAGCCGAAGCTCAAAATTTTGTTGCTGGAAAAAAGTGTTTGTTTTATTACCAGCGTTGAGTGACTCACTAAAGATAAGGTTTTATGGACCTTACAGGATTGAGAAGAAACTGAGTGAAGTAAATTATTTAGTAAATGCTCCAGACAGAAGAAAGAAGCATAGGGTGTGTCATGTAAATATGCTTAAAAAGTACTTTGAACCAGGAAGATAACCAAAAGGAGATATTTGTGGTGGTAGATAAAGAGAAAGGGGCAGAAATGAAAGATTCTGAAACTGATTTTCCTCAAATCAAATGAGACAATGAGAGGGTACTTAAAAATTTAAATATAACATTGAGTGACCTTCCAGAGAAGTGTTAAAATGATTTGGAGAAGCTATTGCAGTCACACAAAGCTATTGGTGGGAATAAGCTGGGGAAAACAAATTTAGATACACATGATGTAGATGTAGGAGATTCAGTTTCAATAAGGCAACATACTTATAGATTAAATCTAGAAAAATTAACACACGTACAGAAAGAAATTGAATTCATGCTTCAGAATGACATCATTGAGTCTAGTTGCAGTAACCAGAGCTTGCTTATTGGTATTGTGGATGAAACACAAAGACTGTGGGCAGAATTTTCCCCTTGGCATGTGGGGGCAGGCCCCGCATGTCTATGAGTAAAATGACGCGCAGTGACATCGAGTGAGCTTCCCAACATCACCGTGCGCCATCAAAATATTTGGGAAGGTGGGCACTATAAGTTTGGATGTGCTTCCACCATCAATTAACAGGCCAGTTAAGGCCCTTGAGGCAGCAATGACTTTCATTTTTTGCAGCCCGTGTGATCTTCAGGACATCACACGAGGCAGGCGGGTAGGAGACATTAGTATAAACCTCATCCACAGGTGGGATAAAAGAGGTGAGTGGGTTTGTGAATGTGATCTTTCAGGTATTTAAGTGTGAAAGTAACTTATACTTCCCTGTGTGAGCAGCAAGACTTCAAAACTCTCACCAGATGCTAGCACAGGAGTAAAAGCCTTGGTCAGGACTCTACAGTAAAGATCATTCCCGGGGCCTGCAGCTTTCAGGAAGCCTTCCCTTAGCCTGGGAATGGGAGTTGTGCTCTCCACTGGAGGCACCTCCTCGGAGAAGGAAGGGAGAGCCAGAGGTGGGAGGAGGCCAGGAGTCCACATTCAGCCTCCAGAGTAGCCAACTTTGGGAGGAGAGATGTAGGCGCAAGGGACGCAAGACCAGCAGGAAGTGCTTGGTGGAAGGGGCCGCAGAAGACACCAGTATCCTGCTGCCAGGGTTAACAGGCGGCAAAGCAGCTACCTCAATATGTCTGAGATCCAGTATCAATGGAGGCTCCATCTCACAAGGGAGACAGTCATCTCCATCTGTCAGATGATTGGCCCTGAGATCTCTGCAAACTCTGAAGGTCACAACCACCCTCAACTTCTATACCTCCGGCTCTTTCCAGGGGTCGGTGGGTGATCTCTGTGGAGCCTCCCAATCAGCTGTCCACATGCATCAAGCAGGTGACAGGCGTTCTATTCAGGTGTGCATTGACTTTCATCCACTACCGCTAGGACAATGCCAGCCAGACACAGTGAGCCAGAGGCTTTGCAACCATTGCTGGCTTCCCCCGTGTCCAGGGTGCTATAGACTGTACACGTGTGGCCATCAAGGCTCCAGCAGGTAAGCCTGGTGCCTTCGTCAACAGGAAGGGCTTCCACTCCATGAACGTGCAGATAGTGTATGATCACAGGATGCTGATTCTACAAGTCTGTGCAAGGTACCCAGGCAGCTCCCACGACACCTACATCCTCAGACACTCCCAGGTGCCGGGGGTCTTCAGTGCTCCAGCCCGGCTGGATGGATGGCTGCTGGGTGACAAGGGCTATCCCCTCAGAAGGTGGCTCATGACGCCTCTCCACCATCCAAGAACAGAAGCTGAGCAGCGGTACAATAGGAGCCACGGCACCACAAGGACTGTGGTGGAGAGAACCATCAGTCTTCTCAAGATGAGCTTCCAATGCCTGGACGCTCAGAGGGCGCACACCAATACCCCCTAGATCGTGTGTCACTGATAGGGGTTGCATGCTGCACTCTCCACAATCTGACGCAGTGAACGAGGAAGACATGGGTGCAGTTGCTCTGGATGCACATGATGAGTCCAGCAGTGAATCTGAGGATGAGCACACACAGGAGAACACTGAGGGGGTAGACGCTGACCTGGTTATACTCCAAGGAGCAGGGACACCCGGGAGCCTTTAATCCAAAGAACCTTCAGCTAGCACACCACAGACAGACCTTCAACACACGCCAGGGCTGCAGGCTCCAAACCCGATACCTGAGTGATAGATCAGCCTGGACACTAACATTAACGAAGGCCCTTGTCAATGAAGCTCAATGTCAAACAACTCACTCATAACACCATGGCTTCCAGTCCCCTTGCAGAAGTAAGGAATCACCCTGAGGCATGGAGACATGTCAAAATTTATTGAGTGAACAAATGCAATTTCATAAAGCAAAACAAAAACGGTGTTGGACATCACACCAAGTCTTCTGCAAACCAGCATAAAATGACCAATGGGAATCCTGTGGTGTGCCTAAGGTGCCTTAAATTTACAATTACATGTGGTATGTCTTAGTGCTGTACCCCTGCTGGCACTGGTATCTGAGACAGGCTGCTCACGGAGTTGTCCTGTTGGCCTCGATGACCTTGGTGGACGTCCTCTGGCCCGTGGAGCATTTGATGGCCCCGCCTGGGAGGGAGCAGCCAATTCCACAGCTGGTATCTCCCCAGTCATTGCAGCCTCATCGAGTGCCACGGTCACTGGCAGGGGGTGGAGGAGCTGCTGCCCTCATCCGGAGTGCCCTGAGAGGAGCCCACAGAGACGACAAGCAGCTGCTGGACTGACGTGAGGTTGGCCCAGATCCCCCTGCTCACCTTAGGTGGATGGATACCGAGCTGGTGCCGAATCCATCTCCCACATTGGCACGGACCAACCGTGAGGGTTTGCAGGTCTGAGCACAACCCCAGGAGGACCTGATGGGTCTCCTGGAGGAGCCTCTCCATGGAGGAAGCATGGGGCTCGGCCATGAGGCTCATTGCATCGGTGATGCTCTGTGTGGACTCCTCCAGCACGGGCACCATGCCACGCATAGCCTCATGTATCTCTGCCAGATTGTCCCGCATACCCTGCTGAACTTCCAACGTTCGCTGCCTCACGGATGACTCCAGAGCCATATCATCAGCCACTGACAGAGCATGTGCCTGGTTCCCTGCAGTCCTCCGACTGCCGGCGCCCTGGACGCTCTCTGTCTCTGCCCGCACCTTAAGTGAGTGTGAAGTGCCCTCACCACCATGCCCCAGGACACTAGCCGAATATCTAATTCCCACTGAGGTGCTAGTACCTGCGCTGGAGCCTGTCTGACTGAGATGGCATGGTGCTGCTGAGTGGATTTGCTCTGGGGCTTCAGGGGTGAGAGGTGGGCCCTCTGCCCCCTCCTCCCGGCCTTGCTCCGGTGATGCTGAAAGGAAGAAAAAGGACATTTGATTAGTTACAGTGCAGACAATGTCAATGTGCACCCCTGTCCACCGGATCATTATGCGCTCATCCTTCAATAATCAATGGTAAACTCATGTTGCCAACTTCAATCACGGAGCATCCAGCAGAGCCATGGCTTCTGTGACACACATGGTGACCTGAGTTCTCGCCAAACATACTCCCCGTGGCACCCCAGCCTCACCGCCACTGATGGACCTGGGGGCATGGCACCTCTCCAGCTCCATGGCCTGCTGCTCGAAAGCCATTAGGATGTCCAACTTGGCCTGCCCTCTGCCAGTCCACATTCATTCAGCAGCATCGAGCGCAGTCTATTCCTGAAAAGGAGAGAGGAGCATTGATTAGTCCAGCCTGCACCTGAATTCCCATCGCATCCCTGCTAACCCAGCCAGAGTAGGACATCGCAGGACTTCAACTCTTCATCACCCCACAGCTGCCGCACACTCACCTAAACAAGCCAGGGCTGACCCCGCCAGCATTGCCCAATGCTGCCTCCTTCACATATGGCAGCACAAGGTGTTACTTTGCTAAGAAAGGAGATACAAGCACTTGGAGCGCAAAGACCAGCAGATGGATTGGTGCCTCATCAACTGGAATCTCCCCTCCCAGCATGTCAGCACCTGACTTTGACATGCTTCCCAGTTCCAGCATTCTGCCTAGTTGCAGGCCCTTGACTTTCAACCCCATTCTACACTCTGGGTGTCAGTGCCACACGTATGCTGCGGGTTCAGAACACATCCTAGCTCAACCCTCTGAGGGTGAACCGGGCATGGCCAATCTCTGCTGGCCCACCCAGCGAGGGATCCATGCCGTGAGGGATTCAATGCCGTTACTGTACTCAGAGTTGGCGAGGGTGTGGGCGGGGGGGGAAGGGGTTTGGGGGAAAGAGTGACGTCTGCATTAAGTGACTTGAGGCAACATGATGCTCACCCTTCCCTAGCGCAGGAGATCGTTGAATCTTTTACAGCACTGGAGCCGTGTGCGCCGCACCACATCATGGGAGCTGACACATTCAGCCACCTCCTCCCAGGCACGTTTGGTCAGGTGGGGAGGCGTCCACCTCCCATCCCTCAGAATCAGGACCCCCCCGGTGCACATCCCCCTCTTCCAGGAGGGCAGCTAGGCACTCGTCGGAGAAACGAGGGGCACACTGCCCCGCTGGCCTACCCTCATGCCTGACCTGCCCCGATGGCCTACTCTCCGGCCTGGCCTGCCCCGCTGGCCTACCCTCAGGCCTGACCTGCCCCGATGGCCTACTCTCCGGCCTGGCCTGGCCCAATAGCCTACTCTCCGGCCTGGCCTGGCCCAATGGCCTACTCTCCGGACTTGCATCAGGCACATTGCCCCTCTGATGTGCTCTCCTCCCAGCCATTGTGAGTAGGCTTTCCAAGGCTGCCAGGCCTTCATTTAAGCAAGCTGCTGGGTCGCCATTGGATCTGGCAGTCTGAGCGCGCCCACCACAGCCCACCCACCCCCGCTATGCACGAGATTCATGAGCTACGCTGGGTGGGCCTTAATTGGCCCACCGTGTAAAATGGCAGCGTGGACCCAATAGCGGGCGGTGATCGGGTCTGTGCCCATTCCCACACAGCCCATCTGACAAAGGAAAAATTCTCCCCTGTATGTGGATTATCAAAAAGTGAACACAGTGACAAAAGCGGATTCATATCCTATACCACAATTGTATTGAGATAGTGGCACAATCAAAGTTTACCACAAAGACTGACTTGCTGAGAGGATATTGGCAAGTACCGTTATCGGAGCGAGCGAAAGAGATATCAGCTTTTGTGACACCAGATGGACTATATCAGCTTAAAGTTATGCCATTTGGTAGTAAGAATGTGCCAGCAGCATTTCAAAGGCTGACAAAAAAATAATTGTAGAGCTGAGCAATTATGCTGTTTACATCGATGACTTGGTGGTTCTCAGTCAAATATGAGAGGAGCATTTACATCATCTGAAACAACTGTTTGGTCCACTGCAATAAATTAATTCGGCGGTGAACTTAGCTAAGTATGAATTTGCAGAAGCGCAAGTTACTCATACCATTGGGCATGATGAGGTGGCTCCAAGAAATGTGAAAGTAAAAGCCATCGTGAATTTCCCAGTGCCTTCAACAAAATGAAACGTTTTGAGATTTCTGGGCATGAATGGGTTTTACCAGATGTTTGTACCAAATGTTAGCCATGTGGTTGCTCCATTGACTGAACTACTGGAAAAGAACAAGGAGTTTCAATGGACACAAGAGAGTTGGAATGGATTTGACAATTTAAAAACTGTATTGACCACAAAGCCAGTTTTGGCAGCACCCAGTTATGCCAAGCAATTTAAGTTGGCAGTGGATGCAAGTGATTTGGGTATTGGTGCTGTATTGTCACAAGAAGAAGAAGAAGCTGGAATTGAGAAACCGATAGGATATTTTTTAACGAAAGCTGAATGTACATCAAATAAGATATTCAACCACCGAAAAGGAGATTCTGGGTCTGGTGTTAGCACTGCAGCATTTTGAGGTTCTTGTTGCAAGCATTTCATCAGCAACAATTGTATATGCAGATCACAATCCTTTAAAATTTCTGGACAAATCTTGAAACTGAAATGCAAGACTATTTAGATGCAGTTTATTATTGCAACTGTTTAATTTACAGATTATACATTTGGCTGGACAAGAAAATCTAATTGCAGATGCATTGTCAAGAGTTAAAAACTAAAAGATATTTGGACATTTAAAACCTGGACACTGGACTGAAATGATCTCTTTGATACAAAGGATCTGTACATATATTTATGTTAATGCATGCACCTAGTAATGTAATAATTTGTGTAAAAAGAGAAGTATAGTAAGTAACATAAAGTGGGCTGAGAAGCCGTCTTTTAAAATTATGAAGGCACATTTTTCAATAAAAATGGAGGCATTATGAAACTACCATATTATTCATAATAGTAGTGTGAGATATTGTAAGGTAGGCTTATGAGTGTGAGTGTGGGTGGTTCTGTCCGTGTGACTGATTTAATTGAATTAGAGTCAGATAGACTGCAAGTTGAAACGATCAAAAGAGTTTGCTGTAAAGAAGCCTTTTAAAATGGAGATGGATAAGTGAGGATGTGGGTCCCACAGATGAGGTGTGAATGAAATGTTGCATTTTTGGATAAGTGAAAGGGTTGTTTGATTTTCAAAGGGGTGGCAGGATGTTTACAAAAAACAAGATAAACAGGCCAAGGTTATTATGTGTATTTTTTCCTAATAAGAAAGAGGCCACATTGACAACATGAAAGGTTTTTATGTTATGGGGAATGTGAATTGCTGAAGACATGTGGAACAATGGGATTTTACACATTAAAGAGAGAGATACATATATAAAGATGCTGGAGGTCATTTGAGATGTGGCTGTGTAACACCTTGAAAGGTACAGCATGTAAAGCAGTCTTGGGGAAAAGCCTCTAGCTACTTTTGCAGATTTCTGCTATGTTTAATAACTAAAGTTGTGTTAAAAGCCTTTGGAATTCCACTGTCGAGTGGGTGCTGTGGTAACCTTGCTGGATTGCTTATTTAAATTTAAAATCTATTTTGCACTGCTGCCTTAAAGGGGGTGAAGAGTTGGGAGTCAGGTTAATTGGGGGTAGAATCTTCGGTTCGGTGAGCGGACCCCCGCTACCCCACCTCCCCAACTACCCCCCCCACCCCCCACCCCACCACCACCCCAGCTCGTCGAGGCATAAAACAATGCGGGGTGACGGGCATGTGCCCCAATGTCACCGCCCATCATTCAAATTTTCAGTTCAGAGAACTGTCAAAGGCCTATTAAGGCCATTTAACAATCAATTGAATCATTGACATGAGCTGCCCATCCAACCTTAAGGTCGGCGGGATGAGGTTTTGTGAAGGTTTTTAAAGTCTTGTAAAAATTTTTAATAAAACTAATAGATACGTCCCAGCTCATGTGACAGTTTCACATGAGGGGACACGTGTTCATTTTTATTTTCCTTTATTAAATTTTTGAGAACTTCAACTAATCTCCCTGAGGTAGCTCTGTGCTCCACTTCAGGCAATTCCCACCCCCACCCCCCCCCCAACCACCCCCCTCCCCCAAGCCCACCTGTACAGGGAGCACTCAGCGCTACTGGGTGCACATCACGCCCGTGCCCACCCAAACCCCCCCTCCCCCCTCCCCACCCGTCCACCTCCCGTCCCCCTCCAACGGGGAGAAAATTCTGCCCTATGTATTTTGGGATTTGTTATAATATCAAGTAACTGTAACCTTCCGTCTGTGTTTGAATTCTCTTAGTTTGTTAATAAGTGTCTTAATTTAATTTTGAAAATCTCCAAAGTTGTTAGTGGACTTTACTGCTTCTGAATTCAATGCACAAATCTTCTCATAATAAATGCAAATTGCAAAACCGTTGTGCTAGTGTGGCCAAGTTTTCCCTTGTGGATTTGGTGTATCTGGCAAGTATCATCTGCCACATTATAACACTCAGAACTGCTCTCTTGCCACAGCATATCTCAGCTGGTCAACCCACACCTTTCAGTGGCAGAGGAGATACAGAAAAGGAATCTATTCAGCCCACCCAACACACCTGTTCACCAAAATCTCGGTCCTTTCCATCATAACCATCTAATTACCCCTTGAATGAAGAACGGATATTCCTTGCTCTATTATCCTCACTGAAGGAACATTCCAAGGAAACCAGGCAGCATTGTTACAATCATAGACCACATCATCTGGGACTTTGGTTAGGGCTGTTTATGTGCTGTGCGATAGCTCAGAAATTTAAGCTCTTTCCATTCAATGAATGTTATTCATGACTGAGTGTACTTCACTGAATCATGCACAATTTCCTGAGGAAATAGATACCTATCAGAAAAGAATTAATAAGCTAAAAAATCAAAACCAAATACCGCAAGTGATGGAAATCTGAAATATAAATAGAAAGCGCTGGAAATACTCAGCAGGTCAGGCAGCACCTGTGTAGAGAAAGACAGAGTTAACATTTCAGGTCATGATGTCTGACATTTTAGAATTCATTCATGGGATGTGGGCTTCATTGGTTAGGCCAGCATTTATTGCCCATCCCCAATTGCCCTTGAGAAGGCAGTGGTGAGCTTCTTGAACTGCTGCAGTTTGTCAGGAAGATATAATAATTATCATAATGTTATTGGAATTTGTTGTAAAATAGAATAATAGTGGGATGTGTATATATGTGTCTGTGCATGTGTGTGAGTCTTAATTGGATTATAGGCAGCTGGCCTGAAGGCTTGGATGTAAACATGATAAATATGGGGGAAGTTTAGAATATAAGGTAAAAGGACATTTGCATTTTAAATAAACCAGGCTAGATTGTTTTCAAAGGAGGGGTGAAATGAGTCACCAATCCAGGCGAAGTAAGAAACAGTGTGTTTATTTTTTACCAAAGATTACTGGTAAAACTTAGTGCTATGAGAGGTTTTTATTATTTGGAAGATAAAGTCCAAAGGCATAGTGAAACAATGGGTATTTGCATTCAAAGGGAAAATCTGTATAAAGGAGTGAAGCCTGTGTGAAAGGGTAGGCATTTTAAGATCTTACAAGTGTGAAAAGCTTTCAGCATTGATGCCTCGAGCTGCAATTGTCAAAGGACTGAAGTTAAGAAAACTCGCTTTGATTTCGACTTGTTCAGGGAGCCATGTTTCTTTGCCTGGGTTTTTAAAATCTATATGTCTTACTGTTGCCTTAATGAAAGTGTAATTGGGAGTTAGATTGATTAGGGAATTTAAAAGTTATCATTGTAGTAAGCTATAGGTCAATGTATGCATTTAAAACTCATTTCTCTTATTAATAAATGTTTAATTTAGTTTTGTAAAAACCTATAAGACCTGGCGGCATTATTACTACTCCCACCTTATTCCCATATATCTTGATGTCCTTTGTATACAAAAGTCTCAGTCTTTAATATCCTCAATAACCGAGCAACCACAACTCTCTGAGATAAAGAATTCCAAAGATTCACAACACTGAGTGAATAAAATTCTCCTTACCTCAGTCCCGAACAGCCAATCCCTTATGCTGTGTTCTGGATCTCCCAATCCATCTGCATTTACCCTGTCAAGCCCTTTAAGAATTGTATACGTTTCAATGTGATTGCCACTCATTCTTCAAAACTCCAAGGAACATCGGTCTTTACTCAATCTCTCCTCATACTGCAGAAATCAGCCGAGTGAACCTTTTTGCACCTTTTCTAAGGAAAATATATCTTTCCTTAGGTCAGGAGGCCAGATCTGTATATAGCACTCCAGGTGTCATCTCATCAAATCCTTTTGTAATTACAGGAAGACTTCCTTACTCTTATACTCTAGATCCTTTGCGTTTGCCTCCTAATCGGTTGCTGCATCTGCATGTTAACTTTCTGAGATGATAGGCCAGATAGACTATCGCAGACATTTTTGCTTCTCAGTGAAATTGCCCAATATAATTGGCTTACTGACCGTGTTATAAGTGGTGCCTTAGAAACAATTTTTGTGGTTCTGTAGATAACTAGAATGAAATAAAGATATTTACATAGCGCCTTTCAAACCCTCAGCATGTCCTGAAATATGTCAGCACCAGTGCAGCACTTTAGAATTGCAACCACTGTTGCGACATAGAAAACACAACACGTTGTGCACAACCATATCTCATAGACCGCATTGAGGTCAATCACCATAGATAGAATTTGTTTCAGTGATGTTTAATTGAGTGATAAATATTGGCCCGTAGGCTGAAGAGAACTCTCCTATTCTTCTTTGACTTGTGATCTGTGATTTTTTTATGTCCACCTGATGGGCAGACAGGACCTCGTTTTAATGTCGCATCTGAAGGTTGGCACCCCCAGACAGTGCAGCCTTCCCTCGGCGCTGCAGTGGAGCATCAGCCTGGACTCTGTGCTCAAGTCCCCAATATGGGCAGCTTACTGGCCTATAAGCAGAAGTGCCCACCCATGGTCGATCCTTAGCTTTGAACCTTATGCCTTCTGCCGGCGGCTGTCCCTGTTAAGTGTGGTCAGTGTAAGCGGAGAAGCCTGCATAATGAAAACGGGACGGGAATTAATCACTCCGAGCCAATCAGTGGAGCTGCTGATGTTCTTTCCTGCAAAACCGTAAACATATTCTTGACCTTCACGGCTGGTTAGTCAGGGGCCTGCATGCTGGCTGCATGGTTATTAAATATTAGACTCTTGTAATTTATACTGTCATGTTAACAGACAAATTGGTAGTTTGCTGCATTGTAATTACATCGTTAAGAAATGGTTCACTTGCCCGTAAATGGCATTATGCTCTCTCCCTTTTGCATGGTTTTCAAAGTGCACAACCTGAGGGGAGTGACCTTTCTGCCCATTGTTGGTAAACCGCCAGCCTGATTCCCCGCTGCGAAGTTCATTCCTCATGATCATTCAGTTTTGCATTTTGGATTGAGTGCAAAATGCGCAATATTTACTTTGTGTAAGTGAAAGTGCATTGTCAAATACAGGGGAAACCTCCGTACCAGAGAGTGGTCAGATTGTGGAACTTGCCGCCACATTAAAATGAAGGAAGACTTGCATTTATATAGCACCTTTCCTGAACACAGGACATTCCCTAAGAGCTGCACAGCCGACAGAGTATAGCCGCTGCAGCGAGGTAGGCGAGATGCAGCTGCCCAATTGCACTCAGGAAGCTCCCACAAACAGCACTGGGATGGCAGTCAGCTCACCTCAACTGTGAGCTGCTCAATGGCAAAATACTGCAGATGCTGGGAATCTAAATTGAAAACAGAAAATGCTGGGAAACACTCAGCAGGTTTGGCACCCTCTGTGGAGAGAAACATAGTGACCGGCCTGAAATTTTTGCAACACTGCAGAGTATCTCTGCACGCGTTGGGTATCAGGCACCTGTGAGACCAAAATCTGACTTGAGTGGCGCCAGCTGCTGAGTTACGTGGAACGCGCGTGCACAGACCCTGACCCAGGACCGTCCCCACCCCCACAAAAACGGTAGCCGCCACGTTCGGGGGCAGGACCTCCAATTTTCAGGAGCTCTGTCGCAAAAGTGGCGGCCGTGCCTGGAAATCACAAGTCCCGCCCTTGATGGCACCGAGCATTTTGGTGGGGTTGGGGGGGGGGTGGGGGGGGGGGGTTGGGAATGGGCCTGGGTCAAGGTTGGCGCGTGCCCCTTTCACAGAGGCTGCTGCCCATATAAATCAGCAGCTGCAACCACTCAGGTTGGCCTCACAGGGAGGGGTGTCTGAAAGTTGAGGTGCGCAACGTGGGTCTGGTAGGAGCAGGTCTGAACTTTGTGCATTTCTTCAGACAGCCAGGATGCCCCTTTGGAGAGGCGCGGGTAACCCTGCAGAATTTACTTTAAACTTCCCTTAAGTTCCCTAAAGTTGGCGAACACTCAATGCAAACTCTCCTGATTTAACCCAAGGGTGTAGGAGGCTGGGGGCACTGGACTCATAATGTTGTTTATTTTTGCCCCTATTGACTCATGCACTCAGGTCCCAGGAAGAACTTTGTGCTGGGGGTGGGGGGGGGTAGGGTGCATTGCGCTTTGTGTGAAGGAAGATACAAGATTGTGGGGGGGGCGGGGGGACATGGCACCCTCACACATAGACACCATAGAAGCCAGTTCGACGTGAACAGCTGGAGGCCAGAGGGAGGGCAGAAGGTCAGGAGCAGAAGGCAGAGCCCACATGCGCTAAGAAGGAAGAGGAAGCGAGACAGGACAACCAGGTACCACCCTATGGGAAACCTGGATGCACCTATGCCATCTTACCTCAATATGACAGAGAATCAGTGATGAAGGTGACTGAGGCTAGCTGTGAGGTGGTGAAGTACGTACATCACATGATTCAGCAGCAACTTGAGCCACAATCCATTGCTCCCCATTTCCTGCCAGTGGCTGTGAAGGTGACAGTCACTTTCAACTTCTCTGCCTCAGGGTCTGTTTGGGGTTCAGGAAACCTGTCTGGTTTATTCCAGTCAGCAGCACATGGCTACATTAAGGCTGTAACTGAGGCCCTGTTTGATCTAGTGGGAGAATCGCATTAATTTCCCTGTAGATTTGGCATCTCGGACGCAAAGAGCCACAACCTTTGCCCAGGTAGCAGGTTTCCCTCAGGTACAGGGTGCTATTGATTGCACCCATATTGCCATAAAGGCCTAACTCATCATTCAGACACTTTTATCACCCGAAAATCCTTCCACTCAACCAATGTACAGGTAGTTTGTGACCGTGACAAGGTCTTCCTGTGTGTGCAAGTGTCCCTGGCAGCCGCTACAACTCCTTCATTCTAAGGAATTCCCAACTCCCTCAGCTATTTCAGCCACGTTTGCACATCAGTGGTTGGCTTCTAAAGGACACCTAAGGCCTTGGATAATGACCACCTTCAGAAGCCCACAAACCGAGGCAGAGTGTAACTACACCCGCAGCCATATGGTCACAAGGGCTACAATCGAACAGGCAATTGGTCTTTCGAAAATTTGCTTCAGGATGTCTTGATTGCTCATCTGGAGCTCTGCGGTGCGTCCCAGCAAGGGTGTCAGGATTGGTGGTGGGGTGCTGCCTGCTGCATAACATTGTACAGCCGAGGGGCCCATAAACCAATGATGATGCCATGGGCAGAGCTCCAACCTCTGAGGAGGAGAAGGAGGAGGAGGAGGAGGAGGAGGAGGAGGAGGAGGAGGAGGAGGAGGAGGAGGAGGAAGCCCCAATCCATTGCCAAATGGAAGAGGATGAGAAGGCTACTAATGGCTGGGAAGGGTGGTCATGTAGCCATTTTGCTGACTCTAGGTGGGAGGACAGCATTGCAGATGTGCCCTTGTGCAAAATCAATTCACAAAAGATCCTCTTATCTCACATTTGCCATAGACCAATCCCCAGTGAAAGGTGAGCAATTTTCAAATAAAGAACCTTTTACACAGAAGCAACAATTAGTCAAGGGGCTGCCCAGCCCCAACAAGAGAGAGAATAACATCAGTGAGTTTGACTCAGTCACCATAGCTGCAGGCCTCATATATATTGCAAACATGGTAAGAAGTCCTTCACAACCAGGACCCCTCACAGAAATGCCAGTGCCTACAGATGAGGGGTCAACATTGTTCATAACCAAACCATCCCCACAATGCTGAGTGTGACATGACTTTATACCCTCTACATGTTGATAGAATTGTATGTGCCAGAAAACATATAGATAAGGCACATTGTGCAGGATGAGGCCACGACTGTGCATCAACAACTCTGTGAAAAACCTGTGCACCATCCATTCTGGCCAATGGTCCAGTTTCTGACATGGGCGCCACATGCAACATCCCAGATTTCCATAAACCTCTGCTCCCCTCACGAAGCACATCTTCTGCCACCAGGAATGCCAATGGTGCCAAAGTAGAGGGGGCAACAGACGAACAATATCCCCTGGAGCACACGTGGCCTGTTGAGCTGTGATATTTACACCCAGACCAATCTGTAACACTGCAGGGTGGATGAATGCCTTGCACCCAGCACTCATGCTTGAGATGCAGCTGCTCACCTCCATCTGTTTGTGGAATCTGATCATTGAGCCTCCCTTAAAGTCAGCTTTGGGTGGATAATGAAAGATACAAGGAGCGTCTCAGTGCCTGAGCTTTTGAACTCTGGATTCTTTATGCAACAGACCAGAGAAGGACAAAAGCCTCCGATGTCTCACAAATATGGTCATATCCTTGCTCCTGATGACTTCACTTTGGGATGGACCTCAACGTAGCACCATCATTATTGCTTAGAACGCTTTTCATAAGTTACCAATCTTTTGGAGTTCTGTAGTGTACAAACACATGCCAGGTCATCTACCCGTGTATGTAAATATATTCAATAAGTGCTCGGTTGTGATATTTACAAACTGTAAAGTATAACCCCGGTGAACCCATTAGTGCTCTAGGCAAGATGGCGGCCTGCACTCACGCACCCTCCTATGAAGTGCCCACCACTCCCTGCCCCCCACCTACGGTGTTGCCTCAGGGGAGGTGGAAGCAGTCTGCTCACTTCTCTGTCTAAACAGCAATGAGGAGCATGGTGGCCTGCCTCGTTGTTCAGGCAGCCATTAGAGGCTTCCTTCAGACTGCGGACTCTGCATCTCTGGGTGGGCAGCCATGGTCACTGGTACCTGTGGAGCAGACGAGGGCTCTGGTGGAGGGGGTTGGGAGATGGAAGAAGATGAGTGTTCTGAGGAGTTCTCTGTACCTTCATCCTCCTCAGTGAACTCCACAGTCCTGGTAAAAACAAAAAACTGCGGATGCTGGAAATCCAAAACAAAAACTGAATTACCTGGAAAAACTCAGCAGGTCTGGCAGCATCGGCAGAGAAGAAAAGAGTCGACGTTTCGAGTCCTCATGACCCTTTGACAGAACTAAGTAGAAATAGGAAAGGAGTGAAATATAAGCTGGTTTAAGGTGTGTGTGTGTGTGTGTAGGGGGGGGGGGGGGCATGGGTTGGGTGGTGGGAGAGAAGTGGAGGGGGGTGGTGTGGTTGTAGGGACAAGCAAGCAGTGATAGGCACAGATCATCAAAAGATGTCACAGACAACAGAACAAAAGAACACAGAGGTGTTGAAGTTGGTGATATTATCTAAACGAATGTGCTAGTTAAGAATGGATGGTAGGGCACTCAAGGTATAGCTCTAGTGGGGGTGGGGGGAGCATAAAAGATTTAAAAATATTTAAAAATAATGGAAATAGATGGGAAAAAGAAAAATCTATATAATTTATTGGAAAAAAAACAAAAGAAAGGGGGAAGAAACAAAAAGGGGGTGGGGATGGAGAAGGGAGGTCAAGACCTAAAGTTGTTGAATTCAATATTTAGGCCTGAAGGCTGTAAAGTGCCTAGTCGGAAGATGAGGTGTTGTTCCTCCAGTTTGTGTTGGGCTTCACTGGAACAATGCAGCAAGCCAAGGACAGACATGTGGGCAAGAGAGTAGGGTGGAGTGTTAAAATGGCAAGCGACAGGGAGGTTTGGGTCATTCTTGCGGACAGACCGCAGGTGTTCTGCAAAGCGGTCGCCCAGTTTACGTTTGGTCTCTCCAATGTAGAGGAGACCACATTGGGAGCAACGAATGCAGTAGACTAAGTTGGGGGAAAAGCAAGTGAAATGCTGCTTCACTTGAAAGGAGTGTTTGGGCCCTTGGACGGTGAGGAGAGAGGAAGTGAAGGGGCAGGTGTTACATCTTTTGCTTGGGCATGGGGTGGTGCCATAGGTGGGGGTTGAGGAGGAGGGGGTGATGGAGGAGTGGACCAGGTTGTCCCGGAGGGAACGATCCCTACGGAATGCCGACAGGGGGTGTGAAAGGAAGATGTGTTTGGTGGTGGCATCATGCTGGAGTTGGCGGAAATGGTGGAGGGTGATCCTTTGAATGCGGAGGCTGGTGGGGTGATAAGTGAGGACAAGGGGGACCCTATCATGTTTCTGGGAGGAAGGAGAAGGTGTGAGGGTGGATGCGTTGGAGATGGGCCGGACATGGTTGAGGGCCCTGTCAACGACTGTGGGTGGAAAACCTCGGTTAAGGAAGAAGGAGGACATGTCAGAGGAACTGTTTTTGAAGGCAGCATCATCGGAACAGATGCAACGGAGGCGAAGGAACTGAGAGAATGGGATGGAGTCCTTACAGGAAGTGGGGTGTGAGGAGCTGTAGTCGAGGTAGCTGTGGGAGTCGGTGGGTTTGTAATGGATATTGGTGGACAGTCTATCACCAGAGATTGAGACAGAGAGGTCAAGGAAGGGAAGGGAAGTGTCAGAGATGGACCACATGAAAATGATGGAGGGGTGGAGATTGGAAGCAAAATTAATAAATTTTTCCAAGTCCCGATGAAAGCATGAAGCAGCACCGAAGTAATCATCGATGTACCGGAGAAAGACTTGTGGAAGGGGGCCGGAGTAGGACTGGAACAAGGAATGTTCCACATACCCCATAAAGATACAGGCATAGCTGGGGCCCATGCGGGTACCCATAGCCACACCTTTTATTTGGAGGAAGTGAGAGGAGTTGAAGGAGAAATCGTTCAGTGTGAGAACAAGTTCAGCCAGACGGAGGAGAGTAGTGGTGGATGGGGATTGTTCGGACCTCTGTTCGAGGAAGAAGCTAAGGGCCCTCAGACCATCCTGGTGAGGGATGGAGGTGTAGAGGGATTGGACGTCCGTGGTGAAGAGGAAGCGGTTGGGGCCAGGGAACTGGAAATTGTTGATGTGATGTAAGGTGTCAGAGGAATCATGGATGTAGGTGGGAAGGGACTGGACAAGCGGAGAGAGAAGGAAGTCAAGATAACGAGAAATGAGTTCTGTGGGGCAGGAGCAAGCTGACACGATCGGTCTACCGGGACAGTTCTGTTTGTGGATTTTGGGTAGGAGGTAGAAGCGGGCCGTCCGAGGTTGGGCGACTATCAGGTTGGAAGCTGTGGGAGGAAGATCCCCAGAGGAGATGAGGTCAGTGACAGTCCTGGAAACAGTGGCTTGATGTTCAGTGGTGGGGTCATTGTCCAGGGAGAGGTAGGAGGAAGTGTCTGCGAGTTGACGCTCAGCCTCCGCTAGGTAGAGGTCAGTGCGCCAGACAACACCAGCACCACCCTTGTCAGCGGGCTTGATGACGATGTCAGGGTTGGACCTGAGAGAATGGAGTGCAGTAAGTTCAGAGACAGAGAGATTAGAATGGTTGAGAGGAGCAGAGAAATTGAGACGACTAATGTCGCGCCGATAGTTCTCAAAGAAAAGATCAAGAGAAGGTAAGAATCCAGAGGGAGGGGACCAGGTGGAGGGAGAATATTGGAAGTGGGTGAAAGGATCCGTTGAACGGGGAGAGGACTCCTGCCCAAAGAAGTGAGCCCGGAGACGAAGACGGCGGAAGAAGAGTTCAGCATCATGCCGAGCCCGAAATTCATTGAGGTGAGGGCGTAGGGGTATGAAACTTAGTCCTTTGCTGAGCACTGAACGTTCAGCATCGGAGAGGGGAAGGTCAGGGGGTATAGTGAATACACGGCTGGGGCTGGGATTGGAAGATGGGGTGGGGACGGAGGAACAGGCAGGGGTGGAGGGTCCTAGATGGGTGTTGGTGTCGATGAGTTGTTGGAGTTTGCGTTCCTTAGCACTTGAGAGAAAGAGAAAAAGTTTCTTGTTGAGGCGTCGGATGAGCCGAAGAATAAAATGAAACTGGGGGCACGCGCAGCTTTGAAAAAGGGTACGGCGGTGCTGCTGGAGGGAGAGGTCGAGTGTGTTCATATGGCGGCGCATGGCACTGAGAGTGGATTTCAGAATGTGACGGGAACAGCAGTCCGAGAAACGTTTTGTGTCCCGGAGATACCTGTAATCCTGGGTGGGTTCGAAACATGAGGGGTGGAATTTCAGTTGAAATCCACGTGGGGTAAGTCGGAGACGGAGACAGTCACTGAGAAAGGAGATATGGCTGTGAAAGCGGGTTTTAGTAAACACCTTGTCAAACACCAGGAGAGAAATGGAAAGCAATGAAGGTGAACAAGGCAAAAGAGAGGAACGGAAATCTTGTCGCAGAGACAAACAGAACTTCTTCAAGGAGGTAGGCTTTTCTTGAAGAGCAGTGGCAGTCAATTAAACACAGAGATAAAAACAAAAAAACTGCGGATGCTGGAAATCCAAAACAAAAACAGAATTACCTGGAAAAACTCAGCAGGTCTGGCAGCATCGGCGGAGAAGTCCTGTGTTGGCCTTCAGGTGGGGTTGATGGGGCTGGCAGCTGGTGAGCAACAGACTTCCACTCCCAGCAACCACTGGGCCAAGGGTGCGACTGTCCTGTTCAGGCTACACAGCTCCTGGATGTAAGCGCTCATACTCTGAGTGGACTGATCCAGGATACTGAGGGAGTCTTGCACCCTTTCCTGGCTGAGACGCAGCACTTACATCCACTCTGTATGTTGTTGCATGTGTCTCTCCATGGGATTGGCCAACCTCTCACGGTCAGAGCTCATGCAGTTGAGCCACTGAACAATGGGGAGCTAATGACAGCGATGGACTCCTCCATTCACAGTCTAGAGCTCCCACTGCCTCAGGGAACTCCGCCAGATGTCCACACATCTGCTCCTGACTGAACAAACACTGTGCCCCAAATGATGACTCCTAAGTCTCCAAGTTCCTGCCCACTGGAACATCATTATGACTTTCCACCCCACTCCGAGGGAGACTTCACACCGTTGACTCTGACACCTCCTCCTGCACTCTGGTGCTGTGCCCTTCACCCTGTGCCACTGAGTCTACACACATGCTACAACCCTCCCATGTGCTTGTAGGAATGTTGGAGTGTGGGCCAGGCAAATGTGATGCTGCTTCCTCGGACACCTCTTCTTCCTCTTGATGCCCGAGGGATGATATGGCCTGGGGTTGGGGTGGGAGGTGAGGGGTGGTGGAGAGTGTTGAGGGAGCAGAGCTGGGTTCTGTGTTAGATATAAAAGGAATTAATAAGCTACAGCCCTTCCCATTGTGAATACACCCTCTGATGCACACCATTGCCTCTAACCATGCTTGCACTGTCCAAATGAAGTGACCATATCCTTGCACTCCCTGTCATGCCAACATCCCCTTGTGCTCAGTAACTAACATCATGACCTCCATCATTAACACCATGTTCCAAGCTGCATTTACCAGCACCTTTCTCACTGCCGCTGGTGATTCACCGTTACCAGCAGGTAGCTGTTCAGGCACCCTGGCAATCTCCATGGCCATCTGTTCAACTGTACAATTGTTCTCAGCCAGGCTGACCCTCCCCCAGTCTGGGCCATCACCTTAGTGTCCTTCACCCTCTCCCTCTGCAAAGACAACATGACTTTATGTTATTTTGATATATAATACATGCAGTGAGATTTCTCTTCACTGTGTCTGTGCATTACAATGCTTATTCAGTGTGCACCTACATGAGCTGCTTATACATACAAGCCTTAATACTGAAGCTGGGGTATGTACCAGGTTTTGCACCTTAACTGCAGCGTTCGGATGTGACTCTTCCCTTGGAGCTCTGTGTGGATGAGCCAAGCTACTCACCTCGCCGGAACGCAGCAGGTCATTGAACCTTTTCCTGCACTGAATCCAGGAGCACTGATGGTCTCCTGCTGCACTCACCACAGCAGAGATTTAAATCCAGGTCTTCTTGGTTGTTGCTGGGGCATCACGCCAGCCGGCAGGACTTCTTCCATCTTGAAGGTCCTGGTCAGAAAGATATTGGGCAGCTGGACCAATCCCTTCCCCAGTCTCCTCTGTGTGACATCTATCAACAAAAATGTAAGCATAAAGGGGTCGTGAGCCAATCAGATTGCAATGCTCTCATTCACATTTCTGTGCTTACGTGCACTAATCATTCTCACCATATCATCAGTGATCACTGGTAAGGTTTGGTGTAGAAAGTGGCTCTGCACAAATGCTTATTGTCATGTATGTTGTGGCTGTAAATCTGAGGTAGCATGCTGTCCCCCATGACCACTGGCAACTTTACCGGTTTCCTCCCTCTTAGTCACACTGTTATGCTGTGACAGTGTGCAGCCGTGAGGGACCTAGTCAACAGCGCAGGAGCATCCTGACAGATGGTGACAAGAGGACAAGAGGATGGGATAATGACCATGGCATTGTCCATCGTTCATCTGCTGAGCCTCGGCAGCTAACAACATGACTGTAGAATATCTGTACTAGATAGTGGTGGCAAGATGATGCCATCTCTACACTCTCAGTGCTTCAGTACAGTACACTGTGAATAGGGAGCAACAACGACACTGTTTTCCTAGGGAAAGCCCATGATGGGCCATCTGATCCAGGGTCAGCCAATAGCTGGACAACATTTACAGACTTTCCACACACCTGACAAGTCAATATTGTATCCTCTGAGGGCACAGGGACATCGCCATTGACCACCATCCTCTCAAATGGGCCTTTCTGAGGCCCACTTTTTATATCTGGCCAAGCCACCCAACCCACGCTGGGCCCACTCTGACTGCTCACTACTTAGGGGGTCACCCACCCCAACTCCAAATATAGCCTGCAACCCCCCTCCCCCCACAAGGCTGAAAATCTGACACTCGGTCAGACATTTATAGAAGTCCGGTTTCCAGAGCTGGGAACTCTTTCAACTCTGCGCACCTGATGCACTGACAAAAATATAGGCCAAGGTTTCAGGTCCGTGGTACGGCCAGCATACCAGGGAAAATGTTCCACTTCTCTTCAAAAGAGTGATGTCGGATCTAGGAGTGCAGAATAAAGCCCTCAGCTGAATATCTCATCTGAAACACAACACTTCTGACAGTGCAACACTTCCTCAGTACTCCACTGGAGCGTCAACCTGAATTTTTGTGCTCGAGTCCTGAAAAGGGACTTGAAGCCAGAATCTTGTGACTCAGAGGGATGTGTCCTACCAACTGAACTATAACTCACACAAAATGTTGAGTTGTTGAGGCGAATATCATAGGTGCCTTTAAGGAGAGGTTCAATATGCACAGGAGAGAGAAAAGGGTCTCAGCTGAGAGGTTAAGGTGAAGTAAGGCAAGCGAAGACTTAAGAATTGCAAAGACCAGTTAGAATGATCTGTTTGTGTTATAAATTTGATGCAATTCTGCGTAGAAATTGTGGCAAAAATGCCTATAAAATGTTCTGATTTGTATCTGTAGATTTCCTCCTAACTCATCAAACTTTGTCAGACTACATTCCTGTGAAGCTCCTTGGGATGTTTTACTATTTAAATGCAGGTGGTTGTTGATTGGTGCAGGATTCTTACTGTTCACCATTGGTCATGAGAAAGTGTTCCGCCAAATGAGTTCCCACTTCTCCAGGAAGGACAATGAGCACCCAGAAGGTGGCACTTGACCTTCCTTAAGAACGTTGGCTTGTAGGTTGAGCAATGTCCCATCCCCAGTCTCCATTGCTGTCCTAGCATGTCCAACGTCATAGCACACTGCCTTTCCAGGCCAATTCGAAGGCAAACTGACTCTTATTATCCAACTGGATGGTTCTAGGTAGCCAGTTAGGCAGAATTTCCCTTGACTTCCATTCTCCACCTCCACCTTCAATATTTTTTATAATTAATCAATTGAAGTGTTCAAAGAAAATGAAGAAAACAATTTTTTTAATGTCCCTATTAATTTTCTCCCAGCTGTTGCTTGCGAAAGCATCCAGGATGGAACTTTAATTCCTGGAGATTCTAGGAAGTTGGCAACCTCACCTCCTGGTCCCTGATCTTCTCTTGCAGACTCCCTAGCCTCAACCTTGAACTACAAACAGTGTCGTTCCTTTAACGACACTTCAATATATCTCAATGAGTAACTCTGTATAGTTCATATATCAGATCTGGTCTCAACGTCGACCAATACTGCTTATTTCACAATATGTCACTTTCAAAATGTTTTTTGTTCCATACAGCAAAAAAAATGCGATTGTCTGAAGCAGATCTTATGTGCAGACATAACGCACCATCACGAGGAGGGTTCAGGTCAAGTTAATAAGGCATCATGATAATACACTGATTAGCTAAAATGTCAGTTTGACAGAACACAATGTTAGAGATAAATTTAACAGCAGTTTGGCGAGATGAAGTTGTCTGCAGTTTGACAGGTTTGTAATTATACAAAAATCACAGAGTAAACATTGTAGCAATGCACGCATCATGGATGACAGGTAGCAAAATTATCAACAAGCGATGGCTGAAGGGACAGAAGAATTTCTTTTAATGGAGAGAAAGTAGGAAATATTTAATGGAGTGGTTTAAAATGAAAGGCAAATATGTTCACTGCAGTTAATGGAGTTAATGGACCAATAAAATGGATCAGGTCACAGGGCCTGGAAAATGGAATTTAATGAGGCAAAGAGAGTGAAAATGTAAGGAAAAGGGGTAATTGGAGTTAAAGTAAAGATCAGCCATGAGCTGGCTGAAAGGGAGGACAGGTTCAAGTGACAGAATGGCCTCCTCCAGTTCATATGTTTCGATTTCCTCCAGTCACCAAGAACAGGGCAAGAGAATTTCCTCCATTTGCTGCCTCTTTCAGAGTGAGAAGCCAAATTTGCTAGAAATAGCAAAAGGGTTAAATCTTCCTTCTTTGATTGCAATGCCACTCACTAGCTAGAGGAGATATCCCACCCTTCCCCCTTCATTCACAGGTTGATATCTGATGGTTCAATATTAGCAATGGACAAGTGAACACAGCCATAAGAACATAAGAAATAGGAGCAGGAGTAGGCCATTCGGCCCCTCAAGCATGCCCACCATTCAATATCCAATAAGATAACGGCTGATCTTCCCCAGGCCTTAACTACTTTTTTGTGTGTTATGACCAATGCAGTTGGTAAGCTGCGTTATTTAAAAGTCCAAGTGGGAAACTTTAAACGATTGTCATAACCTATGTTTTTAAGTGTTTTTTTAGGAATCACACCACCAGTTCTTCAGATGTTTTGTATTAAACTAAATGAAACATTTTATTAATTTACACAAGTTAAATATATACACATGGCTACAAATTACTACCATCATAACTTGTAACAAATTCCCAAACTAGTCTCCATTAAGGCAACAGCAACCCATAGAATTAACCAAACACCAGGCAAAGTATTTTCACCTTGCACATTCAAAATGAGATTCTTTTCACTTTAGTTCCTGTGGAGACAGCTGTGGGCTTACAGCTACTTTGATCTTACATTGCCTCTGCCCTGCACACACAAATGCTGCTGTTGGTTATGTCCAGCACATTTCATGGAATGTAAATTCTCATTGTATCATCAGCCTCTTTGAACTCCACCTCTTCTAACAATAAACCCCCCTTCATAGTACCAATTTTATTAATAATATAAACATATTTCTTGGTCTCTGCTAGCTAGATGCCAGATTTCACCCCACTTCTTGAATGGTTTATTCAAAAATTGCAAATGCACTCTACCTGTCCTACATCTCAAAACTAGTACATGTCAAAGCACCCAGACTAGCTGGCTTTAATCCAGTTAAGGCACATCCACAGACTAAACCTCTATTTCAAAAGAAAAATATTTTCCAAAAATATTATATACGTTAATAGCTTCATGACACATGCCAGCTCCTCTTAGCCCTCAACTCCCCAATATTTCAAAAATCTATCTACCTTTAAATACTTTCAGTGATCTAGCCTCTGGGGTACAGAATTCCAGACATTCACTACCCTCAGAGAAGAAGTTCCTTCGCATATGAGTTTAAAATGAGTGTCCCCTTATTCTGTAACTATATTCCCTAGCTCGAGATTCTCCCACGAGCGGAAATATCTTCTCAACATCTACCCTGTCAAGCCCTCTCAGAATCTTGTACAGTACAATAAGATTCTTCTAAACTCTAATGAACAAAGGCCTAACCTGTTTAGCCTTTCTTGATAAGTCAACCCCTCCATCCCAGGAATCAGCCTAGTGAATCTTTTTTGAACTGCCTCCAATACCAGTATATCATTTCTTAAACACAGGGACCAAAACCGTGCACAGTACTCCAGGTACGGCCTCACCAACACCCTGTACAGTTGTAACAAGGCTTTCCTATTTTTAAACTCCAACCCCCTAGCAATACAGGCCAAAATTCATTAGCCTTCTTAATTATTAGCTGCACCTGCATGCTAACTTTTTATGTTTCATGCACAAGAACACCCAGATCCCTCTGTGCTGCACTTTTTTGGATTATCTCTTCATTTAAATAATAGTCTGCCATTTGATTCTTCCTACCAAAGCACATGACTTCATACTTTCCTACAGTAAACTCCATCTGTCAAGTTTTTGCCCACTCACTGAACCTATCTATATCCCCTTGCAGATTCCTTACCTCCTTATCACAACATGCCCTCCCACCTATTTTTGTATCATCAGCAAATTTGGATACATTACACTCTGCCCGCTCCCCCATGTCATTAATATAGATAGTAAATAGTTGAGGCTCTAGAACTGATCCTTGTGGCACTCCACGCGATATGTCTTTCCAACCTGAAAAGGACCATTTAATTCCGACTCTACATCTTCTGCATGTTAACCAATCCTCAATCCATGTTGATACATTACCCCCAATACCATGAGCTCCTATCTCGTGCAATAACTTTTTATGTGGCACTTTACCGAATGCCTTCTGGAAACCCAAATACACAACATCTACCAGTTCTCCTTTATCAACTCTGCTTGTTATATGTTCAAAGAACTCTAGCAAATTTGTCAAACATGATTTCCCTTTCACAAAGTCATGTTGACTCTTTTTAATTGTGTTTAGCTTTTCTAAATGTTCTGCTATTTCTTCCTTAATAATGGACTAGCATTCTACCAGTGACAGATGTTAAGCTGACTAACCTATAAGTTCCTGCTTTTTGCCTCCCCCCGCTTCTTGAACAGGGGTGTCACCTTAATGGTTTTCCAATCTGCTGGGTTCTTCCCGGAATCCAGTGAGTTCTGGAATATTTCGACCAATGCCTCCATTATCTCTGCAGCCACTTCCTTTAAAACCCTTGGTTGCAGGTCACCAGGTCCTGGCGATTTGTCTGCCTTTAGCCCCATTAGTTTGTCAAATGCTTTGTCCCTCCTGAGAGAAACTGTTGAAAGATCTTTCCTCCTATTTGCTCCTTGCTTATCTGATACCTTTGGGATGTTTATAGTTCCCTTCACCGTGAAGCCCTGTGCAAAATATCTGCCATTTCCCTGTTCCCCATTATCAATTCTCCAGTCGCATCCTCCAAGGGTCCTAGTCACTTTAGCCACTCTCTTTTTACATACTCGTAGAAGCTCTTGCAGTTTGTTTTTATATTTCTTGCTAATTTACTTTAATAATCAATTTTATCTCTCTTCATTAGCTTTTTAGTCATCTGCTGCTGGTTCCTAAAAAAACATTCCCAATCCTCTGGTCTACCACTAGTTTTTGCCGCTTTGTATGCCATAGTTTTGACTGGATTATCTCCTTGACCACCTTTGTTAACCATGGGTGGTTCATCCTTCTCATCGAGTCCTTCATACTGAATTTCCTTTGGTAGCTACTCTAACAAAGCCGCTTGTTAACAAATGCCCTTTAAGTTGAGCACATTTGATGTGAGCACAGTGGAATCAATATTGCACAGGCCCATTTTAAAGCCTTAGTGAGAAAGGCTGTAGCTAGATCAAGGAAAATGAAAAAGTGAATGAAGTGAGTGTAATTGTCAGCAAGGCAACCAAAGCTCTCAGCTGGAAATACACCATCCATAAAATCATTACTGAAGCTACTGTCTCTCTTCCCGTTGCTTTCCACAACATTACCTCTTTCAGCCAACATTCTGGTTATGAAATCAAATGCTTAAAAGCTGAGGGAAAAGCATTTTCCCAAGTTGTACCTGTAAATATTTAAACTGCAGAAAGACTTGCCTGAAAGAATGCTGGCTTTAAATATGTTGCTGTTTATATCACCTAATATGACGAAAAGAAGCAAGCTTAACATCCTGGGAAGATTTCCTGTCAGTGCTATGTGTTAACAGCCTTGTGCAGATAGTTGGAATGTTTCCTGGCATTTGGAGGGGAGGGCACTGAGATTGGATACAGAATGTCGCTTTCCTGTGATTTGGGAATGGTCCAGGTTTACCAGTACAACTCATGGTATCAGCTTAAAAATGTACTGTGATATAGAACCAAGTGCCAAGCTGCTAGCTCTAGGAATCTAGGAACAACCTCTCAGGCTTGCTCGTTCACACAACAGGATGATCACTGATTGTAGCTCATTTCAATTTACCAATCTTGGTACATTACCTATTGATAACTTGATTCAAGGATGATCTACCTACTCGGAGGCCAATTGAGGCCCTTAAGGGTCTCATTCCACCACTGCTGGTATTTAAATAGTGGCGGGTATGTGTCACACTATGTGGGCCTACTGGCAGGTAGGCCTAGCACCCGATAATGGGGAAAACCTCCTTAACAGACACGTACCCAATGGAGGCATCCACTGGCAAGAACTGAGGGACCTGGAGTAAGACTAGCCTCTGCCCTTCAAATTAACCTCCTTCTCCCCCTCACCCGGGTCTCCCTCTCTGGGTCTGGCAAACCCCCACCCCACTCCATTTTTCTGGGTCTCTACTGGCAATCCATGGTGTCAGCTGCACTGCTGTACCGGCAGTGGCCATCGCTCCCAGTGGCGCTGCCAGTACTGGACAGCTGCCAGCCTCTGATTGGCCAGCAGCTCTCGGAGGTGAGATGTCTGCTCCTCGGTAGTGTTTCCGGGAGTGGGGGAGGGGGTTATATTCTCATCACAGGGGCCAGCTGTCCATGTAGGTGCCTCAATGGGATTAAATCCCATTGGGACTCCTGGAAATGGTCACAGTGGGCTGCCACTGTTCTTCCAGCAGATGGACAGACCCTCCACCACAACCAGTAAATTCTTGCCCAACATTTCAGGTTGATGACCTTTCATCAGAACTGGAGAAAATTTGAATTGTAATAAGACCATAAGACATAGGAGCAGAAATTAGGCCATTCAGCCATCGAATCTGCTCCGCCATTCAACCATGGCTGATAAGTTTCTCAACTCCATTCTCCCACCTTCTCCCCGTAACCTTTGATCCCCTTACCAATCAAGAACCTATCTATCTCAGTCTTAAATACACTCAATGACCTGGCCTCCACAGCCTTCTGTGGCAATGAATTCCATAGATTCACCACTCTCTGGCTAAAGAAGTTTCTCCTCATCTCTGTTCTAAAAGGTCTTCCCTTTACTCTGAGGCTGTGCCCTCGGGTCCTAGTCTCTCCAATAATGGAAACATCTTCCCCACGTCCACTCTATCCAAGCCTTTCAGAATTCTGTAAGTTTCAATCAGATCCACCCCTCAGCCTTCTAAACTCCATCGAGAATAGACCCAGAGTCCTCAAACGTTTCTCATATGTTAAGCCTTTCATTCCTGGGATCATTCTCGTGAACCTCCTCTGGACCCTCTCCAGGGCCAGCACATCCTTCCTGAGATACGGGGCCCAAAATTGCTCACAATATTCTAAATTTGGTCTGACCAGAGCCTAATAAAGCGTCAGCAGCACATCCCTGCTTTTATATTCTAGTCCTCTCGAAATAAATGCCAACATTGCATTTGCCTTCCTAACTACCGACTCAACCTGCAAGTTAACCTTAAGAGAATAATAATATAATAAAATAATAATAGAAGTAATAGCTTTTAAACAAACGAAAGGTGGGAATGTGCACAGAAGAACAATGTCTATGATAGGGCAATTGCTTTCCCTGAGATCTCTCATTATGATTGTTCCACTGAAAATTTTCATCTATCTTCCTCTTTCAGGTGGAGCTTTCTGCATGTCTCTGGCATTTTGTGTTGAATTTCAAACTGAAGCAAATTCCTTTTTTATCATTAATTAAATTGTTCCTCGTCCCAGAGATTTTAATGTTTCTGTCTCCATCAGTGACAACAAATGGAAAATTTATACTGAAATAGTAGATGGTGGCAAAGAGAGATGTTTAATCAAGACTGTGGTGATGAATCAGGCACACTGGCATCAATGACAAACCACCAGCGAACTGGTTAACAACTCCACCTGTCACTGGAAGGTCCAATTCATGTCTCATGCAGGGAATGTAATTCCACCATAGCACACATGGAACTTTCATTTCCATTATGAATGCTGATGGAGGTCCAATTGAGTGACCATCCTGGAGTAATTACCCTTCATCCATGGCAAGTGCAAGAAGGCAAATGAATGTCTTCAAGGGTTCACTTGACTTCAGCAATGCTGAAGTATGATAGCTCCAAGTATCTCCATTTGTCACTACATCCTTTGCCAGCTACAGCAAAAAATTCACAATACTCACCCTTTGATTTGTGTGTATGCTTTCTTTTCTAAAATGCAATCAGTCTTGAAATTATGCCATGGGACAGTAGCAGATTAATGTGTCTGCCTGAAATTCCTCTCTTTCTTTGCTAATTTAAGCGATGTGCTAAACTGTTCAAAATACACGGATGAATATCTGATGAATATCTGATGAATATCTCTAAAGTAATGTGGAGAGGATATCTTCACCAATGCATTATATATAAAATATGCAAGTAGCTCAGATGTAGTTTGGGGGACAATGTTCCTGCAGAGTGTTTAGGTTATGGTGTAGAAAAGAAAGACTTTTTATGTCATACCTTTCAGGTCTGCAGGACACCCTAAAGCGCTTCACAGCCAACAACTTTGAGATGTCATCATTATCATTTTATAGGCTACCCCTGCAGCTAATGTGTACACACGGCAAGGTGCCACAAGTAGCAATAAGGTGAATGACCAGTTACAACAGCAACATCAACAAATTATATTTACAGTGCCCTAAACACAGCTATGAAGTGGTTTCGAATGCTTTGGAACATTTGAACGCACCATACAAATAAACATTGTTGCTGCTGTTGGAAGATCACCTGCTGTTAGAAGGAAAAAGGAAATTTGCATTTATAAAGCACCTTTCACAACCTCAGGACATCCCAAAATCCTTATGCAGAAGTTCTGAAGTGAAGTGATAGAAATGCAACAACTAATTTGCACAAGGTAGGTTTCCTTAGCTGGCTAAACTATGGAGTTCACTCCAGAGCAGAGGCGGTGGTGTAGAGGTGTTATCACTGGGCTAGTAATCCAGAGGCATGTGGTGTAGGCATACCCACAGTGCTCTTAGGGAGGTAGTTCCAGGATTTTCACCCAGTGACACCCTTAGCACCTCCTCCAAGTGGTGTTCAACATGGAGGAGCACTGATTCATCAGCTGAGGGAGGGCGGTACGTGGTAATCAGCAGGAGGTTTCCTTGCCCATGTTTGACCTGATGTCATTAGACTTCATGGGGCCCAGAGTCGATGTTGAGAACTCCCAGGGCAACTCCCTCCCGACTCTATACCACGGTGCACCTACCTCCGCTGAGTCTGTCTTGCTGGTGGCACAGGACATACCCAGAGATGGTGATGGTGGTGTCTGGGACGTTATCTGTAAGGCATGATTCTGTGAGTATGACCATGTCAGGCTGTTGCTTGACTAGTCTGTGAGACAGCTCTCCCAATTTTGGCACTAGCCCCCAGATGTTAGTAAGGAGAACCTTGCAGGTTTGACAGGTTTGGAATTTCTGATGTCATTTCTGGTGCCCTGGTCAGTGTTGAGTGGTACATTCCATCTTGCCTTCCTAGCAGTTTGATACAACTGAGTGGCTTGCTAGGTCGTTTCAGAGGGCATTTTAAGAGTCAACCCCATTACTGCAGATCTGGGGTCACATGTAGGGTTTTTACAGCAATCACCAATGGTTTCATGGTCAACATTAAACTTTTAATTCCAGATTTTGATTCGAACCCGGGTTCCTAGAGCATTACCATATGCCTGAAGAGGGCTTTGCAGGGAGGGGAGACGACCCCAGTGACTCCAACAATCTCCACAGAGGGATTTTCCCTTTGACGCTCATCCCCTAAATTTTCATTTCCCCCCCCCACCCCACCCCCCCCCCCTCCCCGCCCCCCCTAACCTGTCAGGGGCTAAAGCTCTCCTGCCTGTTTCAGCAGTTACCACCTCTCCTGGTGGCTCTGCTGAGGTATCAGAGCTGCAGCCTCCCAGTTTGGAGTGCAGCAGCAGGAGCCTCATCATTCATTGGATGGCAGTGCTGCAGGTGACCAACTAGGATGTTGCCTGTGGTAAACTTGCTGAGCCAGTTCCAGTGCCAACAAATACAGACCTGGAACTATAGTAATTATGGTTTTGTTAAATGTTGGACTGTACCTTTAAAAATAGTCCTGTGATGTCAGATTGCATGACCTGTGTAAACCACTGTGCTAGCATCGGGGGCTATCTCCACAGTCAGTGTAGAGATAGAAACAGAGTCGAATACACAAGCGTAGTTGCTGCTGGCTGAATTGTAAGTAAACCTAATGTTTCCACTTAGAAAGTTGTCTGCAGATCAACTCCATTACAAACAGGTGACAAGGCCACAGTATAACAAACTGGCAATGAGGATAAATCAGGATCAATCAAAATAAATTGGCATTGATACTATACCTCACCCAGCGATTGTGAATACCAATGTCTGTTTAAAATAACAGAAGATATACTCACCCAAAATGCGACAATTTGGTAGAATCGACCCCTTTGAGCCAGCCACAGGTGATTGATCTCAGTATTTAGAACGTCTCACTTTCTTCTTTCAAGCAAACAAAATCACAGGGGAAGAGAAGAGGCAAGCAATCCTCTTGGTACTTGGAGAAAAACCTATAGTTTGATTCAAAGTTTGATGCCCCCAGTGTCCCAGATTCAACGAATTTCAGAAAACAAGTGGGCTGCATGAAGAGACGTTTTCAACCCAAGCCCTCAGTCACGATGCAGAGGTTCAGGTTCAATTTGTGAAACTGAGCCCCTGGTGAGACAATTGCTCGCTACGTGGTGAATTTGAAGCAATTAACAGAACATTGCGATTTCAGTGAGACTCTGAACGACATGCTCAGAGTTTGTTTCGTGTGTGGTGTGAAAGAAGACACTATTCAGAGAAGATTGCTGGCTTAAGTGAATCTGGATTTTAAGAAGGCGTTAGAACTCCACATCAGGCAGGACCAGTTAGCTGAAAGCAGTGCGAGAAAGCGAGATGCTGCCGGGAAGCAGGAAACAGCCCCCGTTAACCGGAAAATAAGCAGAAATCATTTAGCAGCTAAATCGAAGAACAGCTTTAATCGGTGTGGAAACAATCAATCTTTTAGCAATTGGCAGTTTAAAAAAGCAGAATGTTACTTCTGTCACAAGAGTGGACATTTAACGAGACAGTGCAAAGAGAGATTTAAACAGGCTTGCAAACAACAGCAGGAGCCCAATCAAATCTAACGTGTAGAAGATCCTGAAACAACAATTCTGACATTTAATCATTATCTAACATGAAAGTTGGGAAGACAGAGCCAATATTTTTCACAGTACAAGTGAATGGTAAACCAATATAAATGGAAGTAGACACGGAAGCTTCACTATTGTAATTGGAAAATACACTTTTGGATATTTAAGTTATAGTGAACATCAATTAAATTTGGAACAAACATTTGCCAAACTGAAAACATAAGCAGGTGAAGAAATCCAAGTAAAGGTATCAGCAGAGCACTTGTCCATTATAGAGACCAATCGGCACAGCTCCCCATCATGGTGGTAGTAGGTGAAGGGTCAAGCTTCTTGGGCGAAATTGGTTAAAGGAGATTAAATTAAACTGGTCTGAAATCTTCCAGTTGAGAGCAAGTGGGCTACCAGAGCTGCTTAAATAGTATGCCACCATCTTCAAAGAAGAACTGGGAAAAATCCAAGACCTACAGGCCAAGATTTACGTGGATCCAGAATCAATCCCTTGCTTCATGAAAGGAAAACCGGTGCCACACGCCCTGAGAGAGAAAGTTGACGCTGAGCTGAATCGGCTAGAGAGGCTGCGTGCCATAAAAATGGTTCGGTTCCCAGCATGGGCAGGACCCTTAGCCCCTGTCCTTAAACCAAACCAATGTGTCCGAATTTGTGGAGACCATAAACTAATAGTCAACAAAGCAGCCAAACTGGACAGGTACCCCATTCCAAAAATTGAAGACCTATGGTCCAAGCTAGCAGGAGGGGTAACGTATACAAAGTTTGACCTGAGTCACGATGACAGTAATTAGACTTGGACGATTCCTCCCGGGAATTTGTCACAATTAATACCCACAAGGGGTTGCACCAGTATACGCTTGCCCTCCGGTGTCTGCTCAGCTTGTGCCATCTTCCAGGGAGCAATGGAAAGCTCACTGCAGGGACTACCCCAGGGGGTTGCCTATTTAGACAATGTGCTGATAACCGGATTCCCTGAAAAGGAATACTTGGCTAATCTAGAGGGATCCCTAAAATACTTTTTAAAAGCCGGAGTGCGACTGATAAAGGAAAACGCACCTTCCAAGCAAAGGAAGTGACCTCTTTGTGCCACCGGGTAGATTCTCAGGGGTTACAGCCAGTTGAAGAGAAGGTTAAAGCAATAAGAGAGGCTCCTGCACCCAAGAACACATCTGAACTCGAATCATTTTTAGGAATGATAAATTATTATGTGAGTAGTACTATGTTATAAATGGACAACAGCACAGAGAGGCCAATAGACTATGTATCCAGGATGCTTACCACAGCTACAAAAGGATATTCCCAGATTGAAAAGGAAGGTCTGTTGAACATTTTTGCTGTAAAAAAAAATTCAGCAATACGTGCATGGGCAGTATTTCATGGTTGTATCAGACCACAAACCACTGTTGAGTTTGTTTAGCAAGGAAAAGTCTATACCTTCCATAGCCTCAGCAAGAATACAACAATGGGTCCTAATTTTGGTAACTTATGAATATGCCTTTGTGCATAGGCCTGGCAGTCACATCGCAGATGTCGATCCCTGAGTCGCCTGCCTTTACCAGAGAATGACAAACACGTCCCAGTTCCACAGGACCTCATTTTGCTGTTAAATTTTCTAGATTCCTCACCAGTATGTGCCAAGCAGACTGGACAAGTCAGGACCCAGTCCTACCTAGAGTGTGAGACCAAGTGTTACATGAGTGGTCCCAGGAGCCAGTCTCTGATGAGATGAAACTGTTCTTCAACCGAAGACCCAAGAGGAGCAGTCAAGATTCCATTCTATTGTGAGGTGCACGGGTAATAGTTCCTCCAAAGGGAAGGGAGCCACTTTCAGTCAAACTACATAGTGCCCATCCAGTGATCTCCTGAATGAAGACCATAGTGCTCAGTTACCTATGGTGACCAGGGGTGGCTGGCGATATTGAAAAAGTGCTAAACCACTGTGCAATGTCAGCAGCTGAAAAAGTTGTTGCTTGCAGCCCCATTGCATCCATTGGAGTGGCCTGGTGGACCAGTGTGGCGACACATCGCCTTCCTTGGAATGATGTTTCTACTGATTATAGATACCCATTCCACGTGGTTAATGTTTATGAGGTGAAGTCACCAATGTCGGGTGTGACAATAGAGAAACCAGAGCTTCACCATCCACAGACTGCCAGAGGCAGTGGTATCCAATAACGGCACAAGCACTGAGTTCCAACGATTTATCAGCCTCAACTGTATCATCCATGTGGAGTCTGCACCGTGCCATCCATCATCAAACAGACTGGCGGAAAGGGCAGTTCAAAATTTTAAGGTGGGCATGAAGAAGTTAACAGGGGATTGGCTGGAGACCAAGCTTGCACGCTTTCTTTTTCAATTCAGGCTGGCGCCCCCCCTCACAACTACAGCTGCAGAGTTGTTGCTGAGACACTGTCTTAGGACAAGACTGAACCTAATATTTCCAAATTTGGAGGGGAAGGTAGAGAAGAGTCAAGGAAACCAAAAAGCTATGCATGACTTGCATAGTCGTGAGAGGCAGTTTACTGTTGGAGAAACAGTGAATTTCAGTGAACCAAAGTGGTTACTTGGTAAAGTAAATTCAGTGATGGACCATTGTCGTACCATGTGGAAGTGGAAGGCCAGATCATCCATAAGAGAAAAGAAAAAAAGAAATAGCACAACAAGGAATGGTTCTACCTGTAACCATTACTGAGCCGGTGTTTCTTGTTGAAGATGCTCAACCAAGGACAGACATCTCTGATGTCTCTATCAGAGTGGAAGACACTGAACTGCAAGTACCCACCAAGGTACCTGATGTTCATGCAGTTCCAGAGAATGTGGTTCCTGAAAAAGAATCTGAAGTCATGGAGATGTGACATTCCACACGGATCAGGAAACCACCTGAAAGACTGAACTTATAGATTTCATGACCTGTATAAATGTTATAATGTCATGAGATAAATATATTTGTAAGTACAATATGCACAGAAAAGTTAAAGGGGGAGGAATGTAGTAATTATAGTTTTGTTAAATGTTGGGCTGTACCTTTAAGAATAGTCCCGTGATGTAAGATCACATGATGCATGTAAACCAATATATTAGCATGCACGGGCTACCTTCACAGTCAGTGTAGAGATAGAGATGAAGTTGAATACAGAGGTGTAATTGCTGCTGGCTGTATTGTAAATAAACTTAACATTTCCGCTTAGAACGTTGTCTGCAGATCAACTCCATCACGAATAGGTGACAAAGCCACACTATAGTGGGAACCACAGCCAAGAGAAACATCTTCTCAGTGTTTATGCTGTCAAGCCCCTTAAGAGTTTTACATGTTTCAATGAGGTTATCTCTCCTTCTTTTAGGCTCCTAGGAATATAGGCTGAGTCTACTCCACCTCTTTTCATAGGACAATGCACTCATCCCAGGACCAGCCGAGAGAACCTTTGTTCTGGGGGACATGGGTTCAAATCCCACCACAGCAGCTGGTGGAATTACAAATTCAATTAATAAATGTGGAATGTAAAGCTAGTCTCAGTGATGGTGACCACGGCAACCATCATTGATTGTTGTGAAAACCCATCTGATTTACTAACGTCCTTTAGGAAAGGAAATCTGCCATTCTTACCTGGTCTGGCTGACACATGACTCCAGACCCATAGCAATGTGGTTGATTCTTAACTGCCCTCTGATCTGGCCTAACAAGCCACTCAGTTCAAGGACAATTAGGGATGGGCAACAAATGCTGGTCTTGCCAACAATACCCACATCTCATGAAAGAATAAATTTTTAAAAAACATGTCCTCCCTCAGATGAGGAGATCTTATGGCAAAGAAACAGGATTAGCACAAATTGTAAGATACCTGGTGCATGCCTGAACACACCTTTTGAACCTCAAAGCATTTCACAGCAAATGAAACACAATCTCTGCTGTTAAAAAGCCAAATTTTGGTTGCACATGGTGATATTATTGTACAGCTAGATCATCAAAAGAATAATACCCCGACTTGCTTTATGTAAGCAAACTCATTCTGATGCACACAAAACCATGCTCTTTATATCATTTGTGTTTCACAAACTTTCCACTCAGCAATTACAATATGTGTACAGCATTACCGAACCAGAGACAAAAGGAGCAAGTGTATTAAAGGATAATAACCCAAATAAAAAATAGCTCCCAAAATTAGCATCACAATTTGTCACAAAATCGAGATCGTTTTATCATTTGCAATCCGAATTCAATGCCTGCCACACTATATTGACCTTTCAAGTGCTGAGTGGCATTTTCACTTTGCAGATGATTTCTTTCAAACCAGAAATTGCAACAATCACTGCCTTGGACAGTCTAATGCAATTGTGACTTTTAGATGATATGAATTAGAAACTCATTTGAACCCAGTGATTGTGTCAGAGCCTTGCAGTGCACTGTTTTGCTTCTAGGCTATATTTCATTTTTTCAGGTTTTCTCAAGCAAATTAATTTTCTTCACATGGAGCTGTTGACTGTAGCTTTCAAAAACAGTCTAGCAACTTTCATATAGGAAACCGTCCCAAGGCACCACCACAGAAGCTTTATCAGCGTAAATATGACACCAGGCCATACAAGGGAATGTTAGGTCAGGTGACCAAAAGCTCGGTGAAAGAGGCAGGTTTTAGATAGTGTCATAAAGGAAAGAGGGGTAGACAGGTGGAGAGGTTTAGGGAGAGAGTTGCAGAACTTAAGGCCCAGACAGCCGAATGAAGAGATTAAAATCAAAGGAGTGGAAAAGGTCAAAATGGGAGAAGCAGCGGTATCTCAGAGGGTTGTGGGGCTGGAGGTGGCTACAGAGATAGGGCACTGAGAGGTTTGAAACCAAGGCTGAGAATTACAAGGCCTTGTCGGTCCAGAAACGAAGGGGTCAGCGAGCATGGGGGTGATAGGAGAATAGAAGTTGGGTAAATCAGATTACCGGCGAGTGACTTTTGAATGAGCCGAAGTTAACGAGGGTGAAAAGAGGTTGGCCAAGAGCAAGTTTAAATAATCTAGAGCATATCTTCACCCTCTTGCTGCCGTGGTTTACACGTCAGAGTTGATCCTTCTGCAGCGGCTAAATGAAACTCTGAAACTAGACAAGTTTCTTATTTTCACAGTAAGTCACAAAGATTCAATATGGTGTAAGTAGATCGAGTGACTTGGACTGTTTTGGCATTATGTGAGGGTCCATGCTTATCTTGTGCAGGACAATTTGACAGTGGTGGGCCACATTTTTGCATAAACATTACCCAGGTGTTTTTTTTTTTAAATGCATGGGTTAAAGCTGCTGTTAAAATATGTCAATTGGGCTCTGAAGTCCACAAAGCCATCATTCATTGAACAGTGACAAACCTTGTGCTCTCCTCTTTGGACATTGGATTAATCACTGCAAGCTCTGGGATCCATGGGAAATCTCGAGCTCTCCCAACCAATGGATGATATCGGAAGGGAAGGGTTATAACTATCAGGAACAACTGAGCAGACTGGGGCTCTATTTTTCTCGTGTGCTATAAATTCTTTGTGATTTGAGGTAAAAAGCCATTGTCATCTATTTAAAATCTTGGTAACGTATCATTCTAGTGTACCGATTCGAGCCAGTCAATAATGATCTCTTCATGTTGAAGGTCTGGCAACAACATAAGATTTGACTTTAGCAACAGCCTGGTTTGAGCTAATAATCCCAAGAATGGGAGTTCAAATGGGGAGGCAGTGTCACTGGACTGGGAATCCAGAGAACCAGAGTATTGCTCTGAGGTTCTGGGTTTGAATCCCACCATAGCAAATGATGAAATTTAAATTCAATGAAAATCTGGAGCTAAAAGTAAAATGATGACCATGAAACCATTGTTTTTTGTACCCTCCACCAACCCAGAGACACACACTTTGGTAGGTTTGAGACCTAGTTGAAGCAGGGCCTCACTTTCTGGCACTCACCTCATGGACACATGTCCACAGCAGGCGGATACAGGGACAGCCAAGGTCACTAGCACTCAGGGGACTGCTGGGTAAGAGGTCTCTGCAAGGTCCAAGTTAAATGACAAGCCCCAGGAAGTGGTTCTAGAAAAGATACTGGAGATGCAGCGAGAGGCAGGGGAACATCAGGCAGAGGAGTCCATCCCCCTGCTCTCTGATGACGTATGCACACATCGAGGTCTCCATGATGAGGGTGGCAGACACCATGGAGAACCTGGTCCAGCAGAATGACCAGTTCTGCTGGAGATACGCACAGACCTGCAATCCATTGCTGTAGCCATGGGCGAGCTTTTGCAGTGGCTACGTGAGAGGGGGATGAAGAACTTCGACCTCCCTCCAGGTGCTCCTTCTCCACAAGAAGTCAGGGAGGGGCCCTCATGCACTCAAACGGAGGAGCAGCATCAAGCAGACACCTCTGAGACCTCCACTCAGGACTCTCTGAGGGTTCCAGCCCTTCTGAATCTCCTTTGTCTGGGAACCCATCAGTTCCTGCCTCTGGGACCACAGAGGATGCACCTGCCCCCAGAGCAGGACACTCAAAGTAAGCCAGAAGATGCCTGCAAAAGTCCCCAGAGACAAGAGGGCACAGTGATCAGCAGGCTGCCTCCACTCCTGCTGCAGATATCAGGGGAGCATCGAGACGGAGCGGCAGCTAACAAAAATTTAAAGAGTTCTGATTTCTCTTTGGTAGCATGGGTGCATTCTCATTGTTCATTGTTGCTGCACAGTTGTTAATATGTGTATTCTTGCACATTAAGGAGCTTTGATTTCTTTTATTACCTCTCGTTATTTTTAAAGCCTGTGTGCTCCCCCTATATTGAAGGGGACACCCCAGGCTGGGTCAATATTCTTCCAGAATCACTTGTGCGCAGGGAGGCATTGATCTTTGCCAGGGCCCTGGCACGACATGTGTGAGGACCGAATGCCTTTGCATAGTCAGAACTACATGCTGGGGCTCCCTGTCAGTTGTCCAGTTGAGCTGACCTACAGCTCTGCCCATCCCCAATGGCCCAACTCATATCCAGCATTTCCATAGCCTCTACTTTGAGACACTGGGTAGGTTCACAGATGTGCCCGAATACCTTCCACGTTCCATCCATCATTCACATCCACACCCTCCCTCCTATTGCCATTAACTCCCTGGTGTCACAGTCGTCACCCTCCCCATGGTCACCCCTGAACAACCCCCACCATCCCCACCCAGAACCCTTGGGCCCATTATTGTCACTGTCTGCATCCCCTGCCTCCCCCAAAGAGCCAACCCCAGTCACCATGGAAACGCTCATCCACGTCCTTCCCACCATAAAGATCCACGTTTCATTTTGTGCCTCCTTCAACAGCCTGACCTGCCCCATCACCGGTCATCACAGGACCCTCACCCTCCCATCCTACCCTTCATACCATCTTATCATTGCCCCCTTTAGCAGCCACAATTCCATCCCACAACCAATTCCTCACTTTGCACCCCCCCCGCACCCCCCCCCCCCCAACCAGGATTCATCAACAGATTCCACAGCCCCCTTCCTCTGAACACTACCCTCCAGTCATGCTCCCCTTCTCCACTGCAACTCCCACTCACTTCCTCCACCATAACTCTTCCCACCCTCCCGCTCCATTCCCTAATGCACCAATCCCAGACCCCGCAAGATTTCAATCTCTCCCCCAGTGCCTTTTGGCCTTGATAGCTGCCCTGCCTCTTTGTGTCTCTCCTCCCTGTCTTCTTCTCACCCACCACAAACAACATCGCACGCTCCACTACCTGCTGCTCGATGGTCCACCATGGCGAGACTTCACCATCTGCTCCTGGGCACCTCTCCCCTCAATCTCCCCTCCTCTGTGAGTTTTCGCCCTCTGCTCCAAGGTCCACGAGCTGATTCTGGCCTCCATCCTGGTAAGTCCTGGACATGTTCTGGGTGGGCGTGAAACCCGCTGGAGGGATGGGTGATTGGACGGGGAGCAGGTATACTTCCCACCGGGTGTTCATTTGAATCCTGACAATGAGATGCAAAGCGGCTTCCCAGTGGAGTCTGGCGGGAATGGAAACCCGTCATTATCTCACCACGATGGCCATGACTGCAAGTTCCCACCGTCATTCCCCACCATTGGGAAACCGATTTTTCAGCTCTGACCCACCCGCCATAAACCCCACAGCAGGAGGGAGGGGACGATTCCACCCAGTGTTTCAAGTGAAAGATCACAGACCCGAAACATCAATTGTTTCTTTCTCCACAGGTGCAACCCTGACCTGCTGAATAATTCAGGCTTTTCCGTTTTGTTTTCTGGAGAAACCGAAGTTGACCTCATCAGAGCAGAGAAGGTGAAGAGGAGATTTAATAAAGTTTTTCCAGTCACTCCACATAGCTGAAGTCCCTCGGCATCAACGAGATGCCATTTTCCCAGCCTGTGGCAAAGATGGATGCCAACAAATAGCAGTAAAAATCCACACCGGAGGCTTGTCATCAGGATGGATGTGCCCAGTGATTGGTTGGCATCATAGAATCATAGAATAGCTACAGCATAGAAACAGACCATTCAGACAGTCATGTCAGCTCTCTGGAAGAGCAATTTCGCTCTTTCCCCCTGCCCTGCCTTTTCTCTGCTGCCCTGAAAATATTTCTCTCTTTGGAAGCTTATCCAATTCCCATCTGAAAGCCAAGGTTGAATCCTCCTCGAGCACACTCTTAGGCAGTTCATTCCAGATCCTAAAGGCTCGTTGTGTGAAAACGTTTTTCATCGTGTTGCCATTGTTTCTTTTGTTAATCTCTAATCTGTGTCCTTTTGTTCTCCATGTCCCTCCGTGGGAACGGTTTCTCCCTCTATCCATTTGAACACCTCTATTAAAATTCCTCTCAACCTTCTCATCTCTAAGAGCAACTCCAGCTTTTCTGATCTATCCACCTAACTCATCACTGGAACCGCTCTCTCGAATCCTTGCTGTACTCTCTCTGATGCCTTCACTTCCTTCCTGTGTATGGTGCCCAGGACTGGACTCAATACTCCAGTTGAGCCCGAACCCGTGATGTAAAATCCATTGCATAGTATAAATGAGGCAGATGGCAGAGCACCATGAGGTCCCACCTACTGTGGAATCATTCCTGGTCTTGATTAAATGACTCTTTTTGCAAATAAGGCATGTTGTTTTTTAACCACAACACCAACAAACTGACTCCTGTGCCTTATGAGAACAGTGTGCGAGAGAGCGAGAGAGAGAGAGAGAGAGAAAGAGAGAGAGAGAGAGGGAGGGGTGGGTGGCAGGTGTCCAACTGAGACTAAAATGAAAAACGGATGGTTACTATAATGACAGATTAATGTCTGGGTGACATGTTGAAAAGCTAGCTGTGAGAGCATTAAGAGGGGAAGTTGTAACATGGCTTCAGAAATGCAACTCAGCGTAGATATGTGGAAATATTTGATTTCAAGGTGAACAATGTAAATGACCTCCTTAAAACCAAACTCTATGACCAAACTTTATTCATCCCACCTAACATCTCCTTCCTTGGTTCAATGTCCATTTACATAACTATATCGAAGCTTCCGGTCAGAAACAGGGCTTCCTGCCTAACCAGTCTGTGTCAGTGTTTGTACTCCACTCCTCTGATTACATCTGCGATGGATCTCGGGGATATTGGTTTTCAACATTGAGGGCACTATATCAACGCAGTTTATTTTTGTTGTTGACTGCTTACCTGTGACCTCAACAGCTATACCCCAACATGAGATTAATCCTGAAAGAGATGAGTTGGGTGTGGGGGACGCAGGGTGTGAATGTGGAAAGGAAAGATTCAGATAACAGAAAATGACTGGGTTACAGTTATAGAGTTGATCTTCAGGCAACTTTTCTCAGTGGAAACAATTCACTTTATTTACAAGAGAGCAGCAGCAACTACACGTGTGCATCAAGCTCCATAACGAAAGATGAACTCCCCCGTAGAGGTTCCCCTTGCTGCTAACACATTGATTTACACAGGTCATGTGATCTTACAACACAGGGGCCTGAACCTTCTAGTTGACCTGTGGAGGGTGGGCCCTGCTCGCCGATGGTTAAAATGACACAAGGTGACTTCGGGCATGTGCCCTGATGTCACCGCGCGTCATTTCGGTCTTGAATTTGGTGGGCGCGAAGCGGTGTCGGCTGCCAACCCACCGAACTGTCAAAGGCCTCTTAAGGCCCATTTAAATACCGATTATAAATAATTAACGGGGCTGCTTGTCCAATCTTAAGGTCAGCGGTGGGGGCGGGGGGGTGGGGAGGCGGGGGGGTCAGGTGAAGAGCCCAGGCGGTCTTCGCATTTTTCATGGAACCTCATCCACGGGCGGGATGAGGTTTCACGAAGGGTTAATAAATGTAATAAAAATGTTTAGTAAAATTCATTGACATGTCCCAGCTCACGTGACACGGTAACCTGAGGGGGGCACATCTGAATAACTTTTTTAATTCTTTTTTGCAAAGTTTTATTATGAAATTAATCTCCCTGAGGCAGCGCAGTGCATCAGGGACATTTCTGTGCTCTTTGGCGCACATACATGAATGAACGCAGGCCCCGACTCTCCCCTTTCCGCTCGCCTGCACAGGTAGCGCTAACCCCCTTCCGGGTGCCTTAATTGGCCCACCCACGCAAATGGCGGCGCACAGCCGATTGCGGACGGCGATCGGTTAAGGGCCTGCTCCCAGACCGCCCACCCGATGGGGAGAAAATTCTCCCCAGGGTTATCCTTAAAGCTACAGTCCTACATTTCCCAAAACTATAATTGCTACAATTACAAATTTCATGTTTTTTTTATTCATTCGTGGGAAGTGGGCTTCGCTGGCTGGGCCAGTATTTATTGCCCACCCCTTATTGCCCTTGAGAAGGTGGTGGTGAGTTGCCTTCTTGAACTGCTGCAGTCCATGTGGTGTAGGTACACCCACTGTGCTGTTAGGAAGCAAGTTTCAGGATTTTGACCCAGTGACAGTGAAGGAACGGAAATATATTTCCATGGTGGAATCAGTTCTGGAAGGTGAGCGGCTTGGAGGGGAACTTCCAGGAGGCAGTGGTACATCATGTATCATATTTTACACTGTGGTATATTCTCCTTCAACTTGGGAACTGAACTGCATTTACAGAATTATACACAAGTAGATTACTTATCATTTAATCAGCAATAAGCAACGAAACTGAGTTCAGGGCCGCAAAACATCTTTCAGCACAGAGATAAAAACAAAAAACTGCAGATGCTGGAAATCCAAAACAAAAACAGAATTACCTGGAAAAACTCAGCAGGTCTGGCAGCATCGGCGGAGAAGAAAAGAGTTGACCTTTCGAGTCCTCATAGCATCTTATAGCACACCCTTGCACTGGTTTCAGATGAGATTTTAAACTGAGGCCCCTTCTGCCTTCACAGCTAGATGTGAAAGATCCTGTGGCACCATTTCCAAGGAAAGGAGGGGTTGTTCTCCCTGGTGTCAGAGAATCACAGAATCATAACAGCACAGAAGAAGGCCATTCAACCCATCGTACCTGTGCTGGCTCTCCTCAGGAGCAATTCAGGCGCTACCACTCCCCTGCCCTCTCCCAACATCCCTGAAAATTCCTCCTTTTCAGATTTTAGAAAATGTAGAAAAAAATACAGCACAGGAGGAGAGCACTCTGCCCATCGTATCTGTGCTGGCCTAGAAATGAGCCACCCAGCCTAACTCCATTCTCCTGGTCTGTAGCCCTGGAGGTTACAGGACTTCAGATGCAGATCCAGGCACCTTTCAAACGAGTTGAGGGTTTCTGTCTCTACTACCCTTTAAGGCTATGAGTTCCAAATCCCCACAACCACCTGGGTGAAAAAGATTTTCCTCATCTCTCCTCTAATCCTTCTACCAATCACTTTAAACCTATGCCCCCTACTCACTAATCTCTCTGTTAAAGCAAATAGATCCTTCCCACCCACTCTATCCCGGTCCCTCGCAATTTGGGACATCTCAATCAAATCTCCCCTCTGTCTCCTCTGGTCCAAGAAGAACAACCCCAGCCAATCCAATCTTTCCTCTTCGCTGCAATTTCCAGTCCTGCAACATCCTTGTAAATCTCCTCCGTGCTCTTGCTAGTGTAATTACATCCTTTCTGTAATGAAGTGACCAGAGCTGCACATAGTACTCAAGTTGTGGCCTAACTAATGTTTTATATAGTTCCAGCATAAGCTCCCTGCTCTTATATTCTATATCTTGGCTAATAAAGGACAGTATTACAAATGCCTTCTTAACCACCTCATCGACCTGTCCTGCAACCTTCAGAGATATGTGGACATTCACTCTGAGATCCCTCACTTCCTCTACTCCTCTCAGTATCCTCCCATTTATTATCTAATCCTTTGTCTTGTATGACCTCCCTAAATGCATCACCTCACACTTCTCCATGTGGAATTCCATTTGCCACTTTTATGCCTGCCTGATCAGTCCATTAATATAGAACCATAGGAAAGTTACAGCACAGAAGGAGGCCATTCGGCTCATCTTGTCTATGCCAGCTCGAGGACACCCAAGTGCCCTTTCTAATCCCACCTTCCGGCACCCGGCCCATAGCCCTGCAGCTATCTTCCTGCAACTTCCCTCCTCACTAAACCATAATTTAGCGTAATCTGAAAACTTCTTGATCATGCTTACTACATTTAAATCCAAATCATTTATATAAACAACAAAAAGCAGGGGACCTAGTGCTGAGCCCCGTGGGACCTCACTGGAAACAGCCTACCAGTTGCAATCCATTACCCTTTGCTTCCTGCCATGAGTTAATTTTGTATCCAGCTTGCTACCTTTTACTGGATCCCATGGGTTTTTTGTTTAAATCAATCTGTCATGTGGAACCTTGCTAAAATCCATGTAGATCACATCAACTACACTACCCTCATCAATCCTCCTTGTTACTTCCTCAAAAAATCCTATCACATTAGTTAGTCCCTTAACTAATCCATGCGGACTGTATTTGACAGTTGATCCTGTCCCTCAGAATTGATTCCATTAATTTCCCCACTCCTGAGGATAGACTCAGTCAATTATTCAGTCAATCCCTCGCTCTATTTTTAAACAAAGGTGCAATGTTATCAGTCCTCCAATACTCCGGCACCTCACCTGCATCCAGCGAGGATTAGAAAAGGATGGTCAGAGCATCCATTATTTCCCATCTGGTTTATTTTAACAGTCGGGTGAACATTTCATCCAACACAGGTGATTTATCCACTTTCAAGGATGCTAATCCCCTTAATACTTCCTCTCTCCCTGTGTGAATCACAAGCAATATTTCACACTGCTCCTTAACTGCATTGTCTGCATCATTCCCCTCATTTGCAAAGTATTCATTAAGAACCATACCTTCATCTTCTGCCTCTACACATAGGTTACCATTTTGGTCTTTTCCTTAGTTATCCTCTTACTCGTAAAGATAAACCATCTTTGGGTTCTCCTTGATTTGACTTACTAATATCCTTTCATGCCCACTCTTTGGTTTCCTAATTTCCATTTTGATGCTCGTCTGGGGCTTTCTGTCATATTGAGCTCTTGGTGTCTCACACAAGCTTTCCTATTTTGCTTTACCTTAATGTGTAAGCTCCTTGACATCCAGGGGGCTCTAGATCTGGCCGTCCCACCCTTTTTCTTTGTGGGAACATGTTTACGTTGAACCCCTTGGTCCCCCCTTTGAATGCCGCCCACTGCTCTGATATTGATTTACCTTCAAGTCGCTGTTTCCAATCCACTTTTGCCAAATCACTCCTCAGCTTAATAAAATTGGCCGTACCTAAGTTTGAAACGTTCAGTCCTGTTCTATCTTTGTCCTTTTCCATAATTATTTTACTTACTAAATTATGATCACGACCTCCAAAATGCTGCCCCCCACTGTTAATCCTTCCACCTGCCCAGCTTTGTTTCCAAAACTAAGTCCAGAGCCGTGCCCTCTCTTGTTGGACTTGCTGCATACTGGCCAAAAAAGCACCTTAAGAATTCCATTCCCCCTGTTCCTTTAATACTAAAGCTATCCCAGCTAATAATGAGGTAGTTAAGCTGCTCTACTATTACTGCCCTGTTGCTTTCGGGTGTCTCTGAGTTTTGACTACACGTTTGCTCTTGTACCTCACTCTGACGGTTTTGGGGTCTACAGTGCATTCCCAGTAGTGTGACTGCCCCTTTGTTGTTCCTTAGTTCAATCCATATGGTGTCATCGGATGATCCAACATATCATCTCTCCTTATGGTTGTAACTGTTTCTTTTACCAAAATTGCCATAACCCCCTCCATTTTTATCCCCCTCTCCATCTCATCCCAATGCTGAAGGAATCTAAAGCTCTCCCTCCTTCATCATCTTTCCAGCCAAACATTCATCCTCCCATTTCTGTACTCACTTGCACTTGGTACTGGGAGTAATCTGGAGATTCCTATTTTTTGAGGTCCTGTTTGCTAATTTCCTAGGTAGCTCCCTAAATTCTGACTGCAGGAACACATCCCTTTTTCTACCTATGTCATTTGTACCAATTTGGACCATGACTACTGGCTGTTCACCATCTGCTCAGTGACCGTGACACCAGGGAGACAACAAACCATCCTGGATTCACATCTGCGGCCACAGAAATGCCTATCTATTCCCCTAACTATTGAATCAACTATGGCTCTTCCAGTCCTTTCTGTACCCCCCCCCCCCCGGGCCAACCCTCCCCCCTACAGCTGAGACACCCATGGTCCCATGGAGTTGACTCCGGCTGCACTCCCCAGATGAACCATCACCCTCATCAGTATTTAGAAAGGAATGCTGGGTGGAGAGTGGGAGTGGAAATCTAGAACCGTCTGACTCAAGGGACTCCTGCACTCCCTCCCTCTCAGCTTTTTTCCTGGCCAATTTTATTCCTCAACCAATCTCACAAAAAATAGATTATGTGGTCATGATGACATTGCTGGGGCACAAATTGGCTGCTGCATTTCATACACTACAACATAGATTATACCTCAAAAGTCTTAACTGGCTGGAAAACACTCTGGGACATCCTGAGTTCATAAAAGGCGCTCTATAAAATGCAATCTTCTTTTCTTTTAGGGCTCAAATTTCCAAGGCACCCTCCAGTCATGAGACACTTTACGTTGGAAGTGTTAACCACCAGCTGGAGTCCTGACAAATGATCTGCACCCAAGCCATTGTCCTGTTTGCTTTGCCGATCTTGCTGGGCCTGCTTTGCACCTCCAGCGTTTTCTCGATTTGTACCCAGGTTAATGCTGCATTTGTTTTGCAGAAACATGGTTTTTGTTCCCTCGAGTGCAGGATATTGAGGGGTGATATGATCAAGGGGTTTAAAATGTTAAATGGATTTTATACGGTGGGGTACAAAGAAACTCTTTTCCCTGGTGGGCATTCACGTATAACGCGATAGAATCTAAAAATGAAAGCCGGCACTTTTGGGGCGAAACCTAGGAAAGCGCTAACACACAAAAGAAAAATGTGGAAATCTAGAACCGTCTGCCTCAAAAAGGCCTTGGGTACTGGGAAGATTGGAGGTTTCAAGAATGAGATTGATAGATTTTCGAGGGTGTCAAGGAATATGGAGCAAAGGTGGGTAAATGGGGTGAGGTATCAGGTCAGCTGCTATCAAGTTGAACAGAGGAGCAGACTCAAAGGCCTCCAGCCTCCTGTGTACCAGGGGCCAGAATTTATCTCCAAAGCTGAGTGTCTATTAATACGATTTAGTTAACAGGATTCCTGTACATGCAAAACACTAGGAAACCCAGTGAATCTTAGGAGTAAAAACATTGTCCACGAGAGTTTCATAAGCTTGCTTAAAAAGGAATGCGGCATAATTAGGACACAGTTGTCCTAAAGCATAGCAAAGGCTAAAGCACAAATAAGTTATTAACTGTTGTGATCTTTGATTATCTAGTTGGATAGTCTGACCGCATTCGACTGTCTCAAGAGACTGAGTAATTAACTGTTAATGAACTGACCTCACTCTGTGAACCATATGAACAAACACCAGGAGCTTTTCTTTAACAAAACCCAAAGGCCTGACGTCAGCTTAATACCTTCATGCAGAATTCATTAACCAATCAGTCCTGAGTTCAGAACAAAAGTGCAAAATTCTGTTTTACACTTAGGTGAATTTTGTATTTTAGGAGGCCAGCACTTAAAATTAAGTAAAAATTGGGCATGCAGGAATTCAAAACAAATGTAAACACAGCAAAGACATATCACGGAACTCAGTGTGTCGCTCACATTGCTGCCACTTTATTGTTGTGCATGACTGTGCAGTGATTCGGGTGATTTCAATTTCTTTGGAAATTTCTCACAGACTACATTTTTTTTTTAGCAACTAAGTTAACCATTTTCTATTAGTTGCCCTTATGTGGTCTAGACCATATACTTAATAACCAAATCCATCATGGTTACAAAATCTTTTTAGACATGGCCCACAAGCAGCATCACTAAAAACAGATTTTCTGGTCAGTATCTCATTGCTGTATGTGAGAGCTTGCTGTATGCAAACTGGCTGCCACTTTCCTTACAGTTCAGCAGTGACTACTTTAAAAGGTACCTCATTGACTGGAAAGCACTTTTGAATGTCCTAAAAATAAACAATTTAGAATAGGTGTCAAGATCAGTGTGTGGAATAGAGACAAAAACAAGAAATATTTGGATGGTGTGTTAAGAACCAGAGATAGTTTTAAGTAAGTTATATGTGTATTTATGTGTATTAGAAACAAGATATAGCTTTAAGTTTAACTTATTTTTTATGTGTGTATTAGAAAGACGAAGACTGGATTTTGGCCTCACTTTAGAGGAGGGCCAGCAGGTCTGTTGCGCTGTTTGCATACCTGCATTTTAATGAGGTTTTATGACCATTGAAGTGGTTTAGGGAAGTTAAAGCAAAGTAGGAAAAACTGTGCAGTTGTCTAGCAACTGGGGGCCCACAGAGCACAGGGAGAAACAGAAAGCAGTTTTAGGGCAGTTGGAAGCAGATGCCAGGAGGAGCTGGACATGGGAGAGGGAACTACAGGGAGCAGGTTCCAAAGAGCAAAGAAGAAAGCCCTAAAACCAGGGGGTGGCAGGAAAAGCTCTCAAGATGACAGTTAAGTCAAAGGACAAAGACAGGAATCTGGAACAGACCCTGTTCAGTGAAGTTAAAGTAAGGAGCAGGGGAAAGGTCTCCAAATTAAAGAGAGAAAGCTACGGAAAACAGAATCAGGGCAAAGTGGACTTGCAAGAAGCCAGAAGATCCGAGGAGACAGTCAAAGGTGGGCGACTCCTTACTACGGACATGTGAATCAGTGGTGTCCTGCCTGGCACAACTGAGTACCTGGCATAACTGAGAGTGTGTGCGGAGGGTGATGCCTGAATACATGTAGAGATCTAGAGGAGGAGAACATTGAAAGGAGAGTTCAAACCCTTGGAGGTGGATCCTTCAAGCGGAAGCTTCATTCAGGAGAAGATTCCAAGATGAGTACATTGAGCTTTGAGACTTGAAACCCTTGGAAGAAAGATAGAGTTCAGTGAAACTGGTTGGCTCATGGTGAAACTTAGCTTCTGGGGGAGTTGATGACAAATCCATAGCATCTGCTTTGGGTATCATCTGTCACTTGGTTTCAGAGTGTGGTGTGTCTGACCACAGGTCGCTTATTGGTTTACATGGAATGTGTACTTACTGTGAATATTAAAGTATAAGATCATTTTTGTAACTTGTGTTAACCTTACAAATCTGTATATATCTATAAAGGTATAGTTGTGGGTGAAGGAGTAATGTAATATAGTTAATCTTTTTCTGTTAGTAAATGTTTTATTCTTTTGTGAAAAGTACATCAGCGGACTCTGTGATTCTGTTCAGTGGCCACCCTCCATGTTTCTAAGCAAAAGATAAAAGTTAGAATCAATCAAGCCAGGTTCCACCCTGGGATCTGACCTGTCCAGTGGTAACACCAGCTGGGACCATAACAGCTGTAATGAAACTCAGATGGCTACCTGAAGCTAAAGACACATGAGGCAGTCAAAGCATGTGCTTTCATCTTTTTCCATAGCTGACTTTTCCTGAAATATTTCATTAACCTGAAGCCAGAGGCTAAAGGTGGAGGGGCGACACTCTGCATCAAGCATGGAGGACCAGGAGTCTCTCCCAAACTTACTGCCAACCATAGCTGTGTTTGAGGGATGTGGGTTGGTAATTAACCTGTTCTGCCTTGTTATGAATGCACCTTCTGTGACAATCAAGTCTTGGAGTGGTACTTGAATTCAGAGCTTCTGGCTGAGAGGGAGGAACAGTACCAACTGCACTTCAATGTAACAAGAGCTGTTGTTGCTGAATGATATGGGTAGGTTGGCTGAATGAACTTTGTCATCTATATCTTGTGTGACAAGATTCTTTTTGATGGCAATATGTGCCAGTTGGTCGCATTTATTATGTCCAAAAACAGACAAAGGCAGCATAGGTGCTCATCTCCCTTAGGTTGATTCTAAAATGCCTTTTGAAATGGCCTGGAAAGCCATTCAGTTGAACCAAACTGCCAAAAAGTCAATAAAAAGGAATTAAATCAGACGGATTACCCAGCATCGACCTAGGCACCGGAAATGACAAAGGCATCTCAGCCCTGTCAACCCTGCAAAGTCCTCCTTTCTAACATCTGGGGGCTTGTGCCAAAATTGGGAGAGTTGTCTCACAGACTGGTCAAGCAACAGCCTGACATAGTCATCCTCACGGAATCATATCTTACAGATAATGTCCCAGACACCATCCATCACCTTCCCTGGATATATCCTGTCCTACCAGTAGGATAGACCCAGCAAAGGTGGCAGCACAGTGGTATACAGTCGGGAGGGAGTTGCCTGGGAATCCTCAACATTGACCCTGGACCCCATGAAGTCTCATGGCATCAGGTCAAACATGGACAAGGAAACCTCCTGCTGATTACCACATACAGCCCTCCCTCAGCTGATGAATCAGTGCTTCTCCATGTGGAATGCCAGTTGGAGGGAGCACTGAGGGTGGCAAGGGCACAGAATGGACTCTGGGTGGGGGACTTCTATGTCCATCACCACGAATGGCTCGGTAGCACCACTACTGACCATGTTGGTGAAGCCCTAAAGGACACGACTGCTAAACTGGGTCTGCGGTAAGTGGTGAGGGAACCAACAAGAGGGAAAAACATATTTTACCTCATCCTCACCAACATGTCTGCCGCAAATGCATCTGTCCATGACAGCATCAGTAGGAGAAACCACCACACAGTCCTCGTGGAGACGAGATGCTGCCTGCATATCGAGGTTGCCCTCCATCGTGTTATGTGACATGACCACCATGCTAAATGGGAGTGACTTTGAACAGATATAGCAACACACGACTGGGCATCCATGAGGTGCTGTGGGCCATCAACAGCAGTGGAATTGTACTCAACCACAATCTGTGACCTCACAGCCTGGCATATCCCCCACTCTACCATTACCACAAGACTGGGGATCAACCCTGGTTCAATGAACAGTGCAGGAGGACATGCCAGGATACTTAATAATGAGTTGTCAACCTGGTGAAGCTATAATACAGGACCATTTGTGTTCCAAACAGCATTAGCAGCAAGTGATTGACCGAGCTGAGCAATTCCACAACCAACGGATCAGATCTAAGCTCTGCAGTCCTACCACATCCAGAGTCATGAATGGTGGTGGACAATTAAACAACTCACCGGAGAAGGAGGATCCACAAATATCCCCATCCTCAATGATGCAAGAGCCCAGCACATCAGTGCAAAAGATAAGGCTCAAGCATTTGCAACGATCTTCAACCAGAAGTGCTGAGTGGATGATCCATCACAGCCTCCTTCGGAGGTCCCCAGCATCGCAGATGCCAATCTTCAACCAATTCGATTCACTTCACATGATATCAAGAAATGGCTGAAGTCATGAAATACTGCAAAGACTATGGGCCCTGACAATATTCCGCCAATAGTACTGAAGACTTGTGTTTCAGGACTTGCCGTGCCCCTAGCCAAGCTGCTCTAGTACAGCTAAAACACTGATATCTACCCGGCTATGTGGAAAATTCCCCAGGTACGTCTTGTACACAAAAAACAGGACAAATCCAACCCAACCAATTACTGCTCCATCAGTCTACTCTCCATCCTCAGTAAAGTGATGGAAGGGGTCACCAACAGTGCTGTCAAGCGGCATTTGTTTAGCAACAGCTTGCTCACTGATGCTCAGTTTGTGTTTCAACAGGGTCACTCAGCTCCTGACCTCATTACAGCCTTGGCACAAGCATGGACAATAGAGCTGAACTCTGGAGCTGAGGTGGGAGTGACTGCCCTTGACATCAAGGCAGTATTTGACCGAGTGTGGCATCAAGGAGCCCCAGCAAAACTGGAGTCAATGGGAATCAGGTGGAAAGCTTTCCGCTGGTTGGAGCCATACCTAGTACAAAATAAAATGGTTGTGGTTGTTGGAGGTCACTCATCTCAGCTCCAGGACATCACTGCAGGGTAGTGTCCTTGGCACAACCATCATCAGCTGCTTTATGAATGACCTTCCTTCCATCATAAGGTCAGAAGTGGGTAGCGAGCAGGAAAAAGGATGTTTTATCCTTCGGCCTCAACAGCGGATTGCTGCACCATATCGTCCCATTCCTGGCGCGTCCCACGTCGTTCAAAATACATTCCTGGGAAACATGCCAGTTAACTGATGGGGCAGCCTCTGATTTACCCACTCTGCCATCACCTCAGGCCTTCAGTAATCCGGGTGCCACATTTAAAGGGTGTCGCTGTGCAGAGCTGGAACTCTCTAAGGCTTCGAAAGCTTCTGCAAAGCCGTGGTTGCCAAAGGGAGGAAACCTGCTGCCCCCAGATTTAACAAGGCCTCTCTCGGGCATCTACTGGATGCAGCGGAGGCCCCGCTGTCAATTCCTCTACCTCCACTCTGGGTGAAGACCAGCAAGCAAGGTGATAAGTTATCCGTTATTCAAGAAGAGAGGGAGGGATAAACCAGGGAACAACACACCAGTCAGTCTAACCTCAGTGGTGGGGAAACTGTTGGAAGCAATTCTGAGGGACAGAATTAACCTACACTTGGAGAGGCCGGGATTAATCAAGGACAGTCAGCATGGTTTTGTTAAGAGGAGGTCATGTCTGACCAATTTGATTGAATTTTTCGAAGAGGTGACCAGGTGTGTAGATGAGGGCAATGCATTTAACATAGTCTACTTGGACTTCAGCAAGGCTTTTGATAAGGTCCTGGATGGGAGACAGATAACAAAGGTAAGAGCCCATGGAATCCAAGGCCATTTGGCAAATTGGATCCAGAATTGGCTGAGTGGCAGGAAGCAGAGGGTGATGGTCGAGGGGTGTTTTTGTGACTGGATGCCTGTGTCCAGTGGGGTTCCACAGGGATTGGTGTTGGGCCACTTGCTGTTTGTGGTATATATAAATGATTTAGATTTGAATGTGGGAGGGTTGATCAGTAAGTTCGCAGATGACACGAAAATTGGTGGGATGGTAAACAGTGAGGAGGAGAGCCTTAGATTACAGGAGGATATAGACGGGCTGGTCAGATGGGCTGATCAGTGGCAAATGGAATTTAATCCGGATAAGTGTGAGGTGATGCACTTGGGCAGGACAAACAAGGCATGGGAATACACGATGAATGGTAGGACCCTGGGAAGTACCAAGGATCAGAGGGATCTTGGTGTCCATGCCCACTGGTCCCTTAAGGTAGCTGGAGAGGTTGATAAGGTGGTTAAGAAGGCTTATGGGATACTTGCCTTTATCAGCCAAGGCATAGAATATAAGAGCAGAGAGGTTATGCTGGAACTGTATAAGACGCTGGTTAGGCCACAGCTAGAGTATTGCGTGCAGTTCTGGAATCCACATTATAGGAAGGATGTGATTGCACTAGAGAGAGAGCAGAGGAGATTTACCAGGACGTTGCCTGGGCTGGAGACTTTTAGTTATGAGGAGAAATTGGATAGACTGGGGTTATTTTCCTTGGGGCAGAGGAGATTGAGGGTATATAAAATTATGAGGGGCATAAATAGGGTGGGCAAGAAGGAATTTTTCCATTTGGTGGAGGGATCAATAACCAGGGGGCATAGATTTAAGGTATGGGGTAGGAGGTTTAGAGGGGATGTGAGGAAGAATGTTTTCACCCAGAGGGTGGTGGGAATCTGGAACTCGCTGCCTGAAAGGGTGGTAGAGGCAGAAACCCTCATAACCTTTAAGAAGTATTTGGATGTGCACTTGCAATGCCATGACAGACAAGGCTATGGGCCTAAGAAAATGTGATTAGAATAGTTAGGTACTTGTTTGACTGGTGCAGACTCGATGGGCCGAAGGGCCTTTGTCTGTGCTGTAGACCTCTTTGACTCTACGGCTCTAAATCCAACATGGGAGATGGAGGAAGCGGTGGTCAGTGCCAACACCCTGCAAAAGAGGACAGCCACCCAGTGCCAAAAGAGAATGAATAATCTCTTCCGTTCCACCAGGGTAAGTCACTCTTCTCATCATTCGCAACTCACACACTCACAAACTCATCACACATCCACAGGGATCTCACTCGCTGCCATTTCAAGGGGCATCACCATTCATTCTCTCACACACACCTTCATCTGCCCTGTGTGTCCTCATCCTGTCCCTGGCACCACTACCCAGCCACAGATGCCAGGCATACTTCTAAATTGGCTTGGTAGGCATCTTGCTTATGCCCTCTTCATCTGTATTCATGCAGCATAAGCTGGCACACAACAAAAGGGAGAGATCGCAAACCGGCGGAGAAATGCCTGACATCCATGTCCTCACAGACTTGGAAAATAGAGTCATCCAGCTGGCCGGGAACGACCTGGGCTGTTCCTGTGCTGACTGTGAGGTTGGTGGTGCTCAACCAAGTCAGTATCCAGCAGTGTAAAATCCATCAGACAGCCATGCTGTGAGTCAATTCCCCAGTTTCACAGACTCCTGCCGTGCACTAATTATCTCTCCATGACCCAGGTCCTCGTCTCAAGCCCCAAAGACACCTCGGAAGGAGAATCTGATGACACCCTCATTGAAGACCCATCACAGCGTCACCCACACCCTCCACCAGCGCAGAGACACACACCGCGGTGGGAGCTAGCTTTAGAGTAGCCCCGGGAACACAATCCGGTGAGCACATCCACAGCAGGTGGCGGAAGGGACTACCCAGGTGTCCGGCACTCAGAGGACTGCTGAAGGCCAGAAATCTGCTGAGTCCGAGTCAGGTGATGACCCTGTGGACTCACCCATACCTCAGTTGCTGGAGCTGCAAAGTCAAATTTGGGAACATCAGGAAAGGATGTTCGCTGCACACCTCGGATTGCAAGGCATGATGGAGGAGTCCGTCCATCTTCAGCCAGAGGTAATAGCGCCGGCATGGCAATGCACGAGCTCAACTCTGATAGGATGGCGGCTGCCATGGAGACCTCGGTCCAGGACTGCATGGGCTGAACTCCAGGTGTCACACAGTTCCGTCATTCTCTCCGTGTGCTCTCAGCACCTTTAAGGTGGCCCCCATCTCTTCAGCATCGATGACCATGACACTGTGCTCCTGAAGCGGTCAGGTGCTGAAGGATGACAAAAGATCAGGTGCTTTTAAAGTTTCATGGCTGCATCTCCATGATATGACCCTCAGCGTAGAAAGCAAGCTAGCTGCCCTCATCCAGACAGGAGTCAGACATTCACAGAGGTTATGTGATGATCTACGGAGTATCCTCACTGTATGTTGTCATCGTCCTCCTGGAATCTAGTGACTATTAGGGCCTCCACTGTGTCCCCGTGACATGGGCCTAGCACTGAGGGTATGTGCACTGCCTTCAGCCACACAGGAGTCAAATGTTCACAGATGCAAGGTGAGAATGTCAGGACTGTCCTCACTGCATCTCATCATCATCCTCCATGAATCATGCAGCTATCAGTGCCTCCTGAGTGTGCCTGCCCTGTCTGGCTAGTGCGATAGCCTCATCGTTGGCATCTTCACCTTTGAGGGCCTTATCGTCATCACCCCCTTTGAAGTCTTCCTCTTAGGAAGAAATGTGCAGCTCCACCATCTCCTCCTAAGCCAGGTCCTCCCGCCTTTGCAACGCTAGGTTGTGTAGAGTGCAGCAAACGACAGTGATATGCGACACCCTCGGTGGACTGTGTTGCAGTGCTCCACCAGACATGTTGAGACACCAGAACCTCATTTTCAAAATGCCTATTGTTTATTCCACCAAAGCCCGGGTTGTGGTCTGAGCCTCGTTGTACCTTCGCTCTGCTGCAGTCTGAGGTCACCACATGGGTGTCATCAGCCACGGCCTCTGGGGGTAGCCCTTGACCCCGAGGAGCCAACCCTGGAATCTCTCTGCACCCTGGAACACATCAGGGATCTGAGACCTGCTGAGGATGTAGGAATCATGGTCGGTCTCTGGGAACTGTGTTCAGACCTGTAGGAAGCGTGTGTGGTGGTCTCACACCAGCTGAACATTCAGCGAGTGGAAGCCCTTGCGGTTGAAGTAGTTGACTGCTTGTTGCCGTGGAGATCTAAGCGCCACGTGAATGCAATCGATGGCACCCTGCACCTGTGGGAAATCAGAGATCTGCGCAAATCCCGGCGCTATCGTTTTCTGGCTTTCCTGGTCCCGGGGCGAAAGGCACAAAGTTCTGTGCCTTCGAGAATATGACATCCGTGACCTCCTGGTTACACTTGTACCTGGAGGCTTGTGAGATCCCACGCAGGTCACCTGTGGAACCTGAAAGTAGCCATTGACGTAAAAATGGAGCACCGAGGTCACCTTTACAGCCATTGGCTGTGAGGGACATTAGTTACTGAGTTGTGATTTTACAACAACCTGATAGCATCATTGTCACCACTAGAGGAACCATCTTGTTATTCAAAATGAATTTGTCATTTTATTTTAAACAAACTCAAATCCACCAACTGGCATGGCTGATTTACCTCACACCTCTAGATTATTCATACAGGCAGCTGGATTAATAATCCAGTAATGTGACTGCTAAACTCACCATACTCAGTATGTGACTCAGCTGCTCTGTTGTCTCCCTTACACCAGTTATTTAACTGGTTGCCCAGAGCTATGGGAGGTCCTGATACAGGGCAGAATTTTCAGCTCCGTCCAGCAATTGGAATTGTGGCGGGTGGGAGGTGGTGGGGGGGGTGCACTTGATTTGCGGGAGGCAAAAAATCTGCTTCCCGACAGCGGGATAAACTGTTGGAATTTTGATCTCCCAACATTCAAGACGGATTAAAGGTGGTTCAAGCTTCCCAGTGAACAATGTCGGGACCCTCATACTTGCATAGATCAGCATCCCATGCATTCTCAATAAAAGGCCACCTAGCCGGAATTAAGTTCGCCCTCCAAATTCAGTTCTCCCCCAGCAAGAAATTAGAACATTCACCCTTACCACTGTGGTGTGCACCCGGCGAGCTTCACCTCTTCCACGGCTTTGAGGTGAGCGGCTGTTGCTTCCTCCTTCTTGGGGACCTCGCGTAACGTCTCTCGAGTGCCGTTAGCAAACGCTGCGCCAAAGCTGGACAGGGGAGGATGGGGGCTGGGGGAGGGTGGGGGGGTGTGGCTGGAGGGGCTGTTGGGTAGGGTGGAAGGCTGAACAGGGGAAAGAGTTGGGGGGGGGGGGAGTGTTCAGGGAAGTGGGGTGGTGGAGGCTCCGGGGAGGGGGTAAGGGGGGAATATATAGGGATGCACTGGGGAGTACTGGGGCGAGTGGGGGAGTGTCTTAGAGGGTGGGGTAGCTTATGTACATGGTGGGGTCCTGGGGGTAGAACTCAGGATACAGGTGTTAGGAAGGAACAGTCAGAGTCAGAGGGGGGAGTGGGATGTGGTAGGGTGGCAGGTTCAGGTTCAAAGTCTGGCAGCTGAAAGTCTCATCGGGTGGAGGGGGGTGGTTCATGGAGGGGGGCTAGACAGTTGGCCCAGAGAACAGGCAGGGGCAGGGTTAGGGTGGGCATGGGGATGGTGATGGGTGTCGGCTCTGAGGGGAGGGAAGGTAGGTGGAGGTGGATCGTGAAAGGGTCCAGGGTAATATGGGGAAGTTCGAGGGTGACAGACGGGAGAGGAATGGTTATATTGGGTGGGTCAAGGGTAATGGGGGGAGTTTGGTGGGTGACAGTGGGAGAGTAGAAGGTGGTGGAGTGAGTTTGAAAGGTGACACACATCTTTTTTCCAAACTGACCTTGACCACGTAGTTAGCCAGTCAGTGAGATCCCTCGAAGTGGGAGGAGGGTCTTTTCAGGTGGGGTTCGATGTTGGCACAAGTGGCCGACTATAGGGACGCCCTGATAATGATGAGGCATCTTCACTTGTGTTCTCCTCTCTATGGTCAAGGCCACATTGCAGCAGGTTTGTTCCCGGCTCATGGGTCTCAACATCGAGATCCCAGCAAGATCAGGAGCTGTCGTTCATTCCGTGGCATTTGCCACCAGCCTCAGCCAGAGGCAGGGATGAAGGGAAGCCAGGTGGTGGATGACTCCGAGGGACACGGCTGGTGGAAGGAAGCCAACTCGTGACTCCAAACCTCCATCCTCCAGGCTGAATGCTGACGAGGGATGATGCGGCCAGTCTTTCAATGATGCACACACAAAGGTCTCGCTGTAGAGTTTCAAGGGTAATAGGGACAAGCGGAAAAGTGTCTGCGTGAGGCTTCTTGCACATGGCTCTCATCACCCTGGTCAAAGAGCATTGTCTCCCTATACATTCATGTGTAAATGAGATTAACACCCATCTCTGGTCCTCCAGGATATCCTTTACCTGGAAGGGGTGGGCTGGGGATACCATGTCTAAACAGAGAGCAGGTGAAGGACTTAACACTGGCCTGCTGGATTTGAGATGGAGGGAAACCTGGAAAGGACATGCTTGCTAAATGTACCACTTCAATTCATTTACACATCCATTGTGGCGTAGACGATGCAGGTTGCAGTCAACCCTGTCTTGGTAATAGCTCTCATCCAGATGAGGAGGTAGAGGGCCCGTCACTGATTGGCACAGGCCCAGGAGGAGCAAGGGCACGAGCAGCAAGAGGCAACGGGGACTCAAGAAGGTAAAGATGCTGGTGAACAGGATACACTGCAATGGCCAGCACTGGCCCAACCAAGGATCCATAGGCACCGGTGTTCTGATTTAGAGATGAGTGAAAAGCAATGTCAGGGGCACCCTTGTATGTCCTGGGATGTGGTTGTTCACATCTACCAGCTTCTCCAGCATGTGCTGCAGCCACAAGGACGCTGTAGGAGTTTGAGTGCTGGCTGTCCAGGTGTCATTTAAAAATGGCACCAAGGCTTTCGACACTATAAGGTAATGGGCGGGACTGCTGACTTCCTGCCCGCCCACCACAAGATGCTTCGAGCTCCTCACCGATGTGTAATTTAGGGGAGGAAGTGGCATCGTGGTATTGTCACTGACTAGTGTTCCAGAGACTCAGGGTGATGCTCTGGGGAGAAGGGTTCACAATCCAAGCACAGCAGATGGTGAAATTTGAATTTAATAAAAATCTGGAATGAAAAGTCTGACGATGACCATGAAACAATTGTTGTAAAAACCCATTTGGGTCACTACTGCCCTTTTAGGGAAAGGACTCTGCTGGTCTGACCTACATGTCACTCTAGACCCAAGGCGACTTATAAATGACCTCTGAACAAGGGCAATTAGCGATGGGCAATAAATTCTGGCCGAGCCAGTGACACCCACATCCCATGAACGAGGAAAAAAATGTAATGCGCTGAACGGCAGAAGCTCGCACGTGTTCAGCTGCCCTACCACCCAGTGTGAGTCACACCAGCTTCCCTGCCCGACCACCACCACACTCAGACACCAGAACAGAAGATTCCACCCATCATGAAAGGCACTACATAAATGCAAGTCATTTGTTTTCTTAGCTGCAACAACTTTGTTCACTGCCCTCCTCAAACCTCAGTAACAGTAGAAGAGCAAAGATTACTGTGAATTATAACCAGATGACACCGAATATAAAGAGTCTTTAATCATCCAATCTATTTGCACAGCATTACCCGATATGACAACCCTATTATCCATGAATAGTTTATCACTCATTGTTAGAAAACATGGGTTAGTGGAAGTGATTGTGTAATAGCCTCTGTTCATTTTAGCCTAGATAAACATTTTTTAATGCAATATTTCAGGGATGTGAACCTGTTTGGGGGTGTAGCAGATTTGGAGTCTATCAATGAGTAATTTTAGTCAGTGGCTCAAATTGACTGAATGTTGGCACATTTTTGGGAATGGAAGGGATTGACTTTTGTCAATTCAGACCCGACTGTAATAAGATCAGAAATAAGGCTTACTAATGAAGAAAATCCAACAGTGCAATGATAATTGGATGGGTTCTATCATGGGTAGGTCAGCGATGAGGCGCTCTGTCATATTACTGCCTAACTGGTGAAGGTGAAAATTACTCCCATGTACTCCCTTCAATTCATTTTTCCACAGAATGACAGATCACAGAACGGTTAAAGCACAGGAGGCCATTCAGCCTGTTGCGGCTGTGCTGAATCTCTGAAAGAACAATTCACCTAATGCCATTCACCTACCTTCTCTCCCTGTAACCCTGCACATTCTTCCTTTTCGGTTAATAATTCAATTCCCTTTTGGACGCCTCGATTGCAGCTGCCTCTAACACACGCCCGGGCAGTCTATTTCAAATGCTAATCACTCACTGCAGGAAAAAATTTCCTCATGTTGCCATTGCTTCTTTTGCCAATTACCTTAAATCTGTGCCCTCTCCAATGTCTTCATATCTTAAAATGTGGCTCCCAGAAATGGACACAATACTCCAGTTGAAGATGAAGCAGTGTTTAACACAGGTTTAACATAACTTCCTTGCTTTTAAACCATATGCCCCCATTTATAAAGTCTAGTATGCTTTATTAACCACTTTCTCAATCTGTCCTGCCTTTTGTACATGTACCACATGGTCTGTCTGCTCCTACACCCCATTAAGAATTATGCCCTTTATTTTATACTGTCCCTCTACATCCTTTCTGAATCAACTTCACACTTCTTTGCATTAAATTGCATCTGCCATTTATCCACCCATTCCACCAACCTGTCTCTGCCACTTTTAAAGTTCTACACCATCCTCCTCACAGCTTACAATGCTTCTATTTTTTGCATCATTTGCAGATTTTGAAATTGTTCCCCATATACCAAGGTCTACGTCATTAATACATATCAGGAAAAAACAGGGGTCCTAAAACTGACCCCACAGGGAACCTGATTACAAACCTTCCTTCAGTCCGAAAAACATCCGTTAGCCACTCCTCCTTGTTTCCTGTCACTCAGCCAATTTCACATCCATTTTGCTACTGTTCCTTTTATTCCATGAGCTCTAACTTCGCTACCAAGTCTGTTGTGCAGCCCTCTGTCAAATGCTTCTTGGAAGTCCAGGTACACCACATCAACAGCATTGCCCTCTTCAACCCACTTCATCAAAACACTCTAGCAAGTTACAATTTACCCTTAATGAATCCTTAATTAACCCACATTTGCCCAGTGACTTAGTTTTGTCCCAACTTGTCATTTCCAGAACCTCCCCCAATGCTGGCTTTAAACTGGCTGGTCTGTAGTTGCTGGGCTTACCTTTAAACCCTTTTTTTTTTAACAAGGGTGTAATATTTGCAATTCTCCAGTCTTCTGGTACCACCTCTGAGTCTAAGGGGGACTTGAAAATACGGCTAGTTCCTCTTCAATTTCCAATCTTACTTCCCTCTGTATCCTTGGAGGCATCTCATCCAGTCCTGGTGCCTTATCAATTTTAAGTACAGACAGTCTATCCAATAGCCACTCCTTATCAATTTTAGGCCTTTCTAGTGTCTGACCTAAATTGTCTTTCTCCATACATAAATCCCCTTTTAATTCCCTAATTTGCCATGCTGTTCCTCTTACCACTCTTTTACTATTTATATGCCTACACAATAACTGTGAGTCTCTTTTCATAATCTCTCTTTAGTTGTTTGGTAGTGCAGAACTTGAGTGTTGCTGAAAAAGAAAGACATGCTGCTGAAGCTTTCCATCTTGCACTCACCAGGAGAGTTTGCAAGAGTACCAATAATAAAGGGAATAACAATTTATACTGCATGAGAAGAGAGTGCTGATTGATTGGTAGAGGCATTGCCATGGAGAATGTACTGGGGAACAATTAACTGCAATGCTTTTGTTTAAACTCAAACCAGGCAGGTTGACTCTGATTGGACAGGGCATTGCATTGGGGAATGAACAATGGAATGGCTTCCCTCCCAAGCTTTTGTATGGTTGAAAAATGCACAATGCGTGGACATGCTCCGCACTTGCAGAGTGGCTCACTTACATGTGCTAGAAGCTACATATATTCACACACAGAACCATGCCCTTTGCAAACAGAAGGAGCACCTTTTTCACCTAAACAAAATCTTGGGGGACAGCCATTCCCTCGTTCCTTCCCCAGGACAATTCAGGGCTGACCTGCCTAGTTTGAATTTAAACAAAAGCTTGGCAGTTAAATGTTCCCTGGTGCATTCTCCAAGGCAATGCCTCCAACAATCAGTCCACTTGCCAAACAATCAGCACTCTCTTCTCATGCAATATAAATTGTTGCTCCCTTTATTATTGGTATTTTTGCAAACTGTCCTGATGAGACAAAAAGCTTCAGCAGCATGGGTCAGAATGTGATCCTATTATCTTGAGGCATGGGAAGAGCCAATTAATTACAGTACACATTGATTGTTATCCAATAATTCAACACCAACACCCGCCATCAGACAAGCATTTTTAATACAGTAAAATCTCCCAGAAGCATTAGCATGCAAAAGTTTTAAGCCGAGCTACATAAAGAGATGTTGGGACAGGCGATCAAAGAATGGAGAAAGGGGTAATTTTTCAAAAGTGCCTTGAAGGAAGCAAGAGTGATAGAGCAATGGGGCTGTTTAGGAATGAAATTCCAGAGCTTAGGGGCCAGGCACTGAATGTACCATGGGCGGATTGATTAAGATTCTTGGTGAACTGATTTGGGATAAGAACAGGGTCAAGTTCAGTTGTGATGTTGCATCATAATTGACTGTTCTGCTGCTATGAACTTAGGGGCATTTCTGCCAATTCAGGTCCCCAACAGGGAGCCTCACCCAGGCTAGAGTGTAGGAACCTTGCAGTACTGAAGCTAATGAGCCCATTGTACCTGTGCTGCCTCTTTGACAGAGTAATTCAATAAGTCGGACTGGCCCTCTCCTTTTAAACCCTGCTAATTATTCCTTTATGGAGTTATAGGCTTATGTTCTAGCCCCATCTCTGGCTCACGTTTTAATAATGTTCTGACAGGCAGGCCTTCAGCTTGGGAAAGACGAATATTGGAGGGACGGGAATAAAATAGTGATTGAGAGTTGCAGTCACAGAATCAATTTAACACCACAAAGGATCAGGGGGAAACAAAAAAAATCTTACAAGGTCCTGAAATGCTGCAAGGCTCTTTGTATTGTGGCATTTTCCTCACCCACCACCTCAACCAAATCCGCTACCACCCAGCTACCCCCTGCTTGCCCCCAACCACCACCTGCCACACTCAATGTTACCTGTCATTCTTTGTGAGTGCAAGGAGCAGACAGTCTATTAAACCGAGCAGTTCCTTCCTGCCAAGCACATCAAGTCCTCTGGGTCGAAATAAACACTTATGCCTGCATTTTTAATCAGGATTGTACAACATGGAGTCACTTGCAGAATGAAAGCATTTAAGCTGCAAAGTGCATCCTTTTGTTTACCCCCCCCCGCCCCCCACCCTACCCATGCTTGCTTAATGTTGCTAATATTGTGCTGTGCTGGCCTCAACCCCAATTACCATCCCACTTTCTGCAGTAAAAGCCTCTTACACCAACACTCTTTCAATCATTCATTTCATCTTCCCTCTTTTTCCTCGCGAGTGGTTGGTCACTGTAATGGTAGTAGATGCTCTCGGCAGGCCTTGTTCAAAAGAAGAAACAGCAGAATCTTTCTTTTCCCACTCGTCACTGTATTGTGTAATCTGTCACATGAGTCCCATCATTATGACCTGAAATAATATTCCTGAGTTCCAGAGTTTTGCCCAGAGATCACATTGTTTCCTGGGCAATTACAGAGCTGATGCTGTTCTCAGTAGAGTTTTGCTCACTGGTAATTTATATAACGTGTGTGTAGTAATTTATTTAGGTATCTTGAGATTGCAGAGAACCCGGCTCATTTTCTCTCCGTCCCCGTTGCATTCAATCCTGCTAACCTTATTATGTTCAGCAGCATATTCCTATTGAAGTCTCCCTGTACAGATTGTACAATTAAGAATATTGACAAGCAAAATTGCAATAGTGGGCCCTTCAAGGCTGCTTTATGTTTTGTTCATTTGCTTGGGGCTGTAGAGCTGTGTGAGGACAAATTTTGTTATGAAACAATGAACATTTAATGTTATCACAGCATCATTGTTGCCCAGTGGAGTATTGTTTCCTCCTACTCCTGCTGAGACAGAAACTGCAATGGTTACAGGGCACACTATGATTCAGTTGCCTCCGGGAGGTCAGTGGCAAGTTCTGTTTCCAAGCCCAGCTTCAGGATTGATGCTGTGATCAAGCGTCTCCCAACGGGGAGTTCTCTTCACATGGAGAATCGGTCAGAGAATCAGATTTACATTTCTGTAGCTTTATCTCCAACTTGTGAATACATGGAGTGAGGTAGTGTGGTAGTTATCTTAAGCTGCAATATGCCCTAAACCGCGACTGTGACTCCTGAGATCTTTACGTTCAGATCTTGAAAATGCAGTTAGAAAATTTCACTGTTCCGTAAAATTTGTAAATAAAAAGCTGGTGGGTTGGAGAGCTTATCAGGGTTTGGGCATCAACTCGATGGGTTGAATGGTCTCCTTCTGTGCATCTATAACTCTGTGATCAGTAAAATTGGCGCTCTCTATATCTGTGGCCACTCTCTCTCTCTCTTATCCTCCTGCGCAGGCACTGACCCCCTGAAGAGGCGCAGGGATGAAGATCACGGTGTGACTCGGGGAGGTCACGAAGATCAGGAAAGTCACAGCAAGGGCACCAACCCAGACACCACCTGCCTGGGACAGCTGGAGTCCCAAATACATCCGCAGTAAGATAGAGAAATCTCCCAGGGCCAGGTGAGGAATGAGTGAATCTGTGTGAGTGAGAGAGTGAACCTGTGAGTGAGAGAGTCTGTGTGAGTGAGTGAGTCTGTGTGAGTGACAGAGTGAGTTTCTGTGAGAGAGTGAGTCTGCGTGAGTGAGTGAGTCTGTGTGAATGAGTGAGTCAGTGTGAGTGAGTCTGTGTGAGAGAGTGAGTCTGTGTGAGTGAGTCTGTGTGAGTGAGTCTGTGTGAGTGAGTCTGTGTGAGTGAGTCTGTGTGAGAGAGTGAGTCTGCGTGAGTGAGTGAGTCTGTGTGAATGAGTGAGTCAGTGTGAGTGAGTCTGTGTGAGAGAGTGAGTCTGTGTGAGTGAGTCTGTGTGAGTGAGTCTGTGTGAGTGAGTCTGTGTGAGTGAGTGAGTCTGTGTGAGAGAGTGAGTCTGTATGAGGGAGTGAGTCTGTGTGAGTGAGTGAGTCTGTGTGAGTGAGTCTGTGTGAGTGAGTGAGTCTGCGTGAGAGAGTGAGTCTGTGTGAGTGAGTGAGTCTGTGTGAGTGAGTGAGTCTGCGTGAAAGAGTGAGTCTGTGTGAGTGAGTGAGACTGTGTGAGTGAGTGAGTCTGTGTGAGAGAGTGAGTCTGTGTGAGTGAGTGAGTCTGTGTGAGTGAGTCTGTGTGAGAGAGTGAGTCTGTGTGAGAGAGTGAGTCTGTGTGAGTGAGTCTGTGTGAGAGAGTGAGTCTGTGTGAGAGAGTGAGTCTGTGTGAGTGAGCGAGTCTGTGTGAGTGAGTGAGTCTGTGTGAGTGAGTGAGTCTGTGTGAGTGAGTCTGTGTGAGTGAGTGAGTCTGTGTGAATGAGTGAGTCTGTGTGAGTGAGTGAGTCTGTGTGAGTGAATGAGTCCATGTGAGTGAGTGAGTCTGTGTGAGAGAGTGAGTCTGTGTGAGTGAGTGAGTCTGTGTGAGTGAGTGAGTCAGTGTGAGTGAGTGAGTCTGTGTGAGTGAGTGAGTCTGTGTGAGTGAGTGAGTCTGTGTGAGTGAGTTAGTCTGTGTGAGTGAATGAGTCCATGTGAGTGAGTGAGTCTGTGTGAGAGAGTGAGTCTGTGTGAGTGAGTGAGTCTGTGTGAGTGAGTGAGTCTGTGTGAGTGAGTGAGTCAGTGTGAGTGAGTGAGTCTGTGTGTGTGAGTGAGTCTGTGTGAGTGAATGAGTCCATGTGAGTGAGTGAGTCTGTGTGAGTGAGTGAGTCTGTGTGAGTGAGTCTGTGTGAGTGAGTGAGTCAGTGTGAGTGAGTCTGTGTGAGAGAGTGAGTCTGTGTGAGTGAGTGAGCCAGTGTGAGTGAATGAGTCCATGTGAGTGAGTGAGTCTGTGTGAGAGAGAAAATCTGTGTGAGTGTGTGAGTCTATGTGAGAGAGTGAATCTGTGAGTGAGTGAGTCTGTGTGAGTGAGTGAATCTGTGTGAGTGAGTGAGTCTGTGTGAGAGAAAAAATCTGTGTGAGTGCGTGAGTCTATGTGAGAGAGTGAATCTGTGAGTGAGTGAGTCTGTGTGTGAGTGAATCTGTGTGAGTGAGTTAAAAAGTCTGTGTGAGAGAGTGAGTCTGTGTGAGAGTGAGTCTGTGAGAGTGAGTGAATGAGTCTGTGTGAGAGATTGAGTCTGTGTGAGTGAGTGAATCTGTGTAAGAGAGTGAGACTGTGTGAGTGAGTGAATCTGTGTAAGAGAGTGAGACTGTGTGAGTGAGAGAGAGAATCTGCGAGAGAGTGAGTCTGTGTGAGTGAGTGAGTGAATCTGTGAGAGATTGAGTCTGCGTGAGAGAAAGTGAGTCTGTGTGAGAGAGCGAATCTGTGTGTGTGTGAGTCAGTGTGAGAGAGTGAGTCTGTGTGAGTGAGTGAGTCTGTGTGAGTGAGTGAATGAGTCTGTGTAGGTGAGTGAGTCTGTGTGAGTGAGTCTGTGTGTGAGTGAGTCTGTGTGAGTGAGTGAATCTGTGTGAGTGAATGAGTCCGTGTGAGTTAGCGAGTCTGCGTGAGTGAGTGAATGATTCTGTGTGAGTGAGATAGTGAGTCTGTGTGAGAGAGTGAATTAATCTGTGTGAGTGAGAGAGTGAGTCTGTGTGAGAGAGTGAATGAACCTGAGAGTGAGTGAGTCTGTGTGAGTGAATGAGTCTGTGTGAGTGAGTGAATGAATCTGTGTGAGTGAGTCTGTGTGAGTGAGTGAATCTGTGAGTGAGTGAGTGTGTGTGAGTGAATAAGTCTGTGTGAGTGAGTCTGTGTGAGAGAGTAAGTGAATCTGTGTGAGAGAATGAGTCTGTGTGAGAGAGTCTGTGTGAGTGAGAGAGTGAAACTGTGAGTGAGTGAGTCTGTGTGAGTGAATGCGTCTGTGTGAGTGAGTGAATGAATCTGTGTGAGTGAGTCTGTGTGAGTGAGTGAATCTGTGAAGAGTGAGTGTGTGTGAGTGAATGAGTCCGTGTGAGTGAGTTTGTGTGAGTGAGTCTGTGTGAGTGAGTGAGTCTGTGTGAGTGAGTGAGTCTGTGTGAGACAGTGAGTCTGTGTGAGTGAGTGAATGAATCTGTGTGAGTGAGAGAGTGAGTCTGTGTGAGAGAGTGAATGACTCTGTGTGAGTGAGAGAGTGAGTCTGTGTGAGTGAGTTTGTGTGAGAGAATAAATGAATCTGTGTGAGAGAATGAGTCTGTGTGAGTGAGTGAGTCTGTATGAGTGAGAGAGTGAAACTGTGGGTGAGTGAGTCTGTGTGAGTGAGTGAGTCTGTGTGAGTGAATGAGTCCATGTGAGAGTGCGAGTCTGTGTGAGAGAGAGAGTCTGTGTGAGAGAGTGAGTCTGTGTGAGTGAGTGAGTCTGGATGAGTGAGAGAGTGAAACTGTGGGTGAGTGAGTCTGTGTGAGTGTGTGAGTCTGTGTGAGTGTGTGAGTTTGTGTGAGAGTGTGTGTCTGTGTGAGGGAGTTAATGACTCTTTGTGAGAGAGTGAGTCTGTGTGAGTGAGTGAGTCTGTGTGAGTGACTGAGTGAATCTGTGTGAGAGACTGAGTCTGTGTGAGTGAGTGAGTCAGTGTGAGAGTGAATCAGTGTGCGTGAGTGTGAGTCTGTGTGAGTGAGTGAGTCTGTGTGAGTGTGAAAGTAAATCTGTGTGAGTCTGAGAGTAAAGCTGTGTGAGTGAGTGAGTCTGTGTGAGTGAGTGAGTCTGTGTGAGTGACTGAGTGAATCTGTGTGAGAGACTGAGTCTGTGTGAGTGAGTGAGTCAGTGTGAGAGTGAATCAGTGTGCGTGAGTGTGAGTCTGTGTGAGTGAGTGAGTCTGTGTGAGTGTGAAAGTAAATCTGTGTGAGTCTGAGAGTAAAGCTGTGTGAGTGAGTGAGTCTGTGTGAGTGAGTGAGTCTGTGTGAGTGAGTGAGTCTGTGTGAGTGAGTGTGTCTGTGTGAGAGAGTGACTCTGTGTGAGTGACTGAGTGAATCTGTGCGACAGATGGAGTCTGTGTGAGTGAGTGAGGGAGTTTGAGTGAGTGTGAGAGTAAATCTGTGTTAGTGAGTGAGTGAATCTGTGTGAGAGAGTGAGTCTGTGTGAGTGATTGAGTCTGTTTGAGAGAGTGAGTCAGTGTGAGTGAGTCTGTGTGATTGAATGAGTGAATGTGTGTGTGAGAGTGAGTCCGTGTGTGAGTGAGTGAATGTGTGTGAGTGAGAGAGTGAGTCTGTGTGAGAGAGTGAGTCTGTGTGAGAGAGTGAGTCTGTGTGTGCGTGAGAGAATGAATCTGTGAGTGAGTGAGTCTGTGTGAGTGAGTTAATGATTCTGTGTGAGAGAGTGAGTCTGTGTGAGAGAGTGAGTCTGTGTGAGAGAGTGAATGAATCTGTGTGATTGAGTAAGTCCATGTGAGTGAGTATAACTGTGAGAGTGAGAGTCTGTGTAAGTGAGTGAGTCTGTGAGTGAGTGTGTGAATCTGTGAGTAAGTGAGTCTGTGTGAGTGAATGAGCCTGTGTGAGTGAGTGAGTCTGTGTGAGTGAGTGAGTCTGTGTGAGTGACTGAGTGAATCTGTGTGAGAGACTGAGTCTGTGTGAGTGAGTGAGTCAGTGTGAGAGTGAATCAGTGTGCGTGAGTGTGAGTCTGTGTGAGTGAGTGAGTCTGTGTGAGTGTGAAAGTAAATCTGTGTGAGTCTGAGAGTAAAGCTGTGTGAGTGAGTGAGTCTGTGTGAGTGAGTGAGTCTGTGTGAGTGAGTGAGTCTGTGTGAGAGAGTGAGTCTGTGTGAGAGAGTGAGTCTGTGTGAGTGAGTCTGTGTGAGAGAGTGAGTCTGTGTGACAGAGTGAGTCTGTGTGAGTGAGCGAGTCTGTGTGAGTGAGTGAGTCTGTGTGAGTGAGTGAGTCTGTGTGAGTGAGTCTGTGTGAGTGAGTGAGTCTGTGTGAGTGAGTGAGTCTGTGTGAGTGACTGAGTGAATCTGTGCGACAGATGGAGTCTGTGTGAGTGAGTGAGGGAGTTTGAGTGAGTGTGAGAGTAAATCTGTGTTAGTGAGTGAGTGACTCTGTGTGAGAGAGTGAGTCTGTGTGAGTGATTGAGTCTGTTTGAGAGAGTGAGTCAGTGTGAGTGAGTCTGTGTGAGTGAATGAGTGAATGTGTGTGTGAGAGTGAGTCCGTGTGTGAGTGAGTGAATGTGTGTGAGTGAGAGAGTGAGTCTGTGTGAGAGAGTGAGTCTGTGTGAGAGAGTGAGTCTGTGTGTGCGTGAGAGAATGAATCTGTGAGTGAGTGAGTCTGTGTGAGTGAGTTAATGATTCTGTGTGAGAGAGTGAGTCTGTGTGAGAGAGTGAGTCTGTGTGAGAGAGTGAATGAATCTGTGTGATTGAGTAAGTCCATGTGAGTGAGTATAACTGTGAGAGTGAGAGTCTGTGTAAGTGAGTGAGTCTGTGAGTGAGTGTGTGAATCTGTGAGTAAGTGAGTCTGTGTGAGTGAATGAGCCTGTGTGAGTGAGTGAGTCTGTGTGAGAGGGTTAATGAGTATGTGTGAGAGAGTGAGTCTGTGTGAGAGAATGAGTCTGTGTGAGTGAATGAGTCCGTGTGTGTTAGTGAGTCTGTGTGAGTGAATGAGTCCATGTGAGTGAGTGAGTCTTTGTGTGTGAATGAGTCCATGTGAGTGAGTGAGTCTGTGTGAGTGAGTGAGTCTGTGTGAGTGAATGAGTCCATGTGAGAGTGTGAGTCTGTCTGAGAGAGAGAGTGAGTCTGTGTGAGTGACTGAGTGAAGCTGTGTGAGAGATGGAGTCTGTGTGAGTGAGTGAGGGAGTCTGTGTGAGTGAGTGAGTCTGTGTGAGTGAGTGTGTCTGTGCGAGAGAGTGAGTGAATGTGAGTGAGTGAGTGAATGTGTGTGAGTGAGAGAGTGAGTCTGTGTGAGAGAGTGAGTCTGTGTGAGTGAGAGAATGAATATGTGAGTGAATGAGTCTGTGTGAGTGAATGAGCCTGTGTGAGTGAGTGAGTCTGTGTGAGTGAGTTAATGAGTCTGTGTGAGTGAGTAAGTCCGTGCGAGTGAGTGAAACTGTGAGAGTGAGAGTCTGTGTAAGTGAGTGAGTCTGTGAGTGACTGAGTGAATCTATGAGCAAGTGAGTCTGTGTGAGTGAATGAGCCTGTGTGAGTGAGTGAGTCTGTCTGAGAGAGTGAATGAGTCTGTGTGAGAGAATGAGTCTGTGTGAGTGAGTGAGTCTGTGTGAGTGAGTGAGTCTGTGTGAGTGAGTTAGTCTGTGTGAGCGAGTGAGTCTTTGTGAGAGTGAGTCTGTGTGAGAGAGTGAGTCTGTGTGAGTGAGTGAATCTGTGTAAGAGAGTGAGTCTGTGTGAGTGAGTGAGACTGTGAGTGAATGAGTCCATGTGAGTGAGTGAGTCTGTGTGTGTGAGAGACATGTGAGTGAGTGAATCTGTGTGAGTGAGTGAGTCTGTGTGAGTGAATGAGTCTGTGTGAGTGAGTGAGTCTGTGTGAGTGAATCTGTGTGAGTGAGAGAACGTCTGTGTGAGAGAGTAATTCTGTGTGAGAGATTGAGTCTGTGAGACTGAGTCTGTGTGAGTCAATGAGTCAGTGTGAGAGAGTGAGTCTGTGTGAGTGACTGAGTGAATCTGTGTGAGAGATGGAGTCTGTGTGAGTGAGTGAGGGAGTCTGAGTGAGTGTGAGAGTAAATCTGTGTGAGTGAGTGAATCTGTGTGACTCAATGTGTCCATGTGAGTGAGTGAGTCTGTGTGAGTGAATCTGTGTGAGTGAATGAGTCAGTGTGAGAGAGTGAGTCTGTGTGAGTGAGTGAGTCTGTGTGAGGGAGCGAGTCTGTGTGAGTGAGTGCATGTGTGTGAGTGAGAGAGTGAATCTGTGAGTGAGTGAGTCTGTGTGAGTGAATGAGCCTGTGTGAGTGAGTGAGTCTGTGTGAGAGGGTTAATGTGTATGTGTGAGAGTGAGTCTGTGTGAGAGAGAGTCTGTGTGAGTGAATGAGTCCGTGTGTGTTAGTGAGTCTGTGTGAGTGAATGAGTCCATGTGAGTGAGTGAGTCTTTGTGTGTGAATGAGTCCATGTGAGTGAGTGAGTCTGTGTGAGTGAGTGAGTCTGTGTGAGTGAATGAGTCCATGTGAGAGTGTGAGTCTGTCTGAGAGAGAGAGTGAGTCTGTGTGAGTGACTGTGAAGCTGTGTGAGAGACGGAGTCTGTGTGAGTGAGTGAGGGAGTCTGAGTGAGTGTGAGAGTAAATCTGTGTGTGAGTGAGTGAATCTGTGTGAGTGAGTGAGTCTGTGTGAGTGAGTGTGTCTGTGTGAGAGAGTGAGTCTGTGTGAGTGAGTGTGTCTGTGTGAGAGAGTGAGTCTGTGTGAGTGAGAGGATGAATATGTGAGTGAATGAGTCTGTGTGAGTGAATGAGCCTGTGTGATTGAGTGAGTCTGTGTGAGTGAGTGAGTCTGTGTGAGAGAGTGAGTCTGTGTGAGTGAGTGAGTCTGTGTGAGAGAGTGAGTGTGTGAGTGAGTGAATCTGTGTGAGTGAGTGAATCTGTGTGAGTCAATGAGACTATGTGAGTGAGTGAGTCTGTGTGAGTGAATCTGTGTGAGTGAGAGAGGGTCTGTGTGAGAGATTGAGTCTGTGAGAGTGAGTCTGTGTGAGTGAGTGAGTCAGTGTGAGAGAGTGAGTCTGTGTGAGAAAGTGAGTCTGTGTGAGTGAGAGAATGAATCTGTGAGTGAGTGAGTCTGTGTGAGTGAATGAGTCTGTGTGAGGGAGTGAGTCTGTGTGAGTGAGTGAATCTGTGTAAGAGAGTGAGTCTGCGTGACTGAGTGAGCCTGTGTGAGTGAATGAGTCCATGTGAGTGGGTGAGTCTGTGTGAGTGAGTGAATCTGTGTATGAGAGTGAGTCTATGTGACTGAGTGAGCCTGTGTGAGTGAATGAGTCCATGTGAGTGAGTGAGTCTGTGTGAGAGAGAATATCTGTGTGAGTGCGTGAGTCTATGTGAGTGAATGAGTCTGTGTGAGTGAGTGAATCTGTGTGAGTGAGAGAGTGAGTTTCTGTGAGAGAGTGAGTCTGTGTGAGAGAGTGAGTCTGTGTGAGAGAGTGAGTCTGTGTGTGCGTGAGAGAATGAATCTGTGAGTGAGTGAGTCTGTGTGAGTGAGTTAATGATTCTGTGTGAGAGAGTGAGTCTGTGTGAGAGAGTGAGTCTGTGTGAGAGAGTGAATGAATCTGTGTGATTGAGTAAGTCCATGTGAGTGAGTATAACTGTGAGAGTGAGAGTCTGTGTAAGTGAGTGAGTCTGTGAGTGAGTGTGTGAATCTGTGAGTAAGTGAGTCTGTGTGAGTGAATGAGCCTGTGTGAGTGAGTGAGTCTGTGTGAGTGAGTGAGTCTGTGTGAGTGACTGAGTGAATCTGTGTGAGAGACTGAGTCTGTGTGAGTGAGTGAGTCAGTGTGAGAGTGAATCAGTGTGCGTGAGTGTGAGTCTGTGTGAGTGAGTGAGTCTGTGTGAGTGTGAAAGTAAATCTGTGTGAGTCTGAGAGTAAAGCTGTGTGAGTGAGTGAGTCTGTGTGAGTGAGTGAGTCTGTGTGAGTGAGTGAGTCTGTGTGAGAGAGTGAGTCTGTGTGAGAGAGTGAGTCTGTGTGAGTGAGTCTGTGTGAGAGAGTGAGTCTGTGTGACAGAGTGAGTCTGTGTGAGTGAGCGAGTCTGTGTGAGTGAGTGAGTCTGTGTGAGTGAGTGAGTCTGTGTGAGTGAGTCTGTGTGAGTGAGTGAGTCTGTGTGAGTGAGTGAGTCTGTGTGAGTGACTGAGTGAATCTGTGCGACAGATGGAGTCTGTGTGAGTGAGTGAGGGAGTTTGAGTGAGTGTGAGAGTAAATCTGTGTTAGTGAGTGAGTGACTCTGTGTGAGAGAGTGAGTCTGTGTGAGTGATTGAGTCTGTTTGAGAGAGTGAGTCAGTGTGAGTGAGTCTGTGTGAGTGAATGAGTGAATGTGTGTGTGAGAGTGAGTCCGTGTGTGAGTGAGTGAATGTGTGTGAGTGAGAGAGTGAGTCTGTGTGAGAGAGTGAGTCTGTGTGAGAGAGTGAGTCTGTGTGTGCGTGAGAGAATGAATCTGTGAGTGAGTGAGTCTGTGTGAGTGAGTTAATGATTCTGTGTGAGAGAGTGAGTCTGTGTGAGAGAGTGAGTCTGTGTGAGAGAGTGAATGAATCTGTGTGATTGAGTAAGTCCATGTGAGTGAGTATAACTGTGAGAGTGAGAGTCTGTGTAAGTGAGTGAGTCTGTGAGTGAGTGTGTGAATCTGTGAGTAAGTGAGTCTGTGTGAGTGAATGAGCCTGTGTGAGTGAGTGAGTCTGTGTGAGAGGGTTAATGAGTATGTGTGAGAGAGTGAGTCTGTGTGAGAGAATGAGTCTGTGTGAGTGAATGAGTCCGTGTGTGTTAGTGAGTCTGTGTGAGTGAATGAGTCCATGTGAGTGAGTGAGTCTTTGTGTGTGAATGAGTCCATGTGAGTGAGTGAGTCTGTGTGAGTGAGTGAGTCTGTGTGAGTGAATGAGTCCATGTGAGAGTGTGAGTCTGTCTGAGAGAGAGAGTGAGTCTGTGTGAGTGACTGAGTGAAGCTGTGTGAGAGATGGAGTCTGTGTGAGTGAGTGAGGGAGTCTGTGTGAGTGAGTGAGTCTGTGTGAGTGAGTGTGTCTGTGCGAGAGAGTGAGTGAATGTGAGTGAGTGAGTGAATGTGTGTGAGTGAGAGAGTGAGTCTGTGTGAGAGAGTGAGTCTGTGTGAGTGAGAGAATGAATATGTGAGTGAATGAGTCTGTGTGAGTGAATGAGCCTGTGTGAGTGAGTGAGTCTGTGTGAGTGAGTTAATGAGTCTGTGTGAGTGAGTAAGTCCGTGCGAGTGAGTGAAACTGTGAGAGTGAGAGTCTGTGTAAGTGAGTGAGTCTGTGAGTGACTGAGTGAATCTATGAGCAAGTGAGTCTGTGTGAGTGAATGAGCCTGTGTGAGTGAGTGAGTCTGTCTGAGAGAGTGAATGAGTCTGTGTGAGAGAATGAGTCTGTGTGAGTGAGTGAGTCTGTGTGAGTGAGTGAGTCTGTGTGAGTGAGTTAGTCTGTGTGAGCGAGTGAGTCTTTGTGAGAGTGAGTCTGTGTGAGAGAGTGAGTCTGTGTGAGTGAGTGAATCTGTGTAAGAGAGTGAGTCTGTGTGAGTGAGTGAGACTGTGAGTGAATGAGTCCATGTGAGTGAGTGAGTCTGTGTGTGTGAGAGACATGTGAGTGAGTGAATCTGTGTGAGTGAGTGAGTCTGTGTGAGTGAATGAGTCTGTGTGAGTGAGTGAGTCTGTGTGAGTGAATCTGTGTGAGTGAGAGAACGTCTGTGTGAGAGAGTAATTCTGTGTGAGAGATTGAGTCTGTGAGACTGAGTCTGTGTGAGTCAATGAGTCAGTGTGAGAGAGTGAGTCTGTGTGAGTGACTGAGTGAATCTGTGTGAGAGATGGAGTCTGTGTGAGTGAGTGAGGGAGTCTGAGTGAGTGTGAGAGTAAATCTGTGTGAGTGAGTGAATCTGTGTGACTCAATGTGTCCATGTGAGTGAGTGAGTCTGTGTGAGTGAATCTGTGTGAGTGAATGAGTCAGTGTGAGAGAGTGAGTCTGTGTGAGTGAGTGAGTCTGTGTGAGGGAGCGAGTCTGTGTGAGTGAGTGCATGTGTGTGAGTGAGAGAGTGAATCTGTGAGTGAGTGAGTCTGTGTGAGTGAATGAGCCTGTGTGAGTGAGTGAGTCTGTGTGAGAGGGTTAATGTGTATGTGTGAGAGTGAGTCTGTGTGAGAGAGAGTCTGTGTGAGTGAATGAGTCCGTGTGTGTTAGTGAGTCTGTGTGAGTGAATGAGTCCATGTGAGTGAGTGAGTCTTTGTGTGTGAATGAGTCCATGTGAGTGAGTGAGTCTGTGTGAGTGAGTGAGTCTGTGTGAGTGAATGAGTCCATGTGAGAGTGTGAGTCTGTCTGAGAGAGAGAGTGAGTCTGTGTGAGTGACTGTGAAGCTGTGTGAGAGACGGAGTCTGTGTGAGTGAGTGAGGGAGTCTGAGTGAGTGTGAGAGTAAATCTGTGTGTGAGTGAGTGAATCTGTGTGAGTGAGTGAGTCTGTGTGAGTGAGTGTGTCTGTGTGAGAGAGTGAGTCTGTGTGAGTGAGTGTGTCTGTGTGAGAGAGTGAGTCTGTGTGAGTGAGAGGATGAATATGTGAGTGAATGAGTCTGTGTGAGTGAATGAGCCTGTGTGATTGAGTGAGTCTGTGTGAGTGAGTGAGTCTGTGTGAGAGAGTGAGTCTGTGTGAGTGAGTGAGTCTGTGTGAGAGAGTGAGTGTGTGAGTGAGTGAATCTGTGTGAGTGAGTGAATCTGTGTGAGTCAATGAGACTATGTGAGTGAGTGAGTCTGTGTGAGTGAATCTGTGTGAGTGAGAGAGGGTCTGTGTGAGAGATTGAGTCTGTGAGAGTGAGTCTGTGTGAGTGAGTGAGTCAGTGTGAGAGAGTGAGTCTGTGTGAGAAAGTGAGTCTGTGTGAGTGAGAGAATGAATCTGTGAGTGAGTGAGTCTGTGTGAGTGAATGAGTCTGTGTGAGGGAGTGAGTCTGTGTGAGTGAGTGAATCTGTGTAAGAGAGTGAGTCTGCGTGACTGAGTGAGCCTGTGTGAGTGAATGAGTCCATGTGAGTGGGTGAGTCTGTGTGAGTGAGTGAATCTGTGTATGAGAGTGAGTCTATGTGACTGAGTGAGCCTGTGTGAGTGAATGAGTCCATGTGAGTGAGTGAGTCTGTGTGAGAGAGAATATCTGTGTGAGTGCGTGAGTCTATGTGAGTGAATGAGTCTGTGTGAGTGAGTGAATCTGTGTGAGTGAGAGAGTGAGTTTCTGTGAGAGAGTGAGTCTGTGTGAGAGAGTGAGTCTGTGTGAGAGAGTGAGTCTGTGTGTGCGTGAGAGAATGAATCTGTGAGTGAGTGAGTCTGTGTGAGTGAGTTAATGATTCTGTGTGAGAGAGTGAGTCTGTGTGAGAGAGTGAGTCTGTGTGAGAGAGTGAATGAATCTGTGTGATTGAGTAAGTCCATGTGAGTGAGTATAACTGTGAGAGTGAGAGTCTGTGTAAGTGAGTGAGTCTGTGAGTGAGTGTGTGAATCTGTGAGTAAGTGAGTCTGTGTGAGTGAATGAGCCTGTGTGAGTGAGTGAGTCTGTGTGAGTGAGTGAGTCTGTGTGAGTGACTGAGTGAATCTGTGTGAGAGACTGAGTCTGTGTGAGTGAGTGAGTCAGTGTGAGAGTGAATCAGTGTGCGTGAGTGTGAGTCTGTGTGAGTGAGTGAGTCTGTGTGAGTGTGAAAGTAAATCTGTGTGAGTCTGAGAGTAAAGCTGTGTGAGTGAGTGAGTCTGTGTGAGTGAGTGAGTCTGTGTGAGTGAGTGAGTCTGTGTGAGAGAGTGAGTCTGTGTGAGAGAGTGAGTCTGTGTGAGTGAGTCTGTGTGAGAGAGTGAGTCTGTGTGACAGAGTGAGTCTGTGTGAGTGAGCGAGTGTATGTGAGTGAGTGAGTCTGTGTGAGTGAGTGAGTCTGTGTGAGCTAGTCTGTGTGAGTGAGTGAGTCTGTGTGAGTGAGTGAGTCTGTGTGAGTGACTGAGTGAATCTGTGCGACAGATGGAGTCTGTGTGAGTGAGTGAGGGAGTTTGAGTGAGTGTGAGAGTAAATCTGTGTTAGTGAGTGAGTGACTCTGTGTGAGAGAGTGAGTCTGTGTGAGTGATTGAGTCTGTTTGAGAGAGTGAGTCAGTGTGAGTGAGTCTGTGTGAGTGAATGAGTGAATGTGTGTGTGAGAGTGAGTCCGTGTGTGAGTGAGTGAATGTGTGTGAGTGAGAGAGTGAGTCTGTGTGAGAGAGTGAGTCTGTGTGAGAGAGTGAGTCTGTGTGTGCGTGAGAGAATGAATCTGTGAGTGAGTGAGTCTGTGTGAGTGAGTTAATGATTCTGTGTGAGAGAGTGAGTCTGTGTGAGAGAGTGAGTCTGTGTGAGAGAGTGAATGAATCTGTGTGATTGAGTAAGTCCATGTGAGTGAGTATAACTGTGAGAGTGAGAGTCTGTGTAAGTGAGTGAGTCTGTGAGTGAGTGTGTGAATCTGTGAGTAAGTGAGTCTGTGTGAGTGAATGAGCCTGTGTGAGTGAGTGAGTCTGTGTGAGAGGGTTAATGAGTATGTGTGAGAGAGTGAGTCTGTGTGAGAGAATGAGTCTGTGTGAGTGAATGAGTCCGTGTGTGTTAGTGAGTCTGTGTGAGTGAATGAGTCCATGTGAGTGAGTGAGTCTTTGTGTGTGAATGAGTCCATGTGAGTGAGTGAGTCTGTGTGAGTGAGTGAGTCTGTGTGAGTGAATGAGTCCATGTGAGAGTGTGAGTCTGTCTGAGAGAGAGAGTGAGTCTGTGTGAGTGACTGAGTGAAGCTGTGTGAGAGATGGAGTCTGTGTGAGTGAGTGAGGGAGTCTGTGTGAGTGAGTGAGTCTGTGTGAGTGAGTGTGTCTGTGCGAGAGAGTGAGTGAATGTGAGTGAGTGAGTGAATGTGTGTGAGTGAGAGAGTGAGTCTGTGTGAGAGAGTGAGTCTGTGTGAGTGAGAGAATGAATATGTGAGTGAATGAGTCTGTGTGAGTGAATGAGCCTGTGTGAGTGAGTGAGTCTGTGTGAGTGAGTTAATGAGTCTGTGTGAGTGAGTAAGTCCGTGCGAGTGAGTGAAACTGTGAGAGTGAGAGTCTGTGTAAGTGAGTGAGTCTGTGAGTGACTGAGTGAATCTATGAGCAAGTGAGTCTGTGTGAGTGAATGAGCCTGTGTGAGTGAGTGAGTCTGTCTGAGAGAGTGAATGAGTCTGTGTGAGAGAATGAGTCTGTGTGAGTGAGTGAGTCTGTGTGAGTGAGTGAGTCTGTGTGAGTGAGTTAGTCTGTGTGAGCGAGTGAGTCTTTGTGAGAGTGAGTCTGTGTGAGAGAGTGAGTCTGTGTGAGTGAGTGAATCTGTGTAAGAGAGTGAGTCTGTGTGAGTGAGTGAGACTGTGAGTGAATGAGTCCATGTGAGTGAGTGAGTCTGTGTGTGTGAGAGACATGTGAGTGAGTGAATCTGTGTGAGTGAGTGAGTCTGTGTGAGTGAATGAGTCTGTGTGAGTGAGTGAGTCTGTGTGAGTGAATCTGTGTGAGTGAGAGAACGTCTGTGTGAGAGAGTAATTCTGTGTGAGAGATTGAGTCTGTGAGACTGAGTCTGTGTGAGTCAATGAGTCAGTGTGAGAGAGTGAGTCTGTGTGAGTGACTGAGTGAATCTGTGTGAGAGATGGAGTCTGTGTGAGTGAGTGAGGGAGTCTGAGTGAGTGTGAGAGTAAATCTGTGTGAGTGAGTGAATCTGTGTGACTCAATGTGTCCATGTGAGTGAGTGAGTCTGTGTGAGTGAATCTGTGTGAGTGAATGAGTCAGTGTGAGAGAGTGAGTCTGTGTGAGTGAGTGAGTCTGTGTGAGGGAGCGAGTCTGTGTGAGTGAGTGCATGTGTGTGAGTGAGAGAGTGAATCTGTGAGTGAGTGAGTCTGTGTGAGTGAATGAGCCTGTGTGAGTGAGTGAGTCTGTGTGAGAGGGTTAATGTGTATGTGTGAGAGTGAGTCTGTGTGAGAGAGAGTCTGTGTGAGTGAATGAGTCCGTGTGTGTTAGTGAGTCTGTGTGAGTGAATGAGTCCATTTGAGTGAGTGAGTCTTTGTGTGTGAATGAGTCCATGTGAGTGAGTGAGTCTGTGTGAGTGAGTGAGTCTGTGTGAGTGAATGAGTCCATGTGAGAGTGTGAGTCTGTCTGAGAGAGAGAGTGAGTCTGTGTGAGTGACTGTGAAGCTGTGTGAGAGACGGAGTCTGTGTGAGTGAGTGAGGGAGTCTGAGTGAGTGTGAGAGTAAATCTGTGTGTGAGTGAGTGAATCTGTGTGAGTGAGTGAGTCTGTGTGAGTGAGTGTGTCTGTGTGAGAGAGTGAGTCTGTGTGAGTGAGTGTGTCTGTGTGAGAGAGTGAGTCTGTGTGAGTGAGAGGATGAATATGTGAGTGAATGAGTCTGTGTGAGTGAATGAGCCTGTGTGATTGAGTGAGTCTGTGTGAGTGAGTGAGTCTGTGTGAGAGAGTGAGTCTGTGTGAGTGAGTGAGTCTGTGTGAGAGAGTGAGTGTGTGAGTGAGTGAATCTGTGTGAGTGAGTGAATCTGTGTGAGTCAATGAGACTATGTGAGTGAGTGAGTCTGTGTGAGTGAATCTGTGTGAGTGAGAGAGGGTCTGTGTGAGAGATTGAGTCTGTGAGAGTGAGTCTGTGTGAGTGAGTGAGTCAGTGTGAGAGAGTGAGTCTGTGTGAGAAAGTGAGTCTGTGTGAGTGAGAGAATGAATCTGTGAGTGAGTGAGTCTGTGTGAGTGAATGAGTCTGTGTGAGGGAGTGAGTCTGTGTGAGTGAGTGAATCTGTGTAAGAGAGTGAGTCTGCGTGACTGAGTGAGCCTGTGTGAGTGAATGAGTCCATGTGAGTGGGTGAGTCTGTGTGAGTGAGTGAATCTGTGTATGAGAGTGAGTCTATGTGACTGAGTGAGCCTGTGTGAGTGAATGAGTCCATGTGAGTGAGTGAGTCTGTGTGAGAGAGAATATCTGTGTGAGTGCGTGAGTCTATGTGAGTGAATGAGTCTGTGTGAGTGAGTGAGTGAATCTGTGTGAGTGAGAGAGTGAGTTTCTGTGAGAGAGTGAGTCTGTGTGAGAGCATGAGTCTGTGTGAGAGAGTGAGTCTGTGAGTGAGTGAGTCTGTGTGAGAGCGTGAGTCTGTGTGAGAGAGTGAGTCTGTGTGAGAGAGTGAATGTGTGTGAGTGAGAGAGTGAATCTGTGAGTGAGTGAGTCTGTGTGAGTGAATGAGACCATGTGAGTTAGTGAAGCTGTGAGTAAGTGAGTCCATGTGAGTGAGTGAGTCTTTGTGTGTGAATGAGTCCATGTGAGTGAGTGAGTCTGTGTGAGTGAGTGAGTCTGTGTGAGTGAGTGAGTCTGTGTGAGTGAATGAGTCCATGTGAGAGTGTGAGTCTGTCTGAGAGAGAGAGTGAGTCTGTGTGAGTGACTGAGTGAAGCTGTGTGAGAGATGGAGTCTGTGTGAGTGAGTGAGGGAGTCTGTGTGAGTGAGTGAGTCTGTGTGAGTGAGTGTGTCTGTGTGAGAGAGTGAGTCTGTGTGAGTGAGTGAGTGAATGTGTGTGAGTGAGAGAGTGAGTCTGTGTGAGAGAGTGAGTCTGTGTGAAAGAGTGAGTCTGTGTGAGTGAGAGAATGAATATGTGAGTGAATGAGTCTGTGTGAGTGAATGAGCCTGTGTGAGTGAGTGAGTCTGTGTGAGTGACTGTGAAGCTGTGTGAGAGATGGAGTCTGTGTGAGAGCATGAGTCTGTGTGAGAGAGTGAGTCTGTGAGTGAGTGAGTCTGTGTGAGAGCGTGAGTCTGTGTGAGAGAGTGAGTCTGTGTGAGAGAGTGAATGTGTGTGAGTGAGAGAGTGAATCTGTGAGTGAGTGAGTCTGTGTGAGTGAATGAGACCATGTGAGTTAGTGAAGCTGTGAGTAAGTGAGTCCATGTGAGTGAGTGAGTCTTTGTGTGTGAATGAGTCCATGTGAGTGAGTGAGTCTGTGTGAGTGAGTGAGTCTGTGTGAGTGAGTGAGTCTGTGTGAGTGAATGAGTCCATGTGAGAGTGTGAGTCTGTCTGAGAGAGAGAGTGAGTCTGTGTGAGTGACTGAGTGAAGCTGTGTGAGAGATGGAGTCTGTGTGAGTGAGTGAGGGAGTCTGTGTGAGTGAGTGAGTCTGTGTGAGTGAGTGTGTCTGTGTGAGAGAGTGAGTCTGTGTGAGTGAGTGAGTGAATGTGTGTGAGTGAGAGAGTGAGTCTGTGTGAGAGAGTGAGTCTGTGTGAAAGAGTGAGTCTGTGTGAGTGAGAGAATGAATATGTGAGTGAATGAGTCTGTGTGAGTGAATGAGCCTGTGTGAGTGAGTGAGTCTGTGTGAGTGACTGTGAAGCTGTGTGAGAGATGGAGTCTGTGTGAGTGAGTGAGGGAGTCTGAGTGAGTGTGAGAGTAAATCTGTGTGAGTGAGTGAGTGGATCTGTGTGAGTGAGTGAGTCTGTGTGAGTGAGTGTGTCTGTGTGAGAGAGTGAGTCTGTGTGAGTGAGAGGATGAATATGTGAGTGAATGAGTCTGTGTGAGTGAATGAGCCTGTGTGATTGAGTGAGTCCGTGTGAGTGAGTTAATGAGTCTGTGTGAGAGAGTGAGTCTGTGTGAGTGAGCGAATTATTCTGTGTGAGTGAGTAAGTCCGTGTGAGTGAGTGAAACTGTGAGAGTGAGAGTCTATGTAAGTGAATGAGTCTGTGAGTGACTGAGTGAATCTATGAGCAAGTGAGTCTGTGTGAGTGAATGAGCCTGTGTGAGTGAGTGAGTCTGTCTGAGAGAGTGAATGAGTCTGTGTGAGAGAGTGAGTCTGTGTGAGTGAGTGAATCTGTGTAAGAGAGTGAGTCCGTGTGAGTGAGTGAGTCTGTGTGAGAGAGAATATCTGTGTGAGAGAGTGAGTCTGTGTGAAAGAGTGAGTCTATGTGAGTGAATGAGTCTGTGTGAGTGAGTGAATCTGTGTGAGTGAGAGAGTGAGTTTCTGTGAGAGAGTGAGTCTGTGTGAGAGAGTGAATGTGTGTGAGTGAGAGAGTGAGTTTCTGTGAGAGAGTGAGTCTGTGTGAGAGAGTGAATCTGTGAGTGAGTGAGTCTGTGTGAGTGAATGAGACCATGTGAGTTAGTGAAGCTGTGAGTAAGTGAGTCTGTGAGAGTGACTGAGTGAATCTTTATGAGAGAGTGAGTCTGTGTCAGTGAGTGAGTGAGTCTGAGTGAGTGAATGAGTCTGCGTGAGTGTGAGAGTGAGTCTGTGTGTGTGAGTGTGAGTCTGTGTGCATGAATATGAGTCTGTGTGATTGAGTGAATGAGTCTGTGTGAGTGAGTGAGTCTTTGTGAGTGAGTGAATCTGTGAGTGTGAGTCTTTGTGAGTGAATGAGTCCATGTGTGTTAGTGAGTCTGTGTGAGTGACTGAGTGAATCTGTGTGAGAGATGGAGCCTGTGTGAGTGAGTGAGGGACTCTGAGAGAGTGTGAGAGTAAATCTATGTGAGTGAGTGAGTGAATCTGTGTGAGAGGGTGAGTCTGTGTTAGTGAATGAGCCTGTGTGAGTGAGTGAGTCTGTGTGAGTGAGTTAATGATTCTGTGTGAGAGAGTGATTCTGTGTGAGAGAGTGAGTCTGTGTGAATGAGTGAATGAGTCTGTGTGATTGAGTAAGTCTGTGTGAATGAGTGAAACTGTGAGAGTGAGAGTTTGTGTAAGTGAGTGAGTCTGTGAGTGAGTGTGTGAATCTGTGAGTAAGTGAGTCTGTGTGAGTGAATGAGCCTGTGTGGGTAAGTGAGTCTGTGTGAGTGAGTGAGTGAATCTGTGTGAGTGTGAGAGTAAATCTGTGTGTGAGTGAGTGAATCTGTGTGAGAGAGTGAATCTGTGTGAGAGAGTGAATCTGTGTGAGAGAGTGAGTCTCTGTGAGTGAGTCTGAGTGAGTGAGTGAGTGAGTCTGCGTGAGTGAGTGAGTGAATGTGTGTGAGTGATAGAGTGAGTCTGTGTGAGAGAGTGAGTTTGTGTGAGTGAGAGAATGAATCTGTGAGTGAGTGAGTCTGTGTGAGTGAATGAGCCTCTTTGAGTGAGTGAGTCTGTGTGAGGGAGTTAGTCTGTGTGATTTAGTGAAAGTGTTTGAGTGAGAGAGTGAGTCTGTGTGAGAGAGTGAGTCTGTGTGAGTGAGTGTGTCTGTGTGAGGGAGTAAGTCTGTGTGAGTGAGTGAGCCTGTGTGAGTGTGTGAGTCATTGTGAGGGAGTGAGTCTGTGTGAGTGAGTGAATCTGTGTATGAAAGTGAGTCTGTCTGACTGAGTGAGTCTGTGTGAGTGAATGAGTCCATGTGAGTGAGTGACTCAGTGTGAGTGAATGAGTCCATGTGAGTGAGTGAGTCTATGTGACTGAGTGAGCCTGTGTGAGTGAATGAGTCCATGTGAGTGAGAGACTCAGTGTGAGTGAATGAGTCCATGTGAGTGAGTGAGTCTGTGTGAGAGAGAAAATCTGTGTGAGTGCGTGAGTCTATGTGAGTGAATGAGTCTGTGTGAGTGAGTGAGTGAATCTGTGTGAGTGAGAGAGTGAGTTTCTGTGAGAGAGTGAGTCTGTGTGAGTGTGTGAGTCTGTGTGAGTTTGTGTGTCTGTGTAAGTGAGTTAATGAGTCTGTGTGAGAGAGTGAGTCTGTGTGAGAGAGTGAGTCTGTGTGAGTGAGTGAGTCTGTGTGAGAGAGTGAGTCTGTGTGAGAGAGTGAGTCTGTGTGAGTGAGTGAGTCTGTGTGAGTGAGTGAGGGTCTGTGTGAGTGTGTGAGTCTGTGTGAGTTTGTGTGTCTGTGTGAGTGAGTTAATGAGTCTGTGTGAAAGAGTGAGGCTGTGTGTGAGTGAGTCGGTGTGCGTGTGAGAGTAACTCTGTGTGCGTGAGTGAGTCTGTGTGAGAGAGTGAGTCTGTGTGAGTGAGTGAGTATGTGTGAGAGTGAGTCTGTGTGAGTGAGTGAGTATGTGTGAGAGTGAGTCTGTGTGAGTGCGTCTGTGTGAATGTGAGAGTGAGGCTGTGTGAGAGTGATTCTGTGTGAGTGTGAGAGTAAATCTGTTTGTGTGAGAGTGTTTCTGTGTGAGTGAGTGTTTGTGAGTGAGTTAATCTGTGTGAGAGAGTGAGTCTGTGTGAGAAAGTGAGTCTGTGTGAGTGAGTGAGTCTGTGTGAGTGAGTGAGTCTCTGAGTGAGTGAGTGAATCTGAGGGAGTGACTCTGAATGAGTGAATGTGTCCGTATGTGTTAGTGAGTCTGTGTGGGTAAGTGAGTCTGTGTGAGTGAGTGAGTGAATCTGTGTGAGTGTGAGAGTAAATCTGTGTGTGATTGAGTGAATCTGTGTGAGAGAGTGAATCTGTGTGAGTGAGTGAGTCTGTGTGAGTGACAGAGTGAATCTGGGTGAGAGACTGAGTCTGTGTGAGTGAGTGAGTGAGTGAGTCTGTGTGAGTGTGAGAGTGAGAATGTGTGTGTTGAGTGTGAGTCTGTGTGAGAGTGAGTCTGTGTGAGACTGAGACTGTATGACTGTGAGTCTGTGTGAGTGTGAGAGTAAATCTGTGTGAATGAGTCTGTGTGAGGGAGTGAATGAGTCTGTGTGAGAGAGTGAGTCTGTGAGTGAGTGAGTCTGTGTGAGTGAGTGAGACTGTGTGAGTGAATGAGTGAGTCTGTGTGAGTGTGAGAGTGAGTCTGTGTGAGTGTGAGAGTAACTCTGTGTGCGTGAGTGAGTCTGCGTGAGAGCGTGAGTTTGTGTGAGTGAGTGAGTCTGTGTGAGAGTGAGTCTGTGTGAGTGAGTCTGTGTGAGTGAGTGAATCTGTGTGAGAGACTGAGTCTGTGTGAGTGATTGAGTCGGTGTGAGTGAGTGAGTCTGTGTGAGAGAGTGAGTCTGTGTGAGAGAGTGAGACTGTGTGAATGAGTGAGTCTGTGTGAGTGTGTGAGTGAGTCTGTGTGAATGTTAGAGTGAGGCTGTGTGTGATTGAGTCTGTGTGAGCGTGAGAGTAACTCTGTGTGTGTGAGTGAGTCTGTGTGAGAGAGTGAGTCTGTGTGAGTGAATGAATCCGTGTGAGTTAGTGAGTCTGTGTGAGAGAGTGAGTCTGTGTGAGTGAATGAATCCATGTGAGTTAGTGAGTCTGTGTGAGTGAGTGAGTCTGTGTGAGTGAATGAATCTGTGTGAGTTAGTGAGTCTGCGTGAGTGAGTGAGTCTGTGTGAGTGAGTTAGTCTGTGTGAGAGAGTGAGTCTGAGTGAGTGAATGAATCCGTGTGAGTTAGTGAGTCTGTGTGAGTGAGTCTGGGTGACTGAGTGAGCCTGTGTGAGAAATTGAGTCTGTGTGAGTGAGTGAGTCTGTGTGAGAGAGTGAGTCTGTGTGAGTGAGTGAGTCTGTGTGAGAGAGTGAGTCTGTGTGAGAGAGTGAGTCTGTCTGAGAGAATGAGTCTGTGTAAGACAGTGAGTCTGTGTGAATGAGAGTGAGAATCTGTGAGAGAGTGAGTATGTTTGAGTGAGTGAGTGAGTCTGTGTGAGAGAGTGAGTGAGTCTGTGTGTGTGAGTGAGTGAGTCTGTGTGAGAGAGTGAGTCTGTGTGATTGATTGAGTCTTGTGAGTGAGTGAGTCTGTGTGAGAGAGTGAGTCTGTGTGAGAGAGTGAGTCTGTGTGAGTTAGTGAGTCTGTGTGAGTGAGTGAGTCTGTGTGAGAGAGTGAGTCTGTGTGAGTGAGTGATTCTGTTTGAGAGAGTGAGTCTGTGTGAGTGACTGTGAAGCTGTGTGAGAGACGGAGTCTGTGTGAGTGAGTGAGGGAGTCTGAGTGAGTGTGAGAGTAAATCTGTGTGTGAGTGAGTGAATCTGTGTGAGAGAGTGAATCTGTGTGAGTGAGTGAGTCTGTGTGAGTGACAGAGTGAATCTGGGTGAGAGACTGAGTCTGTCTGAGAGAATGAGTCTGTGTAAGACAGTGAGTCTGTGTGAATGAGAGTGAGAATCTGTGAGAGAGTGAGTATGTTTGAGTGAGTGAGTGAGTCTGTGTGAGAGAGTGAGTGAGTCTGTGTGTGTGAGTGAGTGAGTCTGTGTGAGAGAGTGAGTCTGTGTGATTGATTGAGTCTTGTGAGTGAGTGAGTCTGTGTGAGAGAGTGAGTCTGTGTGAGAGAGTGAGTCTGTGTGAGTTAGTGAGTCTGTGTGAGAGAGTGAGTCTGTGTGAGTTAGTGAGTCTGTGTGAGTGAGTGAGTCTGTGTGAGAGAGTGAGTCTGTGTGAGTGAGTGATTCTGTTTGAGAGAGTGAGTCTGTGTGAGAGAGTGAATCTGTGTGAATGAGTGAGACTGTGTGAGTGAGTGAGTGAGTCTGTGTGAGTGACAGAGTGAATCTGGGTGAGAGACTGAGTCTGTGTGAGTGAGTGAGTGAGTGAGTCTGTGTGAGAGTGAGAATGTGTGTGTTGAGTGTGAGTCTGTGTGAGAGTGAGTCTGTGTGAGACTGAGACTGTATGAGTGTGAGTCTGTGTGAGTGTGAAAGTAACTCTGTATGAGTGTGAGAGTAAATCTGTGTGAATGAGTCTGTGTGAGGGAGTGAATGAGTCTGTGTGAGAGAGTGAGTCTGTGAGTGAGTGAGTCTGTGTGAGAGAGTGAGACTGTGTGAGTGAATGAGTGAGTCTGTGTGAGTGTGAAAGTAAATCTGTGTGAGTGTGAGAGTAAAGCTGTGTGAGTGAGTGAGTCTGTGTGAGTGAGTGAATGAGTCTGTGTGAAAGAGTGAGGCTGTGTGTGAGTGAGTCTGTGTGAGTGTGAGAGTAACTCTGTGTGCATGAGTGAGTCTGCGTGAGAGCGTGAGTCTGTGTGAGTGAGTGAGTCTGTTTGAGAGAGTGAGCCTGTGTGAGTGATTGAGTCAGTGTGAGTGAGTGAGTCTGTGTGAGAGAGTGAGCCTTTGTGAGTGAGTGAGTCTGCGTGAGAGAGTGAGTCTGCGTGAGAGAGTGAGTTTGTGTGATTGAGTGAGTGTGTGTGAGAGAGTGAGTCTGTGTGACTGAGTGAGTCTGTGTGAGTGAATAAGTCTGTGTGAGAGGGTGAGTCTGTGTGAGAGAGTGTGTTTGTGTGATTGAGTGAGTCTGTGTGAGTGAATGAGTCTGTGTGAGAGAGTGAGTCTGTGTGAGAGAGTGAGTCTGTGTGAGTGAGTGAGTCTGTGTGAGAGAGTGAGACTGTGTGAATGAGTGAGTCTGTGTGTGTGTGAGTGAGTCTGTGTGAATGTTAGAGTGAGGCTGTGTGTGAGTGAGTCTGTGTGAGCGTGAGAGTAACTCTGTGTGTGTGTGAGTCTGTGTGAGTGAGTTAGTCTGTGTGAGAGAGTGAGTCTGTGTGAGTGAGTGAGTCTGAGTGAGTTAGTGAGTCTGTGTGAGAGAGTGAGTCTGTTTGAGTGTGTGAGTCTGTGTGAGTGAATGAATCCGTGTGAGTTACTGAGTCTGTATGAGAGAGTGAGTCTGTGTGAGAGAGTGAGTCTGTGTGAGAGAGTGAGTCTGTGTGACAGAGTCAGTCTGTGTGAGAGGGTGAGTGAGTCTGTGTGAGAGAGTGACTCTGTGTGAGAGAGTGAATCTGTGAGTGACGGAATGATTCTGTGTGAGAGAGTGAGTCTGTGTGAGTGAGTGAGTCTGTGTGAGACAGTGAGTCTGTGTGAATCAGTGAGTCTGTGTGATTGAGTGAGTCTGTGTGAATGAGTGAGTGAGTGAGTATGTGTGAATGTTAGAGTGAGGGTCTGTGTTAGTGAGTCTGTGTGTGTGTGAGAGTAACTCTGTGTGTGTGAGTGAGTCTGTGTGAGTGTGAGAGTAAATCTGTATGAGTGAGTGAGTCTGTGTGAGAGAGTGAGTCTGTGTGAGTGTGAGTCTGTGTGAGAGTGAGTCTGTGTGAGTGAGTCTGTGTGAATGTGACAGTGAGGCTGTGTGTGAGTGAATCTGTGTGAGTGTGAGAGTAAATCTGTGTGTGTGATAGTGAGTCTGTGTGAGTGAGTCTGTGTGAGTGAGTGAGTCTGTGTGAGTTAGAGAGAGAATCTGAGAGAGAGTGAGTCTGCGTGAGTGAGAGAGTGAATCAGTGTGAGAGAGTGAGTCTGTGTGAGTGATTGACTGAGTCTGTGTGAGTGTGAGAGTAAATCTGTGTGAGTGAGTGAGTGAATCTGTGTGAGAGAGTGAGTCTGTGTGAGAGTATGAATCTGGGTGAGTGAGTGAGTCTGTGTGAGTGAGTGAGTCGGTGTGAGTGAGTGAGTCGGTGTGAGTGACTGAGTGAATCTGGGTGAGAGACTGAGTCTGTCTGAGTGAGTGAGTGAGTGAGTCTGTGTGAGTGTGAGAGTGAGAATGTGTGTGTTGAGTGTGAGTCTGTGTGAGATTGAGTCTGTGTGAGGGAGTGAATGAGTCTGTGTGAGAGAGTGAGTCTGTGTGAGTGAGTCTGTGTGAGTGAATGAGTGAGTCTGTGTGAGTGTGAGTCTGTGTGAGTGTGAGTCTGTGTGAGTAAGTGAGTCTGTGTGAGTGTGAAAGTAAATCTGTGAGATTGTGAGAGTAAAGTTGTGTGAGTGAGTGAGTCTGTGTGAGAGAGTGAGGCTGTGTGAGTGAGTGAGTCTGTGTGAGTGAGTGAGTCTGTGTGAGAGTGAGTCTGTGTGTGTGAGTCTGTGTGAATGTGAGAGTGAGGATGTGTGTGAGTGATTCTGTGTGAGTGTGAGAGTAAATCTGTTTGTGTGAGAGTGAGTCTATGTGAGTGAGTCTGTGTGAGTGAGTGAGTCTGAGTGAGTTAGTGAGTCTGTGTGAGTGAGTGAGTCTGTGTGAGTGAGAGTGAGAATCTGCGAGAGAGTGAGTCTGCGTGAGTGAGTGAGTCTGTGTGAGAGAGTGAGTTTGTGTGAGTGAATGAATCCAAGTGAGTTAGTGAGTCTGTGTGAGAGAGTGAGTCTGTGTGAGTGACTCAGACTGTGTGAGTGAGTGAGTCTGTGTGAGAGAGTGAGTCTGTGTGAGTGAGAGAGAGAATCCGCGAGAGAGTGAGTTTGTGTGAGAGAGTGAGTCTGTGAGTCTGTGTGAGTGAGTGAGTCTGTGTGAGAGGGTGAGTCTGTTTGAGTGAGTGAGTCTGTGTCAGTGAATGGGTCTGTGTGAGCTACTGGGTCTGTTTGAGTTAGTTAATGAGTCTGTGTGAGAGGGTGAGTCAATGTGAGTGAGTCTATGTGAGAATGTGAGTCTATGTGAGTGATTGAATGTGTCTGTGTGAGAGAGTGAATCTGTGTGAGTGAGTGACACTGTGTAAGTGAGTGAGTCTGTGAGTGAGGGAGTGAATGTGTGAGTGAGTGAGTCTGTGTGAGTGAATGAGTCCATGTGAGTTAGTGAGTCTGTGTGAGTAAGTGAGTCTGTGTGAGTGAGTGAGTGAATCTTTGTGAGAGAGTCAGACTGAGTGAGTGAGTCTGTGTGAGTGTTAAAGTGAGTAGGTGTGTGTGAGTGTGAGTCTGTGTGAGAGTGAATCTGTGTGAGACTGAGTCTGTTTGATTGTGAGTCTGTGTGAGTGTGAAAGTAAATCTGTGCGAGAGTGAGAGTAAATCTGTGAGTGAGTCTGTGTGAGTGTGAGAGTAACACTGTGTGTGTGAGTGAGTCTGTGTGAGAGTGAGTCTGTGTGAGAGTGAGTCTGTGTGAATGTGAGAGTGAGGCTGTGTGTGTGATTCTGTGTGAGTGTGAGAGTAAATCTGTTTGTGTGAGAGTGAGTCTGTGAGTGAATCTGTGTGAGTGAGTTAGTCTGTGTCAGTGAGTAAGTCTTTGTGAGAGTGTGAGTCTAGGTGAGTGAGTGAGTCTGTGTGAGTGAGTGAGTCTGAGTGAGTTAGTGAGTCTGTGTGAGTGAGTGAGTCTGTGTGAGAGAGTGAGTTTGTGTGAGTGAGTGAGTCTGTGTGAGTGAGAGAGTCTGCGTGAGTGAGTGAGTCTTTGTGAGGGAGTGAGTCTGTGTGAGTGAGTGAGTCTGTGTGAGTGAGTGAGTCTGTGTGACTGAGTGAGTCTGTGTGAGTGAGTGAGTCTGTGTGAGTGAGTGAGTCTGTGTGACTGAGTGAGTCTGTGTGAGAAAGTGAGTCTGTGTGATTGAGTGAGTCTGTGTGAGTGAGTGAGTCTGTGTGAGAGAGTGAGTCTGTGTGAGAGAGTGAGTCTGTCTGAGAGAGTGAGTCTGTGCAAGAGAGTGAGTCTGTGTGAGAGAGTGAATCTGTGAGTGAGTGAATGAGTCTGTATGAGAGAGTGAGTCTGTGTGAGTGAGAGAGAGAATCTGTGAGAGAGTGAGTCTGTGTGAGAGAGTGAGTTTGTGTGAGTGAATGAGTGAGTCTGTGTGAGTGAGTGAGTCTGTGTGAGAGAGTGAGTCTGTGTGAGAGAGTGAGTTTGTGTGAGTGAGTGAGTGAGTCTGTGTGAGACAGTGAGTCTGTGTGAGAGAGTGAATCTGTGAGTGAGTGAATGAGTCTGTATGAGAGAGTGAGTCTGTGTGTGTGAGTGAGTCTGAATGAGAGAGTGAGTCTGTGTGAATGTTAGAGTGAGGCTGTGTGTGAGTGAGTCTGTGTGAGTGTGAGAGTAACTCTGTGTGTGTGAGAGTGAGTCTGTGTGAGTGTGAGAGTAACTCTGTGTGTGTGAGAGTGAGTCTGTGTGAGTGAGTTAGTCTGTGTCAGAGAGTGAGTCTGTGTGAGTGAGTGAGTCTGAGTGAGTTAGTGAGTCTGTGTGAGTGAGTGAGTCTGTATGAGAGAGTGAGTCTGTGTGAGTGAGAGAGAGAATCTGTGAGAGAGTGAGTTTGCGTGAGTGAATGAGTCTGTGTGAGAGAGTGAGTCTGTTTGAGTGTGTGAGTCTGTGTGAGTGAATGAATCTGTCTGAGTTAGAGAGTCTGTGGGAGAGAGTGAGTCTGTGTGAGTGACTGAGTCTGTGTGAGTGAGTGAGTCTGTGTGTTTGAGTCATTCTGTGTGACTGAATGATTCTGTTTGAGAAAGTGAGTCTGTGTGAGTGAGTGAGTCTGTGTGACTGATTGAGTCTGTGTGAGAAAGTGAGTCTGTGTGAGTGAGTGAGTCTGTGTGAGAGAGTGAGTCTGTGTAAGTGAGTGAATCTGTGTGAGAGTGATTCTGTGTGAGAGTGTGAGTCTGTCTGAGAGAGTGAATCTTTGTTAGACAGTGAGTCTGTGTGAGTGAGAGAGAGAATCTGTGAGAGAGTATGTGTGTGTGAGTGAGTCTGTGTGAGTAAGAAAGTCTTTGTGAGAGAGAGAGTCTGTATGAGTGAGTGAGTCTGTGTGAGAGAGTGAGTCTGTCTGAGAGAGTGAATCTGTGAGTGAGTGAATGAGTCTGTGTGAGAGAGTGAGTCTGTGTGAGTGAGTCTGCGTGAGAGAGTGAGTCTGTGTGAGTAAGTGAGTCTGTGTGAGTGAATGACTCTGTGTGAGCATCTGAGTCTGTGTGAGTTAGTTAATGAGTGTGTGAGAGAGTGAGTCAATGTGAGAGATTGAGTTTATGTAAGAATGTGAGTCTATGTGAGTGATTGAATGAGTCTGGGAGAGAGAGGGAGTCTGTGTAAGTGAGTGAATCTGTGTGAGTGATTGAGTCTGTGAGTGAGGGAGTGAATGTGTGAGTGAGTGAGTCTGTGTGAGTGAATGAGTCCATGTGAGTAAGTTAGTCTGTGTGAGTGACTGAGTGAGTCTGTGTGAGAGAGTCAGACTGAGTGAGTGAGTGAGTGAGTCTGTGTGAGTGTGAAAGTGAGTCGGTGTTTGTGAGTGTGAGTCTGTGTGAGAGTGAGTCTGTGTGATTGTGAGTCTGTGTGATTGTGAGTCTGTGTGAGTGAAAGTAAATCTGTGCGAGAGTGAGAGTAAATCTGTGAGTGAGTCTGTGTGAGTGAGTGAATGAGTCTGTGTGAGAGAGTGAGTCTGTGTGAGTGATTCTGTGTGAGTGAGTAAATCTGTGTGAGTGAGTGAGTCTGTGTGAGTGAATGAGTGAATCTGTGAGAGAATGAGTCTGTGTGAGTGAGTGAGTCTGTGAGTGAGTGAGTGAATCTGTGAGTGAGTGACTGTGTGAGTGAATGTGTCCATATGAGTTAGTGAGTCTGTGTGGGTAATTGAGTCTGTGAGAGTGAGTGAGTCTGTGTGAGTGAATGACTCTGTGTGAGCATCTGAGTCTGTGTGAGTGAGTTAATGAGTCTGTGTGAGAGAGTGAGTCAATGTGAGAGAGTGAGTGTATGTGAGAATGTGAGTCTATGTGAGTGATTGAATGAGTCTGTTTGAGAGAGCGTGTCTGTGTGAGTGAGTGAATCTGTGTAAGTGAGTGAGTCTGTGAGTGAGTGAGGGAGTGAATGTGTGAGTGAGTGAGTCTGTGTGAGTGAATGAGTCCATGTGAGTTAGTGAGTCTGTGTGAGTAAGTTAGTCTGTGTGAGTGACTGAGTGAATCTGTGTGAGAGAGTCAGACTGAGTGAGTGAGTGAGTGAGTTTGTGTGAGAGTGAGTCTGTGTGAGTGTAAAAGTAAATCTGTGTGAGTGTGAGAGTAAAGCTGTGTGAGTGAGTGAGTCTGTGTGAGTGAGTGAATGAGTCTGTGTGAGAGAGTGAGTCTGTGTGAGTGATTCTGTGTGAGTGAGTAAATCTGTGTGAGTGAGTGAGTCTGTGTGAGTGAATGAGTGAATCTGTGAGAGAATGAGTCTGTGTGAGTGAGTGAGTCTGTGAGTGAGTGAGTGAATCTGTGAGTGAGTGACTGTGTGAGTGAATGTGTCCATATGAGTTAGTGAGTCTGTGTGGGTAATTGAGTCTGTGAGAGTGAGTGAGTCTGTGTGAGTGACTGAGTGAATCTGTGTGAGATATTGAGTCTGTGTGAGTGAGTGAGTGAGTCTGTGTGAGTGTGATAGTAAATCTGTGTGAGTGACTGAGTGAATCTGTGTGAGAGACTGAATCTGTGTGACTGAGTGAGTGAGTGAGTCTGTGAGTGTGAGAGTGAGAATTTGTATGTTGAGTGTGAGTCTGTGAGAGTGAGTCTGTGTGAGACTGAGACTGTATGAGTGTGAGTCTGTGTGAGTGTGAATGTAACTCTGTGTGAATGTGAGAGTAAATCTGTGTGAGTGAGTCTGTGTGAGGGAGAGAAAGAGTCTGTGTGAGAGAGTGAGTCTGTGTGAGAGAGTGAGTCTGTGTGAGTGAATGAGTGAGTCTGTGTGAGTGTGAGAGTGACTCTGTGTGTGTGAGTGAGTCTGTGTGAGGGAGTGATTCTGTGTGAGTGTGAGTCTGTGTGAGTGTGAAAGTAAATCTGTGTGAGTGTGAGAGTAAAGCTGTGTGTGTGAGTGAGTCTGTGTGAGTGTGAGAGTAACTCTGTGTGTGTGAGTGAGTCTGTGTGAGGGAGTGATTCTGTGTGAGTGAGTGAGTCTGTGTGAGAGAGTGAGTCTGCGTGAGTTAGTGAGTCTGTTTGAGAGTTTGAGTCTGTGTGAGTGAATGAAACCATGTGATTTAGTGAGTCTGTGTGAGAGAGTGAGTCTGTGTGAGAGAGTGAGACTATGTGAATGAGTGAGTCTGTGTGATTGTGTGAGTGAGACTGTGTGAATATTAGAGTGAGGCTGTGTGTGAGTGAGTCTGTGTGAGTGTGAGAGTAACTCTGTGTCTGTGAGAGTGAGTCTGTGCGAGTGAGTTAGTCTGTGTGAGAGAGTGAGTCTGAGTTAGTGAGTGTTTGTGAGAGAGTGAGTCTGTTTGAGTGAATGAATCCGTGTGAGTTAGTGAGTCTGTGTGAGAGAGTGAGTCTGTGTGAGTGACTGAGTCTGTGTGAGTGAGTGAGTCTGTGTGAGTGAGTGAGTCTGTGTGAGTGAGTGAGTCTGTGTGAATGAGTGAGACTGTTGGAGTGAGTGAGTGAGTCTGTGTGAATGTTAGAGTGAGGCTGTGTGTGAGTGAGTCTGTGTGAGTGTGAGAGTAACTCTGTGAGTGTGAGTGAGTCTGTGTGAGACAGTGAGTCTGTTTGAGTGAGAGAGAGAATCTGCGAGAGAGTGAGTCTGTGTGAGTGAGTGAGTCGGTGTGAGAGATTGAGTCTGTGTGAAAGGGTGAGTCTGTGTGAATGAGGGAGTCTGTGTGAGTGAGTGAGTGAGTCTGTGTGAATGTAAGAGTGAGGCTGTGTGTGAGTGAGTCTGTGTGAGAGAGTGAGTATGTGTGAGTGAGAGATAGAATCTGCGAGAGAGTGAGTCTGCGTGAGTGAGTGAGTCTTTGTGAGAGAGTGAGTCTTTTTGAGTGTGTGTGTCAGTATGAGTGAGTGAGTCTGTGTGAGTGAGAGTGAGTCTGTGTGAATGGGTCTGTGTGAGTGAGTTATTCAGTGTGATAGAGTGAGTCTGTGTGAGTGAGTGAGTCGCCGTGTGTGAGTGAGTCTGTGTGAGAAAGTGAGTCTGTGTCAGAGAGTCTGAGTAAGAGAGTGAGTCTGTGTGAATGAGAGAGAGAATCTGTGAGAGAGTATGTTTGAATGAGTGAGTGAGTCTGTGTGAGTGAGTGAGTCTGTGTGAGAGACTGAGTCTGTGTGAGTGATTGAGTCTGTGTGAGTGATTGAATCTGTGTGAGTGAGTGATTCAGTGTGAGAGAGTGAGTCTGTGTGAGTGAGTGACTCTGTGTGAGAAAGTGAGTCTGTAGGAGTGAGTGAGTCTGTGTGAGAGTGAGTCTGTGTGAGATAGTAAATCTGTAAGTGAGTGAATGAGTCTGTGTGAGAGAGTGATTATGTGTGAGAGAGTGAGTCTGTGTGAATGAGTGAGACTGTGTGAGTGAGTGAGGGAGTCTGTGTGAATGTTAGAGTGAGGCTGTGTGTGAGTGAGTCTGTGTGAGTGTGAGAGTAACTCTGTGTGTGAGTGAGTCTGTGTGAGAGAGTGAGTCTGTGTGAGTGAGAGAGAGAATCTGCGAGAGAGTGAGTCTGCGTGAGTGAGTGAGTCTGTGTGAGTGAGTGAGTCTGCTTGAGTGACTGAGTCTGTGTGAGTGAGTGAGTCTGTGTGAGTGAGTCTGTGTGAGTGAGTGAGTCTGTGTGAGAAAGTGAGTCTATGTGAGTGATTGAGTCTGTGTGCGAGAGTGACTCTTTGTGAGATAGTGAATCAGTGAGTGAGTGAATGATTCTGTGTGAGAGAGTGAGTCTTTGTGGGTGAGTGAATCCGTGAGTGAGTGAGTCTGTGTGAGTGAATGAGTCCGTGTGATTTAGAGAATCTGTGTGAGTAAGTGAGTCTGTGTGAGTAAGTTAGTGAGTCTGTGTTAGTGTGAGAGTAAATCTGTGTGAGTGAGTGAGTGAATCTGTGTGAATGTGAGTCTGTGTGTTTGAGTGAGTGAGTCTGTGTGAGTGACTGAGTGAATCTGTGTGAGAGAGTGAGTCTGTGTGAGTGAGTGAGTCTGTGTGAGTGAGTGAGTCTGTGTGAGTGAGTGAGACTGTGTGAGTGAATGAGTCTGTGTGAGTGAGCGAGTCTGTGTGAGTGAGTGAGTCGGTGTGAGAGATTGAGTCTGTGTGAAAGAGTGAGTCTGTGTGAATGAGTGAGTCTGTGTGAGTGAGTGAGTGAATCTGTGTGAATGTTAGAGTGAGGCTGTGTGTGAGTGAGTCTGTGTGAGTGTGAGAGTAACTCTGTGTGTGTGAGTGAGTCTGTGTGAGAGAGTGAGTCTGTGTGAGTGAGAGAGAGAATCTGCGAGATTGTGAGTCTGGGTGAGTGAGTGAGTCTTTGTGAGAGAGTGAGTCTTTTTGAGTGTGTGTGTCAGGGTGAGTGAGTGAGTCTGTGTGAGTGAGAGTGAGTCTGTGTGAGTGAGTGAATGAGTCTGTGTGAGAGAGTGAGTCTGTGTGAGTGAGTGAATGAGTCTGTGTGAGAGAGTGAATCCGTGAGTGAGTGAGTCTGTGTGAGAGAGTCAGTCTGCTAGAGTGAGTGAGTCGGTGTGAGTGAGTTAGTCTGTGTGAGAGATTGAGTCTGTGTGAGTGAGTGAGTCTGTGTGAGAGAGTGAGTCTATGTGATAGAGTGAGTCTGTGTGAGTGAGTCTGTGTGAGAGATTGAGTCCGTGTGAGAGAGTGAGTCTGTGTGAGAGAGTGAGTCTGTTTGATTGAGTGAGTTTCTGTGAGTTAATGAGTCTGTGTGAGATTGTGTGTCAATGTGAGAAAGGGAGTCTATGTGAGTGATTGAATGAGTCTGGGTGAGAGAGGGAGTCTGTGTAAGTGAGTGAATCTGTGTAAGTGAGTGAGTCTGTGAGTGAGGGAGTGAATCTGTGAGCGAGTGATTCTATGCGAGTGAATGAGTCCATGTGAGTTAGTGAGTCTGTGTTAGTGAGTGAGTCTGTGTGACTGAGTGAGTCGGTGTGAGAAAGTGAGTCTGTGTGAGAGAGTGAGTCCGTGTGAGTGAGTGAGTCTGTGTTAGTGAGTGAGACTGTGTGAGTGAATGAGTTTGTGTGAGTGAGTGAGTCTGTGTGAGTGAGTGAGTCGGTGTGAGAGAGTGAGTCTGTGTGAATGAGTGAGTCTGTGTGAGTGAGTGAGTGAATCTGTGTGAATGTTAGAGTGAGGCTGTGTGTGAGTGAGTCTGTGTGAGTGTGAGATTAACTCTGTGTGTGTGAGTGAGTCTGTGTGAGAGAGTGAGTCTGTGTGAGTGAGAGATAGAATCTGCGAGAGTGTGAGTCTGGGTGAGTGAGTGAGTCTTTGTGAGAGAGTGAGTCTTTTTGAGTGTGTGTGTCAGTGTGAGTGAGTGAGTCTGTGTGAGAGAGTGAGTCTGTGTGATAGAGTGTGTCTGTGTGAGTGAGAGATAGAATCTGCGAGAGAGTGAGTCTGCGTGAGTGAGTGAGTCTTTGTGAGAGAGTGAGTCTTTTTGAGAGTGTGTGTCAGTGTGAGTGAGTGAGTCTGTGTGAGTGAGAGTGATTCTGTGTGAGTGGGTCTGTGTGAGTGAGTTATTCAGTGTGATAGAGTGAGTCTGTGTGAGTTATTGAGTCTGTGTGAGTTAATGAGTCTGAGTGTGTTAGTCTGTGTGAGTGAATGAATCCGTGTGAGTTAGTGAGTCTGTGTGAGAGAGTGAGTCTGTGTGAGTGACTGAGTCTGTGTGAGTGAGTGAGTCGCCGTGTGTGAGGGAGTCTGTGTGAGAAAGTGAGTCTGTGTCAGAAAGTCTGAGTAAGAGAGTGAGTCTGTGTGAATGAGAGAGAGAATCTGTGAGAGAGTGAGTATGTTTGAGTGAGTGAGTGAGTCTGTGTGAGTGAGTGAGTCTGTGTGAGAGCCTGAGTCTGTGTGAGTGATTGAGTCTGTGTGAGTGATTGAGTCTGTGTGAGTGAGTGATTCAGTGTGAGAGAGTGAGTCTGTGTGAGTGAGTGAGTCTGAGTGAGAAAGTGAGTCTGTAGAAGTGAGTGAGTCTGTGTGAGATAGTAAATCTGTGAGTGAGTGAATGAGTCTGTGTGAGAGAGTGATTAAGTGTGAGAGAGTGAGTATGTGTGAGAGAGTGAGTCTGTGTGAATGAGTGAGACTGTGTGAGTGAGTGAGGGAGTCTGTGTGAATGTTAGAGTGAGGCTGTGTGTGCGTGAGTCTGTATGAGTGTGAGAGTAACTCTGTGTGTGTGAGTGAGTCTGTGTGAGAGAGTGAGTCTGTGTGAGTGAGAGAGAGAATCTGTGAGAGAGTGAGTCTGCGTGAGTGAGTGAGTCTGTGTGAGAGAGTGAGTCTGTTTGAGAGTGTGAGTCTGCTTGAGTGACTGAGTCTGTGTGAGAGAGTGAGTCTGTGTGAGTGAGTGAATCCGTGAGTGAGTGAGTCTGTGTGAGTGAATGAGTCTTTGTGAGAGAGTGAATCTTTAGTGATTTAGTGAATCTGGGTGATTAAGTGAGTCTGTGTGAGTAAGTTAGTGAGTCTGTGTGAGAGAGTGAGTCTGTGTGAATGAGTGAGACTGTGTGAGTGAGTGAGTGAATCTGTGTGAATGTTAGAGTGAGGCTGTGTGTGAGTGAGTCTGTGTGAGTGTGAGTAACTCTGTGTGTGTGAGTGAGTCTGTGTGAGAGAGTGAGTCTGTGTGAGTGAGTCTTTGTGAGAGAGTGAATCTTTATGAGAGATTGAATCTGTGAGTGAGTGAATGATTCTGCGTGAGAGAGTGAGTCTGTGTGAGTGAGTGAATCCGTGAGTGAGTGAGTCTGTGTGAGAGAGTGAGTCCATGTGAGTGAATGGGTGAGTCTGTCTGAGGGTGAGAGTAAATCTCTGTGTGTGAGTGTGAGTCTGTGTTAGTGTGAGTTTGTGTTAGTGTGAGTCTGTGTGAGTGTGAGTCTGTGTGAGAGTGAAAGCAAATCTGTGTGAGTGTGAGAGTAAAGCTGTGTGAGTGAGTGAATGATTTTGTGTGAGAGAGTGTCTTTGTGAGAAAGTCAGCCTGTTTGAGAGAGAGAGCCTGCATGAGTGAGTGAGTCTGTGTGAGTGTGAGTCTGTGTGAGAGAGTGAGTCTGTTTGAGAGTGTGAGTCTGCTTGAGTGACTGAGTCTGTGTGAGTGAGTGAGTCTGTGTGAGAAAGTGAGTCTGTGTGAGTGAGTGAGTCTGTGTGAGTGAGAGAGTGAGACTGTGTGAGTGAGTGAGTCTGTGTGAGTGAGTGAGTTTGTGTGAGTGAGTGAGTGAGTCTGCGTGAGTGAGTGAGTCTGTGTGAGAGAGTGAGCCTGTTTGAGTGTGTGAGTCTGTGTGAGTGTGTGAGTCTTTGTGAGTGAGTGAATCCGTGAGTGAGTGAGTCTGTGTGAGTGAATGAGTCCGTGTGATTTAATGAATCTGTGTGAGTGAGTGAGTCTGTGTGAGTGAGTGAGTCTGTGTGAGTGAGTGAGTGAATCAGTGTGAGAGAGTGAATCCATGTGAGTGAATGGGTGAGTCTGTCTGAGGGTGAGAGTAAATCTCTGTGTGTGAGTGTGAGTCTGTGTGAGTGTGAATCTGTGTGAGTGAGTGAGTCTGTATGAGTGTGAAAGCAAATCTGTGTGAGTGTGAGAGTAAAGCTGTGTGAGTGAGTGAATGATTTTGTGTGAGAGAGTGTCTTTGTGAGAAAGTCAGCCTGTTTGAGAGAGAGAGCCTGCATGAGTGAGTGAGTCTGTGTGAGTGTGAGTCTGTGTGAGTGAGTAAATGAATCTGTGTGAGAGAGTGAGTCTGTGTGAGAGAGTCTGTGTGAGTGAGTGAGTCTGTGTGAGAGAGTCTGCGTGAGAGAGTGAGTCTGTGTGAGTGAGTTAATGAGTCTGTGTGAGAGAGTGAGTCTGTGTGAGTGAGTTAATGAGTCTGTGTGAGAGAGTGAATCCGTGAGTGAGTGAGTCTGTGTGAGAGAGTCAGTCTGCTAGAGTGACTGAGTCTGTGTGAGTGAGTGAGTCTGTGTGACAGTGAGTCTGTGTGAGTGAGTGAGTCTGTGTGAGAGAGTGAGTCTATGTGAGTGATTGAGTCTGTGTGCGAGAGTGACTCTTTGTGAGATAGTGAATCAGTGAGTGAGTGAATGATTCTGTGTGAGAGAGTGGGTCTTTGTGAGTGAGTGAATCCGTGAGTGAGTGAGTCTGTGTGAGTGAATGAGTCCGTGTGATTTAGTGAATCTGTGTGAGTGAGTGAGTCTGTGTGAGTGAGTGAGTCTTTGTGAGAGAGTGAGTCTGTGTGAGAGAGTGACTCTGGGTGAGTGAGTGAGTCTGTGTGAGAAAGTGAGTCTATGTGAGTGATTGAGTCTGTGTGCGAGCGTGACTCTTTGTGAGATAGTGAATCAGTGAGTGAGTGAATGATTCTGTGTGAGAGAGTGGGTCTTTGTGAGAGAGTGAATCCGTGAGTAAGTGAGTCTGTGTGAGTAAGTTAGTGAGTCTGTGTTAGTGTGAGAGTAAATCTGTGTGAGTGAGTGAGTGAATCTGTGTGAACGTGAGTCTGTGTGTTTGAGTGAGTGAGTCTGTGTGAGTGAGTGAGTCTGTGTGAGTGAATGGGTGAGTCTGTCTGAGGGTGAGAGTAAATCTCTGTGTGTGAGTGTGAGTCTGTGTTCCTGTGAGTCTGTGTGAGTGAGTGAGTCTGTGTTCATGTGAGTCTGTGTGAGTGTGAGTCTGTGTGAGTGAGTGAGTCTGTGTGAGTGAGTGAGTCTGTGTGAGAGAGTCTGTGTGAGTGAGTGAGTCTGTGTGAGTGAGTGAGTCTGTGTGAGTGAGTCGGTGTGAGTGAGTGAGTCTGTGTGAGTGAGAGATAGAATCTGTGAGAGAGTGAGTCTGCGTGAGAGAGAGTCTGTGTGAGTGAGTAAATGAGTCTGTGTGAGAGAGTGTGTCAGTGTGAGTGAGTGAGTCTGTGTGAGTGAGTGAGTCTGTGTGAGTGAGTGAGTCTGTGTGAGTGAGTCTGTGTGAGTGAGTGAGTCTTTTTGAGAGAGTGAATCTTTTTGAGTGTGTGTGTCAGTGTGAGTGAGTGAGTCTGTGTGAGTGAGAGTGAGTCTGTGTGAATGGGTCTGTGTGAGTGAGTTATTCAGTGTGATAGAGTGAGTCTGTGTGAGTGAGTGAGTCACCGTGTGTGTGAGTCTGTGTGAGAAAGTGAGTCTGTGTCAGAGAGTCTGAGTAAGAGAGTGAGTCTGTGTGAATGAGAGAGAGAATCTGTGAGAGAGTATGTTTGAGTGAGTGAGTGAGTCTGTGTGAGTGAGTGAGTCTGTGTGAGAGACTGAGTCTGTGTGAGTGATTGAGTCTGTGTGAGTGATTGAATCTGTGTGAGTGAGTGATTCAGTGTGAGAGAGTGAGTCTGTGTGAGTGAGTGACTCTGTGTGAGAAAGTGAGTCTGTAGGAGTGAGTGAGTCTGTGTGAGAGTGAGTCTGTGTGAGATAGTAAATCTGTAAGTGAGTGAATGAGTCTGTGTGAGAGAGTGATTATGTGTGAGAGAGTGAGTATGTGTGAGAGAGTGAGTCTGTGTGAATGAGTGAGACTGTGTGAGTGAGTGAGGGAGTCTGTGTGAATGTTAGAGTGAGGCTGTGTGTGAGTGAGTCTGTGTGAGTGTGAGAGTAACTGCGTGTGTGAGTGAGTCTGTGTGAGAGAGTGAGTCTGTGTGAGTGAGAGAGAGAATCTGCGAGAGAGTGAGTCTGCGTGAGTGAGTGAGTCTGTGTGAGAGAGTGACTCTGTTTGAGAGTGTGAGTCTGCTTGAGTGACTGAGTCTGTGTGAGTGAGTGAGTCTGTGTGAGAGTGAGTCTGTGTGAGTGAGTGAGTCTGTGTGAGAAAGTGAGTCTATGTGAGTGATTGAGTCTGTGTGCGAGAGTGACTCTTTGTGAGATAGTGAATCAGTGAGTGAGTGAATGATTCTGTGTGAGAGAGTGAGTCTCTGTGAGTGAGTGAATCCGTGAGTGAGTGAGTCTGTGTGAGTGCATGAGTCCATGTGATTTAGTGAATCTGTGTGAGTAAGTGAGTCTGTGTGAGTAAGTTAGTGAGTCTGTGTGAGAGAGTGAGTCTGTGTGAATGAGTGAGACTGTGTGAGTGAGTGAGTGAATCTGTGTGAATGTTAGAGTGAGGCTGTGTGTGAGTGAGTCTGTGTGAGTGTGAGTAACTCTGTGTGTGTGAGTGAGTCTGTGTGAGAGAGTGAGTCTGTGTGAGTGAGTCTTTGTGAGAGAGTGAATCTTTATGAGAGATTGAATCTGTGAGTGAGTGAATGATTCTGCGTGAGAGAGTGAGTCTGTGTGAGTGAGTGAATCCGTGAGTGAGTGAGTCTGTGTGAGAGAGTGAGTCCATGTGAGTGAATGGGTGAGTCTGTCTGAGGGTGAGAGTAAATCTCTGTGTGTGAGTGTGAGTCTGTGTTAGTGTGAGTTTGTGTTAGTGTGAGTCTGTGTGAGTGTGAGTCTGTGTGAGAGTGAAAGCAAATCTGTGTGAGTGTGAGAGTAAAGCTGTGTGAGTGAGTGAATGATTTTGTGTGAGAGAGTGTCTTTGTGAGAAAGTCAGCCTGTTTGAGAGAGAGAGCCTGCATGAGTGAGTGAGTCTGTGTGAGTGTGAGTCTGTGTGAGAGAGTGAGTCTGTTTGAGAGTGTGAGTCTGCTTGAGTGACTGAGTCTGTGTGAGTGAGTGAGTCTGTGTGAGAAAGTGAGTCTGTGTGAGTGAGTGAGTCTGTGTGAGTGAGTGAGTCTGTGTGAGAAAGTGAGTCTGTGTGAGTGAGTGAGTCTGTGTGAGAAAGTGAGTCTGTGTGAGTGAGTGAGTCTGTGTGAGTGAGAGAGTGAGACTGTGTGAGTGAGTGAGTCTGTGTGAGTGAGTGAGTTTGTGTGAGAAAGTGAGTCTGTGTGAGTGAGTGAGTCTGTGTGAGTGAGAGAGTGAGACTGTGTGAGTGAGTGAATCTGTGTGAGTGAGTGAGTCTGTGTGAGAAAGTGAGTCTGTGTGAGTGAGTGAGTCTGTGTGAGTGAGAGAGTGAGACTGTGTGAGTGAGTGAGTCTGTGTGAGTGAGTGAGTCTGTGTGAGAAAGTGAGTCTGTGTGAGTGAGTGAGTCTGTGTGAGTGAGAGAGTGAGACTGTGTGAGTGAGTGAGTCTGTGTGAGTGAGTGAGTTTGTGTGAGTGAGTGAGTGAGTCTGCGTGAGTGAGTGAGTCTGTGTGAGAGAGTGAGCCTGTTTGAGTGTGTGAGTCTGTGTGAGTGTGTGAGTCTTTGTGAGTGAGTGAATCCGTGAGTGAGTGAGTCTGTGTGAGTGAATGAGTCCGTGTGATTTAATGAATCTGTGTGAGTGAGTGAGTCTGTGTGAGTGAGTGAGTCTGTGTGAGTGAGTGAGTGAATCAGTGTGAGAGAGTGAATCCATGTGAGTGAATGGGTGAGTCTGTCTGAGGGTGAGAGTAAATCTCTGTGTGTGAGTGTGAGTCTGTGTGAGTGTGAATCTGTGTGAGTGAGTGAGTCTGTATGAGTGTGAAAGCAAATCTGTGTGAGTGTGAGAGTAAAGCTGTGTGAGTGAGTGAATGATTTTGTGTGAGAGAGTGTCTTTGTGAGAAAGTCAGCCTGTTTGAGAGAGAGAGCCTGCATGAGTGAGTGAGTCTGTGTGAGTGTGAGTCTGTGTGAGTGAGTAAATGAATCTGTGTGAGAGAGTGAGTCTGTGTGAGAGAGTCTGTGTGAGTGAGTGAGTCTGTGTGAGAGAGTCTGCGTGAGAGAGTGAGTCTGTGTGAGTGAGTTAATGAGTCTGTGTGAGAGAGTGAGTCTGTGTGAGTGAGTTAATGAGTCTGTGTGAGAGAGTGAATCCGTGAGTGAGTGAGTCTGTGTGAGAGAGTCAGTCTGCTAGAGTGACTGAGTCTGTGTGAGTGAGTGAGTCTGTGTGACAGTGAGTCTGTGTGAGTGAGTGAGTCTGTGTGAGAGAGTGAGTCTATGTGAGTGATTGAGTCTGTGTGCGAGAGTGACTCTTTGTGAGATAGTGAATCAGTGAGTGAGTGAATGATTCTGTGTGAGAGAGTGGGTCTTTGTGAGTGAGTGAATCCGTGAGTGAGTGAGTCTGTGTGAGTGAATGAGTCCGTGTGATTTAGTGAATCTGTGTGAGTGAGTGAGTCTGTGTGAGTGAGTGAGTCTTTGTGAGAGAGTGAGTCTGTGTGAGAGAGTGACTCTGGGTGAGTGAGTGAGTCTGTGTGAGAAAGTGAGTCTATGTGAGTGATTGAGTCTGTGTGCGAGCGTGACTCTTTGTGAGATAGTGAATCAGTGAGTGAGTGAATGATTCTGTGTGAGAGAGTGGGTCTTTGTGAGAGAGTGAATCCGTGAGTAAGTGAGTCTGTGTGAGTAAGTTAGTGAGTCTGTGTTAGTGTGAGAGTAAATCTGTGTGAGTGAGTGAGTGAATCTGTGTGAACGTGAGTCTGTGTGTTTGAGTGAGTGAGTCTGTGTGAGTGAGTGAGTCTGTGTGAGTGAATGGGTGAGTCTGTCTGAGGGTGAGAGTAAATCTCTGTGTGTGAGTGTGAGTCTGTGTTCCTGTGAGTCTGTGTGAGTGAGTGAGTCTGTGTTCATGTGAGTCTGTGTGAGTGTGAGTCTGTGTGAGTGAGTGAGTCTGTGTGAGTGAGTGAGTCTGTGTGAGAGAGTCTGTGTGAGTGAGTGAGTCTGTGTGAGTGAGTGAGTCTGTGTGAGTGAGTCGGTGTGAGTGAGTGAGTCTGTGTGAGTGAGAGATAGAATCTGTGAGAGAGTGAGTCTGCGTGAGAGAGAGTCTGTGTGAGTGAGTAAATGAGTCTGTGTGAGAGAGTGTGTCAGTGTGAGTGAGTGAGTCTGTGTGAGTGAGTGAGTCTGTGTGAGTGAGTGAGTCTGTGTGAGTGAGTCTGTGTGAGTGAGTGAGTCTTTTTGAGAGAGTGAATCTTTTTGAGTGTGTGTGTCAGTGTGAGTGAGTGAGTCTGTGTGAGTGAGAGTGAGTCTGTGTGAATGGGTCTGTGTGAGTGAGTTATTCAGTGTGATAGAGTGAGTCTGTGTGAGTGAGTGAGTCACCGTGTGTGTGAGTCTGTGTGAGAAAGTGAGTCTGTGTCAGAGAGTCTGAGTAAGAGAGTGAGTCTGTGTGAATGAGAGAGAGAATCTGTGAGAGAGTATGTTTGAGTGAGTGAGTGAGTCTGTGTGAGTGAGTGAGTCTGTGTGAGAGACTGAGTCTGTGTGAGTGATTGAGTCTGTGTGAGTGATTGAATCTGTGTGAGTGAGTGATTCAGTGTGAGAGAGTGAGTCTGTGTGAGTGAGTGACTCTGTGTGAGAAAGTGAGTCTGTAGGAGTGAGTGAGTCTGTGTGAGAGTGAGTCTGTGTGAGATAGTAAATCTGTAAGTGAGTGAATGAGTCTGTGTGAGAGAGTGATTATGTGTGAGAGAGTGAGTATGTGTGAGAGAGTGAGTCTGTGTGAATGAGTGAGACTGTGTGAGTGAGTGAGGGAGTCTGTGTGAATGTTAGAGTGAGGCTGTGTGTGAGTGAGTCTGTGTGAGTGTGAGAGTAACTGCGTGTGTGAGTGAGTCTGTGTGAGTGAGAGAGAGAATCTGCGAGAGAGTGAGTCTGCGTGAGTGAGTGAGTCTGTGTGAGAGAGTGACTCTGTTTGAGAGTGTGAGTCTGCTTGAGTGACTGAGTCTGTGTGAGTGAGTGAGTCTGTGTGAGAGTGAGTCTGTGTGAGTGAGTGAGTCTGTGTGAGAAAGTGAGTCTATGTGAGTGATTGAGTCTGTGTGCGAGAGTGACTCTTTGTGAGATAGTGAATCAGTGAGTGAGTGAATGATTCTGTGTGAGAGAGTGAGTCTCTGTGAGTGAGTGAATCCGTGAGTGAGTGAGTCTGTGTGAGTGCATGAGTCCATGTGATTTAGTGAATCTGTGTGAGTAAGTGAGTCTGTGTGAGTAAGTTAGTGAGTCTGTGTGAGAGAGTGAGTCTGTGTGAATGAGTGAGACTGTGTGAGTGAGTGAGTGAATCTGTGTGAATGTTAGAGTGAGGCTGTGTGTGAGTGAGTCTGTGTGAGTGTGAGTAACTCTGTGTGTGTGAGTGAGTCTGTGTGAGAGAGTGAGTCTGTGTGAGTGAGTCTTTGTGAGAGAGTGAATCTTTATGAGAGATTGAATCTGTGAGTGAGTGAATGATTCTGCGTGAGAGAGTGAGTCTGTGTGAGTGAGTGAATCCGTGAGTGAGTGAGTCTGTGTGAGAGAGTGAGTCCATGTGAGTGAATGGGTGAGTCTGTCTGAGGGTGAGAGTAAATCTCTGTGTGTGAGTGTGAGTCTGTGTTAGTGTGAGTTTGTGTTAGTGTGAGTCTGTGTGAGTGTGAGTCTGTGTGAGAGTGAAAGCAAATCTGTGTGAGTGTGAGAGTAAAGCTGTGTGAGTGAGTGAATGATTTTGTGTGAGAGAGTGTCTTTGTGAGAAAGTCAGCCTGTTTGAGAGAGAGAGCCTGCATGAGTGAGTGAGTCTGTGTGAGTGTGAGTCTGTGTGAGAGAGTGAGTCTGCTTGAGAGTGTGAGTCTGTGTGAGTGAGAGAGTGAGACTGTGTGAGTGAGTGAGTCTGTGTGAGAAAGTGAGTCTGTGTGAGTGAGTTAATGAGTCTGTGTGAGAGAGTGAGTCTGTGTGAGTGAGTTAATGAGTCTGTGTGAGAGAGTGAATCCGTGAGTGAGTGAGTCTGTGTGAGAGAGTCAGTCTGCTAGAGTGACTGAGTCTGTGTGAGTGAGTGAGTCTGTGTGACAGTGAGTCTGTGTGAGTGAGTGAGTCTGTGTGAGAGAGTGAGTCTATGTGAGTGATTGAGTCTGTGTGCGAGAGTGACTCTTTGTGAGATAGTGAATCAGTGAGTGAGTGAATGATTCTGTGTGAGAGAGTGGGTCTTTGTGAGTGAGTGAATCCATGAGTGAGTGAGTCTGTGTGAGTGAATGAGTCCGTGTGATTTAGTGAATCTGTGTGAGTGAGTGAGTCTGTGTGAGTGAGTGAGTCTTTGTGAGAGAGTGAGTCTGTGTGAGAGAGTGACTCTGGGTGAGTGAGTGAGTCTGTGTGAGAAAGTGAGTCTATGTGAGTGATTGAGTCTGTGTGCGAGCGTGACTCTTTGTGAGATAGTGAATCAGTGAGTGAGTGAATGATTCTGTGTGAGAGAGTGGGTCTTTGTGAGAGAGTGAATCCGTGAGTAAGTGAGTCTGTGTGAGTAAGTTAGTGAGTCTGTGTTAGTGTGAGAGTAAATCTGTGTGAGTGAGTGAGTGAATCTGTGTGAACGTGAGTCTGTGTGTTTGAGTGAGTGAGTCTGTGTGAGTGAGTGAGTCTGTGTGAGTGAATGGGTGAGTCTGTCTGAGGGTGAGAGTAAATCTCTGTGTGTGAGTGTGAGTCTGTGTTCCTGTGAGTCTGTGTGAGTGAGTGAGTCTGTGTTCATGTGAGTCTGTGTGAGTGTGAGTCTGTGTGAGTGAGTGAGTCTGTGTGAGTGAGTGAGTCTGTGTGAGAGAGTCTGTGTGAGTGAGTGAGTCTGTGTGAGTGAGTGAGTCTGTGTGAGTGAGTCGGTGTGAGTGAGTGAGTCTGTGTGAGTGAGAGATAGAATCTGTGAGAGAGTGAGTCTGCGTGAGAGAGAGTCTGTGTGAGTGAGTAAATGAGTCTGTGTGAGAGAGTGTGTCAGTGTGAGTGAGTGAGTCTGTGTGAGTGAGTGAGTCTGTGTGAGTGAGAGATAGAATCTGTGAGAGAGTGAGTCTGCGTGAGAGAGAGTCTGTGTGAGTGAGTAAATGAGTCTGTGTGAGAGAGTGTGTCAGTGTGAGTGAGTGAGTCTGTGTGAGTGAGTGAGTCTGTGTGAGTGAGTGAGTCTGTGTGAGTGAGTCTGTGTGAGTGAGTGAGTCTTTTTGAGAGAGTGAATCTTTTTGAGTGTGTGTGTCAGTGTGAGTGAGTGAGTCTGTGTGAGTGAGAGTGAGTCTGTGTGAATGGGTCTGTGTGAGTGAGTTATTCAGTGTGATAGAGTGAGTCTGTGTGAGTGAGTGAGTCACCGTGTGTGTGAGTCTGTGTGAGAAAGTGAGTCTGTGTCAGAGAGTCTGAGTAAGAGAGTGAGTCTGTGTGAATGAGAGAGAGAATCTGTGAGAGAGTGAGTATGTTTGAGTGAGTGAGTGAGTCTGTGTGAGTGAGTGAGTCTGTGTGAGAGACTGAGTCTGTGTGAGTGATTGAGTCTGTGTGAGTGATTGAATCTGTGTGAGTGAGTGATTCAGTGTGAGAGAGTGAGTCTGTGTGAGTGAGTGACTCTGTGTGAGAAAGTGAGTCTGTAGGAGTGAGTGAGTCTGTGTGAGAGTGAGTCTGTGTGAGATAGTAAATCTGTAAGTGAGTGAATGAGTCTGTGTGAGAGAGTGATTATGTGTGAGAGAGTATGTGTGAGAGAGTGAGTCTGTGTGAATGAGTGAGACTGTGTGAGTGAGTGAGGGAGTCTGTGTGAATGTTAGAGTGAGGCTGTGTGTGAGTGAGTCTGTGTGAGTGTGAGAGTAACTGCGTGTGTGAGTGAGTCTGTGTGAGAGAGTGAGTCTGTGTGAGTGAGAGAGAGAATCTGCGAGAGAGTGAGTCTGTGTGAGTGAGTGAGTCTGTGTGAGAGAGTGACTCTGTTTGAGAGTGTGAGTCTGCTTGAGTGACTGAGTCTGTGTGAGTGAGTGAGTCTGTGTGAGAGTGAGTCTGTGTGAGTGAGTGAGTCTGTGTGAGAAAGTGAGTCTATGTGAGTGATTGAGTCTGTGTGCGAGAGTGACTCTTTGTGAGATAGTGAATCAGTGAGTGAGTGAATGATTCTGTGTGAGAGAGTGAGTCTCTGTGAGTGAGTGAATCCGTGAGTGAGTGAGTCTGTGTGAGTGAATGAGTCCGTGTGATTTAGAGAATCTGTGTGAGTGAGTCTGTGTGAGTAAGTTAGTGAGTCTGTGTTAGTGTGAGAGTAAATCTGTGTGAGTGAGTGAGAATCTGTGTGAATGTGAGTCTGTGTGTTTGAGTGAGTGAGTCTGTGTGAGTGACTGAGTGAATCTGTGTGAGAGAGTGAGTCTGTGTGAGTGAGTCTGTGTGAGTGAGTGAGTCTGTGTGAGTGAGTGAGTCTGTGTGAGTGAATGGGTGAGTCTGTCTGAGGGTGAGAGTAAATCTCTGTGTGTGAGTGTGAGTCTGTGTTCCTGTGAGTCTGTGTGAGTGCGTGAGTCTGTGTTCCTGTGAGTCTGTGTGAGTGTAAGTCTGTGTGAGTGAGTGAGTCTGTGTGAGTGAGTCGGTGTGAGTGAGTGAGTCTGTGTGAGTGAGAGATAGAATCTGCGAGAGAGTGAGTCTGCGTGAGAGAGTGAGTCTGTGTGAGTGAGTTAATGAGTCTGTGTGAGAGAGTGTCAGTGTGAGTGAGTGAGTCTGTGTGAGTGAGTGAGTCTGTGTGAGTGAGTGAGTCTGTGTGAGAGAGTGAGTCTGTGTGAGTGAGTGAGTCTGTGTGAGAGAGTGAGTCTGTGTGAGTGAGTGAGTCTTTGTGAGAGAGTGAATCTTTATGAGAGATTGAATCTGTGAGTGAGTGAATGATTCTGCGTGAGAGAGTGAGTCTTTGTGAGTGAGTGAATCCGTGAGTGAGTGAGTGTGTGTGAGTGGATGAGTCCGTGTGATTTAATGAATCTGAGTGAGTAAGTGAGTCTGTGTGAGAGAGTGAGTCTGAGTGAGTGAGTGAGTGTGTGTGAGAGAGTGAGTCTGTGTGAGTGAGTGAGTGAATCTGTGTGAGAGAGTGAGTCAATATGCGTGAATGGGTGAGTCTGTCTGAGGGTGAGAGTAAATCTCTGTGTGTGAGTGTGAGTCTGTGTTAGTGTGAGTCTGTGTGAGTGTGAGTCTGTGTGAGAGTGAGTCTGTGTGATAGTCAGTCTGTATGAGTGTGAAAGTAAATCTGTGTGAGTGTGAGAGTAAAGCTGTGTGAGTGAGTGAAAGAGTCTGTGTGTGAGAGTGAGTCTGTGTGAGAGAGAGAGTCTGTGTGAGTGAGTGAGTCTGTGTGAGTGAGTGAATGAGTCTGTGTGAGTGAGTGAGTCTGTGTGAGTGACTCTGTGTATGTGTGAGTCTGCGTGAGTGAGTGAATCTGTGTGAGTGAGTGAATGAGTCTGTGTGAGAGAGTGAATCTGTGTAAGTGAGTGAATGAGTCTGTGTGAGAGAGTGAATCCGTGAGTGAGTGAGTCTGTTTGAGAGAGTCAGTCTGCGAGAGTGAGTGAGTCTGTGTGAGTGATTGAATCTGTGTGAGAGAGTGAGTCTGTGTGAGAGAGTGAGTCTGTATGAGAGAGTGAGTCTGTGTGAGTGAGTGAGTCTGTTTGAGAGAGTCAGTCTGCGAGAGTGAGTGAGTCTGTGTGAGAGAGTGAGTCTGTGTGAGAGAGTGAGTCTGTGTGAGAGAGTGAGTATGCGTGAGAGAGTGAGTCTTTTTGAGTGTGTGTGTCAGTGTGAGTGAGTGAGTCTGTGTGAGTGAGTGAGGATGTGTGAGAGAGTGAGTCTTTTTGAGTGTGTGTGTCAGTGTGAGTGAGTGAGTCTGTGTGAGTGAGTGAGGATGTGTGAGAGTGAGTCTGTGTGAGTGAGAGTGAGTCTGTGTGAGTGAGTCTGTGTGAGTGAGTTAGTCAGTGTGAGAGAGTGAGTCTGTGTGAGTGAGTGAGTCTGTGTGAGAGAGTGAGTCTTTGTGTGTGAGTGAGTCTGTGTGACTGAGTGAGTTTGTGTGAGAAAGTGAGTATGTGTCAGTGAGTGAGTCTGAGTAAGAGAGTGAGTCTGTGTGAGTGAGAGAGAGAATCTGTGAGAGAGTGAGTATGTGTGAGTGAGTGAGAGAGTCTGTGTGAGTGAGTGAGTCTGTGTGAGAGACTGAGTCTGTGTGAGAGAGTGAGTCTGTGTGAGTGAGTGAGTCTGTGTGAGTGAGAGAGAGAATCTACAAGAGAGTGAGTCTGCGTGAGTTAGTGAGTCTGTGTGAGAGAGTGAGTCTGTGTGAGTGACTGAGTCTGTGTTAGTGAGTGAGTCTGTGTGAGAGAGTGAGTCTGTGTGAGTGACTGAGTCTGTGTTAGTGAGTGAGTCTGTGTGACTAAGTGAGTCTGTGTGAGAGAGTGAGTCTGTGTCAGTGAGTGAGTCTGAGTAAGAGAGTGAGTCTGTGTGAGTGAGAGAGAGAATCTGTGAGAGAGGGAGTCTGTATGAGTGAGTGAGTGTGTGTGAGAGAGTGAGTCTGTGTGAGATAGTGAATCTGTGAGTGAGTGGATGAGTCCATGTGAGAGAGTGAGTCTGTGTGAGAGAGTGAGTCTGTGTGAATGAGTGAGACTGTGTGAGTGAGTGAGTGAGTCTGTGTGAATGTTAGAGTAACTGTGTGTGTGAGTGAGTCTGTGTGAGAGAGTGAGTCTGTGTGAATGATTGAGTCTGTGTGAGAGACTGAGTCTGTGTGAGTGATTGAGGCTGTGTGGAGTGATTGAGTCTGTGTGAGTGAGTGATTCTGTGTGAGACAATGAGTCTGTGTGAGAGAGTGAATCTGTGAGTGAGTGAATGAGTCTGTTTGAGAGAGTGAGTCTGTGTGAGTGTGTGAATCCGTGAGTGAATGAGTCTGTGTGAGTGAATGAGTCCGTGTGAGTGAGTGAGTCTGTGTGAGTGTGAGAGTAAATCTGTGTGAGTGAGTGAGTGAATCTGTGTGAGAGAGTGAGTCTGTGTGTGTGAGTGAGTGAGTCTGTGTGAGTGAGTGAGTCTGTGTGAGTGAGTGAGTGAATCTGTGTGAGAGAGTGAGTCCATGTGAGTGAATGGGTGAGTCTGTCTGAGGGTGAGAGTAAATCTCTGTGTGTGTGTGAGTCTGTGTTAGTGTGAGTCTGTGTTAGTGTGAGTCTGTGTGAGTGTGAGTCTGTTTGAGTGTGAAAGTAAATCTGTGTGAGTGTGAGAGTAAAGCTGTGTGAGTAAGTGAATCTGTGTGAGTGAGTGAATGAGTCTGTGTGTGAGAGTGAGTCTGTGTGAGTGAGTGAGTATGTGTGAGAGAGAGAGTCTGTGTGAGAGAGTGAGTCTGCGTGAGTGAGTGAGTCTGTGTGAGAGAGTGAGTCTGCGTGAGTGAGTGAGTCTGTGTGAGTGAGTCTGTGTGAGAGAGAGAGTCTGTGTGAGTGAGTGAGTCTGTGTGAGTGAGTCTGTGTGAGTGAGTCTTTGTGAGAGAGAGAGTCTGTGTGTGAGTGAGTCTGTGTGAGTGAGTGAGTCTGTGTGTGAGTCTGTGTGAGAGAGAGAGTCTGTGTGAGTGAGTGAGTCTGTGTGAGTGAGTCTGTGTGAGTGAGTCTGTGTGAGAGAGTCTGTGTGAGTGAGTGAGTCTCTGTGAGTGAGTGAGTCTGTGTGAGAGAGAGAGTCTGTGTGAGTGAGTGAGTCTGTGTGAGTGACTCTGTGTGAGTGAGTGAGTCTGTGTGAGAGAGTGAGTCTGTTTGAGAGAGAGAGTCTGTGTGAGTGATTGAGTCTGTGTGAGTGAGTGAGTCTGTGTGAGAGCGTGACTCTTTGTGAGATAGTGAATCAGTGAGTGAGTGAATGATTCTGTGTGAGTGAGTGAGTCTTTGTGAGTGAGTGAATCTGTGAGTGAGTGAGTCTGTGTGAGTGAGTGAGTCCGTGTGATTTAGTGAATCTGTGTGAGTGAGTGAGTCTGCGTGAGTGAGTGAGTCTGTGTGAGTTAGTGAGTCTGTGTGAGTGTGAGAGTAAATCTGTGAAAATGAGTGAGTGAATCTGTGTGAGCATGAGTCTGTGTGTTTGAGTGAGTGAGTCTGTGTGAGTGAGTGAGTCTGTGTGAGTGAGTGAGTCTGTGTGAGTGAGTGAGTGAATCTGTGTGAGAGAGTGAGTCCATGTGAGTGAATGGGTGAGTCTGTCTGAGGTTGAGAGTAAATCTCTGTGTGTGAGTGTGAGTCTGTGTTAGTGTGAGTCTGTGTTAGTGTGAGTCTGTGTGAGAGTCAGTGTGTATGAGTGTGAAAGTAAATCTGTGTGAGTGTGAGAGTAAAGCTGTGTGAGTAAGTGAATCTGTGTGAGTGAGTGAAAGAGTCTGTGTGAGAGAGTGAGTCTGTGTGAGAGAGTGAATCTGTGTGACTGAATGAGTCTGTGTGAGTGTGTGTATGTGTCAGTGAGTTAATGAGTCTAGTCTGTGTGAGTGTGTGTCTGTGTCAGTGAGTTAATGAGTCTATGTGAGAGAGTGAGTCTGCGTGAATGAGTGAGTCTGTGTGAGTGAGTGAGTGAGTCTGTGTGAGAGAGAGAATCTGCGAGACAGTGAGTCTGCGTGAGAGAGTGAGTCTGTGTGAGTGAGTGAGTCTGTGTGAGAGAGTGAGTCAGTGTGAGTGAATGAGTCTGTGTTAGTGTTTGTCTGTGTAAGTGAGTTAATGAGTCTATGAGAGAGAGTGAGTCTGCGTGAATGAGTGAGTCTGTGTGAATGTAAGAGTGCGGCTGTGTGTGAGTGAGTCTGTGTGAGTGAATGTGTCTGTCTGAGTTATTGAGTCTGTGTGGGTAAATGAGTATGTGTGAGTGACTGAGTGAAACTGTGTGAGAGAGTGAGTCTGTGTGAGTGAGTGAGTGAGTGAGACTAGGTGAGTTTGAGTGAATCTGTGTGAGAATGTGAATCTGTGTGAGCGAGTGAGTCTGTGTGAGTGAGTAAGTGAGTGAATCTGTGTGAGTGAATGAGACAGTCTGTGTGAGTGTGAGAGTAAAGCTGTGTGAGTGAGTGAGTCTATGTGAGTGAGTGAATGAGTCTGTGTGAGAGAGTGAGTCTGTGTGAATGAGTGAGTATGTTTGAGTGAGTGAGTCTGCGTGAATGTGAGTCTGTGTGAGAGAGTGAGTCTGTGTGAATGTTAGAGTGAGGCTGTGTGTGAGTCTGTGTGAGTGTGAGAGTAACTCTGTGTGTGTGAGTGAGTCTGTGTGAGTGTGAGAGTAAATCTGTATGAGTGAGTGAGTCTGTGTGAGTGAGTGAGTCTGTGTGAGTGTGAGTAGTGTGAGTGTGAGTCTGTGTTAGAGAGTGAGTCTGTGTGAGTGAGTGAGTCTGTGAGAGTGTGAGTCTGTGTGAGTGTGAGTCTGTGTCAGTGAGTGAGTCTGTGTGAGTGAGTGAGTCTGTGTGAGTGTTAGTTTGTGCGAGACAGCGAATCTGTGTTAGTGAGTGAATTTGTGTGAGAGAGTGAGTCTGCGTGAGTGAGTGAGTCTGCGTGAGTGAGTGATTCTGTGTGAGTGTGAGAGTGAGTCGGTGTGCATGAGTGTGAGTCTGTGTGACCTTAAGTCTGTGTGAGCGTGAGTCTGTGTAGAGTGTGAAAGTAAATCTGTGCGAGAGTGATAGTAAATCTGAGTGAGTCTGTGTGAGTGAGAGAATGAGTCTGTGTGAGAGAGTGAGTCTGTGTGAGTGAGTGAATTTGTGTGAGAGAGTGAGTCTATGTGAGTGAGTGAGTCTGTGTGAGAGAGTGAGTATGTGTGAGAGAGTGAGTCTTTGTGAGTGAGTGAGTCTGTGTGAGTGAGTGAGTCTGTGTGAGTGAGTGAGTCTGTGAGTGAGTGAGTCTGTGTGAGTGAGTAAGTCTTTGTGATAGAGTGAGTCTGTGTGAGAGAGTGAGTCTGAGAGAGTGAGTCTGCGTGAGTGAGTGATTCTGTGTGAGTGTGAGAGTGAGTCGGTGTTTATGAGTGTGAGTCTGTGTGAGCGTGAGTCTGTGTAGAGTGTGAAAGTAAATCTGTGCGAGAGTGATAGTAAATCTGAGTGAGTCTGTGTGAGTGAGAGAATGAGTCTGTGTGAGAGAGTGAGTCTGTGTGAGTGAGTGAATTTGTGTGAGAGAGTGAGTCTATGTGAGTGAGTGAGTCTGTGTGAGAGAGTGAGTCTGTGTGAGAGAGTGAGTCTTTGTGAGTGAGTGAGTCTGTGTGAGTGAGTGAGTCTGTGAGTGAGTGAGTCTGTGTGAGTGAGTAAGTCTTTGTGATAGAGTGAGTCTTTGTGAGAGAGTGAGTCTTTGTGAGTGAGTGAGTCTGTGTGAGTGAGTGAGTCTGTGAGTGAGTGAGTCTGTGTGAGTGAGTAAGTCTTTGTGATAGAGTGAGTCTGTGTGAGAGAGTGAGTCTGTGTGAGAGAGTGAGTCTGCGTAAGTGAGTGATTCTGTGTGAGTGTGAGAGTGAGTCGGTGTTTATGAGTGTGAGTCTGTGTGAGCGTGAGTCTGTGTAGAGTGTGAAAGTAAATCTGTGCGAGAGTGATAGTAAATCTGAGTGAGTCTGTGTGAGTGAGTGAATGAGTCTGTGTGAGAGAGTGAATCTGTGTGTGTTAGTTTGTGCGAGAGAGTGAATCTGTGTGAGCGAGTGAATCTGTGTGAGCGAGTGAATTTGTGTGAGAGAGTGAGTCTGTGTGAGTGAGTGAGTCTATGTGAGGGAGAGACTCTGTGTGAGAGAGTGGGTCTGTTTGAGTGAGTGAGTCTGTGTGAGTGAGTGAGTCTGTGTGAGTGAGTAAGTCTTTGTGATAGAGTGAGTCTGTGTGAGAGAGTGAGTCTGTGTGAGTGAGTAAGTCTTTGTGATAGAGTGAGTCTGTGTGAGAGAGTGAGTCTGCGTGAGTGAGTGAGTCTGCGTGAGTGAGTGATTCTGTGTGAGTGTGAGAGTGAGTCGGTGTGTATGAGTGTGAGTCTGTGTGAGCGTGAGTCTGTGTGAGAGTGAGTCTGTGTAGAGTGTGAAAGTAAATCTGTGCGAGAGTAATAGTAAATCTGAGTGAGTCTGTGTGAGTGAGTGAATGAGTCTGTGTGAGAGAGTGAATCTGTGTGTGTGTTAGTTTGTGCGAGAGAGTGAATCTGTGTGAGCGAGTGAATCTGTGTGAGAGAGTGAGTCTGTGTGAGAGAGTGAGTCTGTGTGAATGAGTAACTCTATGGTTGTGAGTGAGTCTGTGTGAGTGAGGGAGTCTGTGTGAGTGAGTGAATCTGTGTGAGAAAGTGAGTCTGTGTGAGTGAGTGAGTGAGTCTGTGTGAGAGAGTGAGTCTGTGTGAATGAGTAACTCTATGGTTGTGAGTGAGTCTGTGTGAGTGAGTGAGTGAATCTGTGTGAGAAAGTGAGTCTGTATGAGTGAGTGAGTGAGTCTGTGTGAGAGAGTGAGTCTGTGTGAATGAGTAACTCTATGGTTGTGAGTGAGTCTGTGTGAGTGAGTGAGTGAATCTGTGTGAGTGAGTGAGTCTGTGTGAGTGAGTGAGTCTGTGTGAGTGAGTGAGTGAGTCTGTGTGAGTGAATGAGTCAGTCTGTGTGAGTGTGAGAGTAAAGCTGTGTGAGTGAGTGAGTCTATGTGAGTGAGTGAGTGTGTGTGAGAGAGTGAGTATGTGTGATTGAGAGAGTCTGTGTGAATGTTAGAGTGAGGCTGTGTGAGTGAGTCTGTGTGTGTGTCGGTGTGAGTGAGTGAATCGGTGTGAGTGAGTGAGTCTGTGTGAGTGAGTGAGTCTGTGTGAGAGAGTGAGTCTGTGTGAGTGAGTCTGTGTGAGAGAGAGAGTCTGTGTGAGTGAGTGAGTCTGTGTGAGTGAGTGAGTCTGTGTGAGTGAGTGAGTCTGTGTGAGAGAGTGAGTCTGTGTGAGTGAGTGAGTCTGTGTGAGAGAGTGAGTCTGTGTGAGTGAGTGAGTCTGTGTGTGTGTGTGTGTGTGTGTGAGAGCCTGTGTGGGTGAGTCTGTGAGTGATTGAGTCTGTGTGAGAGAGTGAGTGAATCTGTGTGAGCGAGTGAGTCTGTGTGAGTGAGTGAGTGAGTGAATCTGTGTGAGTGAATGAGTCAGTCTGTGTGAGTGTGAGAGTAAAGCTGTGTGAGTGAGTGAGTCTATGTGAGTGAGTGAATGAGTCTGTGTGAGAGAGTGAATCTGTGTGTGTGTTAGTTTGTGCGAGAGAGTGAATCAGTGTGAGTGAGTGAATTTGTGTGAGGGAGAGAGTCTGTGTGAGAGAGTGGGTCTGTTTGAGTGAGTGAGTCTGTGTGAGAGAGTGAGTCTGTGTGAATGTGTGAGTCTGTGTGAGTGAGTGAGTCTTTGTGAGTGAGTGAGTCTGTGAGTGAGTGAGTCTGTGTGAGTGAGTGAGTCTGTGTGAGAGAGTGAGTCTGTGTGTGAGAGAGAGAATCTGCAAGAGAGTGAGTCTGTGTGAGTGAGTGAGTCTGTGTGAGTGAATTTGTGTGAGTGTGAGTCTGTGCGAGAGAGTGAATCTGTGTGAGTGAGTGAATCTGTGTGAGAGAGTTAGTCTGTGTGATTTAGTGAGTCTGTGTGAGTAAGTGAGTCTGTGTGAGTGAGTGAGTGAGTCTGAGTGAGTGTGAGAGTAAATCGGTGTGAGTGAGTGAGTGAATCTGTGTGAGAGAGTGAGTCTGTGTGAGTGACTGAGTCTGTGTGTGTGAGTGAGTCTGTGTGAGAAAGTGAGTCTGTGTGAGTGAGTGAGTGAGTGAATCTGTGTGAGAGAGTGAGTCTGTGTGAGTGATTGAGTGAGTGAATCTGTGTGAGTGAGTGAGTCTGTGTGAGTGACAGAGTGAATCTGTGTGAGAGAGTGAGTCTGTGTGAGTGATTGAGTGAGTGAATCTGTGTGAGAGACTGAGTCTGTGTGAGTTAGAGAGTGAGTCAGTGTGTGTGTGAGTGAGTCTGTGTGAGTGTGAGTCTGTGAGAGTGAGTCTGTGTGAGAGAGTGAATCTGTGTGAGAGAGTGAGTCTGTGTGAGTGAGTGAGTGAGTGAACCTGTGTGAGTGAGTGTGTCTGTGTGAGTGACAGAGTGAATCTGTGTGAGAGAGTGAGTCTGTGTGAGTGAGAGAGTGAGTCAGTGTGTGTGTGAGTGAGTCTGTGTGAGTGTGAGTCTGTGAGAGTGAGTCTGTGTGAGAGAGTGAGTCTGTGTGAGAGAGTGAGTCAGTGTGAGTGAATGAGTCTGTGTGAGTGTTTGTCTGTGTGAGTGAGTTAATGAGTCTATGTGAGAGAGTGAGTCTGCGTGAATGAGTGAGTCTGTGTGAATGTAAGATTGGGGCTGTGTGAGAGTGAGTCTGTGTGAGTGAGTGAGTGAGTGAGACTAGGTGAGTTTGAGTGAATCTGTGTGAGAATGTGAATCTGTGTGAGCGAGTGAGTCTGTGTGAGTGAGTGAGTGAGTGAGACTATGTGAGTGAATGAGACAGTGTGTGTGAGTGTGAGAGTAAAGCTGTGTGAGTGAGTGAGTCTATGTGAGTGTGTGAATGCGTCTGTGTGAGAGAGTGACTCTGTTTGAATGAGTGAGTCTGTCTGAGTGAGTGAGTCTGCGTGAATGTGAGTCTGTGTGAGAGAGTGAGTCTGTGTGAGAGAGTGAGTCTGTGTGAATGAGTGAGTCTGTGTGAGTGAGTGAGTGAGTCTGTGTGAATGTTAGAGTGAGGCTGTGTGTGAGTCTGTGTGAGTGTGAGAGTAAATCTGTATGAGTGAGTGAGTCTGTGTGAGTGAGTGAGTCTGTGTGAGTGTGAGTAGTGTGAGTGTGAGTCAGTGTTAGAGAGTGAGTCTGTGTGAGTGAGTGAGTCTGTGTGAGTGAGTGAGTCTGTGTGAGAGAGTGAGTCTGTGTGAGTGAGTAAGTCTTTGTGAGAGAGTGAGTCTGTGTGAGAGAGTGAGTCTGCGTGAGTGAGGGATTCTGTGTGAGTGTGAGTGTGAGTCGGTGTTTATGAGTGTGAGTCTGTGTGAGAGTGAGTCTGTGTGAGAGTGAGTCTGTGTAGAGCGTGAAAGTAAATCTGTGCGAGAGTGATAGTAAATCTGAGTGAGTCTGTGTGAGTGAGTGAATGAGTCTGTGTGAGAGAGTGAATCTGTGTGAGAAAGTGAGTCTGTGTGAGTGACTGAGTGAATCTGTGTGAGAAATTGCGTCTGTGTGAGTGTGAGTCTGTGTGAGTGTGAAAGTAACTCTGTGTGAGAGTTTGAGTCTGTGTGAGTGAGTCTGTGTGAGTGAATGAGTCTGTGTGAAAGAGTGAGTCTGTGAGTGAGTGAGTCTGTGTAAGTGAGTGAATGAGTCTGTGTGAGAGAGTGAATCTGTGTGAGAGAGTGAGTCTATGTGAGTGAGTCTGTGTGAGAGATTGCGTTTGTGTGAGTGTGAGTCTGTGTGAGTGAGTGAGTCTGTGTGAATATGAGAGTGAGGCTGTGTGTGATTGAGTGTGACTAAATCTGTGTGAGTGAGTGTGACTCTGTGATAGTGAGTCTGTGTGAGAGAGTGGGTCTGTGTGAGTGAGTGAATGAGTCTGTGTGAGTGAGTGAGTCTGTGTGAGTGAGTGAGTCTGTGTGAGAGAGTGAGTCTGTGTGAGAGAGTGAGTCTGTGTGAGTGAGTGAATGAGTCTGTGTGAGTGAGTGAGTCTGTGTGAGTGAGTGAGTCTGTGTGAGAGAGTGAGTCTGTGTGAGAGAGTGAGTCTGCGTGAGTGAGTGAGTCTGTGTGAGAGAGTGAGTCTGTGTGAGAGAGTGAGTCTGTGTGAGAGAGTGAGTCTGCGTGAGTGAGTGAGTCTGTGTGAGTGACTGAGTGAATCTGTACAAGAGGGTGAGACTGTGTGAGTGAGTGAGTGAGTATGAGTGAGTGTGAGAGTAAATCGGTGTGAGTGAGTGAGTGAATCTGTGTGAGAGAGTGAGTCTGTGTGAGAGAGTGAGTCTGTGTGAGAGAGTGAGTCTGTGTGAGAGAGTGAGTCTGTGTGAGAGAGTGAGTCTGTGTGAGAGAGTGAGTCTCTTTGAGTGTGAGAGTAAATCTGTGTGAGTGAGTGTGACTCTGTGATAGTGAGTCTGTGTGAGTGTGAGTCTGTGTGAGTGAGTGAGTCTGTGTGAGTGAGTGAGTGAATCTGTGTGAGTGTGAGAGTAAATCTGTGTGTGTGAGAGTGAGTCAGTCTGAGTTTGAGTCTGTGTGAGTGTGAGAGTGAGTCTGTGTGAGTGAGAGAGTCTGTGTGAAAGAGTGAGTCTGTGTGAGTGTGAGTCTGTGTGAATGTGAGTCTGTGTGAGTGAGTGAGTCTGTGTGAGAGATTAAGTCTGTGTGAGAGAGTGAGTCTGTGTGAGAGATTGAGTCTGTGTGAGTGAGTGAGTCTGTGTGAGAGAGTGAATCTGCTTGAGTGAGTGAGTCTGTGTGAGTGAATGAGTCTGTGTGAGAGAGTGAGTTTGTGTGAGTGAGTGAGTGAGTCAGTGTGAGAGTGAGTCAGTGTGTGTGAGTGTGAGTCTGTGTGAGTGAGTGAGTATGTGTGAGTGTGAAAGTAAATCTGTGCGAGAGTGAGCGTAAATCTCTGAGTGAGTCTGTGTGAGAGTGAGTCTGTGTGAGTGTGAGAGTAAATCTGTGTGAGTGAATCTGTGTGAGGGAGTGAATGATTCTGTTTGAGAGATTGAGTCTGTGTGAGTGAGTGAGTCTGTGTGAGTGAGTGAATCTGTGTGAGTGAGTGAATCTGTGTGAGGGAGTGAATGATTCTGTTTGAGAGATTGAGTCTGTGTGAGTGAGTGAGTCTGTGTGAGTGAGTGAGTGAGTCTGTGTGAGAGAGTGAGTCTGTGTGAGTGAGTGAGTCTGTGTGAGTGAGTGAGTGAGTCTGTGTGAGTGAGTGAGTCTGTGTGAGTGAGTGAGTCTGTGTGTGAGTGAGTCTATGTGAGTGAGTGAGTCTGTGTGAGTGAGTGAGTCTGTGTGAGTGAGTGAGTCTGTGTGAGTGAATCTGTGTGAGAGAGTCTGTGTGAGTGAGTGAGTCTGTGTGAGTGAGTGAGTCTGTGTGAGTGAGTGAGTCTATGTGAGTGAGTGAGTCTGTGTGAGTGAGTGAGTCTGTGTGAGTGAGTGAGTCTATGTGAGTGAGTGAGACTGTGTGAGTGAGTGAGTCTGTGTGAGTGAGTGAGTCTATGTGAGTGAGTGAGTCTGTGTGAGTGAGTGAGTCTATGTGAGTGAGTGAGTCTGTGTGAGTGAGTGAGTCTATGTGAGTGTGAGTCTGTGAGAGTGAGTCTGTGTGATTGTGAGAGTAAAGCTGAGTGAGTGAGTGAGTCTGTGTGACTGACTGAGTCTGTGTGAGATAGTGAGTCTGTGTGAGAGTGAGTCTGTGTGAATGTGAGTGTGAGGCTGTGTGCGAGTGAGTCTGTTTGAGTATGAGAGTAAATCTGTGTGTGAGAGAGTGAGTCTCTGTGAGTGTGAGAGTAACTCTGTGTGAGTGAGTTAGTCTGTGTCAGTGAGTGAGTCTGTGTGAGAGAGTGAGTCTGTTTGAGTGTGAGTCGGTGTGAGTGTGAGTCTGTGTGAGTGAGTGAGTGAGTCTGTGTGAGTGTGAGAGTAAATCCGTGTGTGAGAGTGAGTCTGTGTGAGTGTGAGTCTGTGTGAGAGAGTGTGTCTGTGTGAGAGAGTGAGTCTGTGTGAGTGTGAGAGTCTGTGTTAGAGATTGAGTCTGTGTGAGTGAGTGAGTCTGTGTGAGAGAGTGAGTCTGTGTGAGTGAGTGAGTCTGTGTGAGAGAGTGAGTTTGTGTGAGAGAGTGAGTCTGTGTGTGTGAGTGAGTCTGTGTGAGAGAGTGAGTCTGTGTGAGTGAGTGAATGAGTCCGTGTGAGAGAGGGAGTCAATGTGAGTGAGTGATTCTGTGTAAGTAAGTGAGTCTGTGAGTGAGGGAGTGAATCTGCATGAGAGGGTGAGACTGTGCGAGAGAGTGAGTCTGTGTGAGTGAGTCTGTGTGAGTGACTGAGTGAATCTGTGTGAGAGACTGAGTCTGTGTGAGTGAGTGAGTGATTCTGAGTGTGAGAGTGAGTCGGTGAGTATGAGTGTGAGTCTGTGTGAGAGTGAGTCTGTGTGAGTGTGAAAGTAAATCTGTGCGAGAGTGAGAGTAAAGCTGTGTGAGTGAGTGAATGAGTCTGTGTGAGAGAGTGAGTCTGTGTGAGTGAGTGAGTCTGTGTGAGAGAGTGATTCTGTGTGAGTGAGTGAGCCTGTGTGAGTGAGTTAATGAGTCTGTGTGAGAGAGTGAGTCTATGTGAGAAAGTGAGTCTATGTGAGTGAGTGAGTCTGTGTGAGTGATTGAATGAGCCTGTGTGAGAGAGTGAATCTGTGTGAGTGAGTGAATCTGTGTAAGTGATTGAGTCTGTGTGAGTGAGTGAGTGAATCTGTGTGAGAGAATGAGGCTGTGTGAGTGAGTGAATGAGTGAGTGAGTCTGTGTGAGTGTGAGAGTGAGTCTGTGTGTGTTGAGTGTGAGTCTGTGTGAGAGTGAGTCTGTGTGGGAGACTGAGTCTTTGTGAGTGTGAGAGTAAATCTGTGTGAGTGAGTCTGTGTGAGTGAGTGAGTCTGTGTGAGTGAGTGAGTCTCTGTGAGTGAATCTGTGTGAGTGAGTGAGTCTGTGTGAGTGAGTGAGTCTCTGTGAGTGAATCTGTGTGAGTGAGTGAGTCTGTGTGAGTGAGTCTGTGTGAGTGAGTCTGTTTGAGTGTGAAAGTAAAGCTGTGTGAGTGAGTGAGTCTGTCACACAGACTCACACTCACACAGACTCACTCACACACAGCCTCAATATAACATTCACCCAGACTCACTCAGTCACTCACACAGACTCACTCTCTCACACAGACTCATTCACTCACTCACACAGACTCACTCACTCACACAGACACACTCATTCACTCACACAGACTCACTCTCTCACACTGAGTGAGTGAGTCTGTGTGAGTGAGTCTGTGTGAGTGAGTGAGTCTGTGTGAGAGAGTGAGTCTGTTTGAGTGAGTGAGTCTGTGTGAGTGAGTGAGTCTGTGTGAGAGAGTGAGTCTGAGTGAGTGAGTCTGTGTGAGTGAGTTAATGAGTCTGTGTGAGTGAGTGAGTCTGTGAGTGAGTGAGTCTGTGAGTGTGAGTCTGTGTGAGTGACTGAGTAAATCTGTGTGAGAGAGTGAGTCTGCGTCAGTGAGTGAGTCTGTGAGTGAGTGAGTCTGTGTGAGTGTGAATCTGTGTGAGTGAGTGAGTCTGTGTGAGTGAGTGAGTCTGTGTGAGTGTGTGAGTCTGTGTGAGTGACTGAGTGAATCTGTGTGAGAGACTGAGGCTGTGTGAGTGATTGAGTGAGTGAGGGAGTCTGTATGAGTGTGAGAGTGATTCTGTGTGTGTTGAGTGTGAGTCTGTGTGAGTGTGAGAGTGATTCTGTGTGTGTTGAGTGAGTGAGTCTGTGTGAGTGTGTGAGTCTGTGTGAGTGACTGAGTGAATCTGTGTGAGAGACTGAGGCTGTGTGAGTGATTGAGTGAGTGAGTGAGTCTGTATGAGTGTGAGTGATTCTGTGTGTGTTGAGTGTGAGTCTGTGTGAGTGTGAGAGTGATTCTGTGTGTGTTGAGTGAGTGAGTCTGTGTGAGTGAATGAGTCCATGAGAGAGTGTGAGTCTGTGTGAGTGAGTGAATGAGTCTGTGTGAGAGAGTGAGTCTGTGTGAGTGACTGAGTGAGTCTGTGTGAATGTTAGTTTGAGGCTGTGTGTGAATGAGTCTGTGTGAGTGTGAGAGTAACTCTGTGTGTGTGAGTGAGTCTGTGTGAGTGTGAGCGTAAATCTGTGTGAGTGAGTGAGTCTGTGTGTGTGAGTCTGTGTGATTGTGAGTCTGTGTGAGTGTGATTGTGTGAGAGAGTGAGTCTGTGTGAGTGAGTGAGTCTGTGTGAGTGAGTGAGTCTGTGTCAGAGAGTGAGTCTGTGTCAGAGAGTGCGTGAGTCTGTGTGAATGTGAGAGTGAGGCTGTGTGTGAGTGAGTCTGTGTGAGTGTGAAAGTAAATCTGTGTGAGTGTGAGAGTAAAGCTGTGTGAGTGAGTGAGTCTGTGTGAGTGAATGAGTCTGTGTGAGTGAGTGAATGAGTCTGTGTGAGAGAGTGAGTCTGTGTGAGTGTGTAAGTGTGTGAGTTAGTGAGTCTATGTGAAAGAGTGAGTCTATGTGAGTGAGTGAATGTGTCTGTGTGAGAGAGTGAGTCTGTGTGAGTAAGTGAATCTGTGTAAGTGAGTGAGTCTGCGAGTGAGTGAGTGAATCTGTGAGTGAGTGAATCTGTGTGTGTGAGTGTCTGTGTGAGTGAGTGACTCTGTGTGAGTGTGATAGTGAGTGTGTGTGTGTGAGACTGAGTCTGTGTGTGTGAGTGAGTCTGTGTGAGTGTGAGAGTGTCTGTTTGTGTGAGACTGAGTCTGTGTGAGTGTGAGTCTGTGTGAGTGTGAAAGTAAATCTGTGTGAGTGTGAGAGTAAATCTGTGTGAGTGAGTGAGAGTATGAACCCTGAGACCGCGATTGAGCAGACACACACACACACCCTGCCCTCCTCCTCCTCCCTCCCCAAAAACCTATCCACAAAGTAGGCCAGGAGAGGAGGAGGCAGCTCACTTCCGACCCCGGCTTTTGTATCAATTCTGCTGAGGCCCAGCTCGGAGTGTGAGCCTCCAGAGGTTAGTGTTAACTAAACCCAAGTCCTTAGCTTGGCGCCGGTCCCCACCCCTACCCTGGTGACCAGGACTTGGGGCTGAGTCTGTCCCTATCTAGCTCTGCTTCTCAGGCTAAAAGGCAAAAAAGATTTTACTGTTTTACTCTGCTGCTTGGCACTTTTTAAAGGTAATTTTTATCATTTACTTTTTTTAAAAAATTATCAACTTATTGCTTTGACATTGATTTTTTTTAAAAAATCATGTTTAATGTTGTGCCAAACCTAATCCTGCCAAAATTTGGGGTCATTGGTCCCTTCAGTGAGAAAAACATTGAAATGGGTCTCCCCACCCGAGAAGCTTGGACAAGCTTGTGGTCGATCATTTAGGGCAACTTCCATCACACAAAGTGTTGTGAATCTTTGGAATTTGCTAACTCAGAGGGCTGTGAACGCTTGGTTATTGGTTGTTTTCAAGTCTGGTATATACACCTAGATTTGTTTATCTTTCAGGGAATCGAGGGATATGGGGAGGCAACTGGGAAAGCGGAGTTGAAGCAAAAGATCAGCCGTGAATACATTGAGCGGCAGAAGAGGTTTGAGGGGCCATACCCTCTACTCCTGCTCCTATTTCTTATGTTCCTCTGTTTTTATCTGATCATTATCACATTCCTGATTGTTGTGAGCTTGCTGTGCACAAGTTGATTACTGCATTCTCTAAGTTCCAACAGTGTGGGCACTTCATTGATGAGCTTTGGGACACCTTGAAAGGGGTTATATAAATGCAAGTCTTTCTTTCATTAAAAGTTGCCTTGTTGACTCTATGAGCAATAAATATTGGCTTTGCTGGCCACATCCTCCAGGATTGTGGCACCACCAATGTAATTTGGACTGACCATCTATGACAATTTAAGCGCTGTATTTTCAGAGGCTGTCTTTCAAATGGGGTGTAACAGACTATTTGATGGTCCCACTGGTACAGATGGACTTTAAGAATCCAAGGATAGAAATTCACCTTGGGCAGTGGTGCAAAGCAGATGCTATCGGGTTGGCTGACCATTGACAACTGGAACTGAATAGCAGAGCTACGTGGAATGGTGGAGGACCCAGTCCCACTTGGGTCACAAGAAGGATTTTGAGCCTCCAATGTCAATTTATCGCCTTGTCCTGCTTAACATTCTTCCTTGATCAACATCATCAAAATGAGGTTCACTGACCCACCATCTCATTGCCTAGATATCTTTTAAGTCATCCTCGGGGTGATAGCATCACCAGCAAGGCAGCATTCATTGTTCACAGAATCACAGAATCACAGAGTGCAGAAGAGGCCCTTCGGCCCATCAAGTCAGCACCAACATGTGAGAAACACCTGACCTACCTACCTAATCCCATTTACCAGCACTTGGCCCATAGCCTTGAATGTTATGATGTGCCATTTGTTCATCCAGGTACTTTTTAAAGGATGTGAGGCAACCCACCTCCACCACCCTCCCAGGCAGCGCATTCCAGACCGTCACCACCCTCTGGGTAAAAAGATTTTTCCTCATATCCCCCCCTAAACCTCCTGCCCCTCATCTTGAACTTATGCCCCCTTGCGTCAGACCCATCAACTAAGGGGAACAGCTGCTCCCTATCCACCCTGTCCATGCCCCTCATAATCTTGTACACCTCGATCAGGTCACCCCTCAGTCTTCTCTGCTCCAACAAAAACAACCCGAGTCTATCCAACCTCTCTTCATAACTTAAATGTTTCATCCCAGGCAACCTCCTGGTGAATCTCCTCTGCACCCCCTCCAGTGCAATCACATCCTTCCTATAATGTGGCAACAGAACTGCACACAGTTCTCCAGCTGTGGCCTCAACAAGGTTCTATACAACTCCAACATGACCTCCCTACTTTTGCAATCTATGCCTCGATTGATAAAGGCAAGTGTCCCATATGCCTTTTTCACCACCCCACTAACATGCCCCTCCGCCTTCAGAGATCTATAGACACACACGCCAAGGTCCCTTTGTCCCTCAGAACTTCCTAGTGTCATGCCATTCATTGAACACTTCCTTGTCAAATTACTCCTTCCAAAGTGTACCACCTCACACTTTTCAAGGTTAAATTCCATCTGCCACTTATCTGCCCATTTGACCATCCCGTCTATATCTTCCTGTAGCCCAAGACACTCAACCTCACTGTTAACCACCCGGCCAATCTTTGTGTCATCCGCAAACTTACTAATCCTAACCCCCCACATAGTCATCTATGTCGTTTATATAAATGACAAATAATAGGGGACCCAGCACAGATCCCTGTGGTACGCCATTGGACACTGGCTTCCAGTCACTAAAGCATCCTTCTGTTATCACCCTCTGTCTCCTACAACTAAGCCAATTTTGAATCCACCTTATTAAGTTACCCTGTATTCCATATGCATTTGCCTTCTTTATAAGTCTCCCATGCGGGACCTTGTCAAAGGCTTGGGTGAAATCTATATAAAATTCGTCAACTGCACTACCCTCATCTACACATCTGGTCACCTCCTCAAAAATTCAATCAAAATTGTTGGACATGACCTCCCTCTGACAAAGCCATGCTGACTATCCCTGATCAAACCTTGCCTCTCAAAGTGGAGATAGATTCTCTCCTTCAGAATTTTCTTCAATAGTTTCCCTACCGCTGACGTGAGACTCACTGGCCTGTAGTTCCCTGGCTTATCTTTACAACCCTTCTTAAATAGCGGAACCACATTAGCTGTTCTCCAATCTTCTGGCACCTCCCCCATGGCCAGAGAGGAATCAAAAATTTGGGTCAGAGCCCCTGCGATCTCCTCCCTTGGCTCCCTCAGCACAAAACCTCTGGACCTGGAGATCAGTCCACTTTTAAGCCTGCCAACACCTCCAATACCTTGTCACTCCCTATATCAATTTGCTCAAGAACCTCACAGTCTCTCTCCCTGAGTTCGATACCTTCATCCTCATTCTCTTGGGTGAAGACAGGTGTAAAGTATTTGTTGAACATTCTACTGATGTCCTCTGACTCCACCCATAGATTGCCCCCTTGGTCCCTTATGGGCCCTACTCTTTCCCTGGTTATCCTCTTCCCATTGATATACTTGTAGAATATCTTGGGATTTTCCCTACTTTTACCAGCCAGAGCTTTCTCATATCCCCTCTTTGCTCTCCTAATTGCTTTCTTAAGCTCCACCCTGCACTTTCTGTACTCCACTAATGCCTCTGCTGATTTGTTCCCCTTGTACCTGCTAAAAGTCTCTTTTTTCCTTCTCATCGTAACCTGAATATCTCTGGTCATCCATGGTTCTCTGAACTTGTTACTCATTCTTATCACCCTAGAGGGAACATATTGAGCCTGTACCCTCCCCATTTTCTTTTTGAACACCCCCCACTGTTCCTCTGTAAATTTCCCCACAAGTAGCTGTTCCCAATCTACCTTGGCCAGATCCTGCTTCATTTTACTAAAATGCACTCTCCCACAATCCAAAACATTTTTTTTGCAACTTGTCTATTTCTTTGTCCACAGCAAACTTAAGCTGTACCATGCTGTGGTCGCTATCACTAAAATGCTCCCCCACCACCACCTCAGCCACCTGTCTGGCCTCATTCCCCAGAATTAGGTCCTGCAATACACTGTCCCTTGTTGGACCCTCTACATATTGTTCAGTCCTCCTTACTCTGGGAAGGTGCTAGTGAGCCTGTTCTTCGAATGTTCTGGGGGCAGTTAAGAGACATTGATGTGGGACTGGTGTCACAGATAGGGCAAACAGAGTAAGGATGGAAGCTTCCTTCCCTAAACAACACCTGTGAACCAATTAGGTTTTCTTACGACAGCTTCATGGTCAATTTTACTGATACAACTTCAGTTTTTTCTCCTACAACTTCACCTTCATTTCAAAGTAACTCCTGCATATGAGGTACTTTTGGACAGTTCTGAGATATAAGATAACGTGTGATTTGAGTGCAATTTTTTTTTTCTCTTTGATAATTGCTCAGTAAGCATTGGGGGAGGTGGTGGTATTGTCACTAGACGAGTATTTCAGGGACCCAGCGTAATGATCTGGGGACCCGGGTTCACCACAGCAGATGGTGAAATGTGAATTAAATAAAAATCTGGAATTAAAAGTCTGATGATAACCACAAAACCATTACTGATTGTCATAAAAACCCATCTGTTCCCTGATGTCCTTTAGGGAAGGAAACCTTCTGTCCTTACCTGGTTGGGCCGATATGTGACCCCAGACCCACAGCAACATGGTTGATTCTTAAATGCCCTCTGAACAAGGGCAGTTAGGGGTGGGAAATAAATGCTGGCCTAGCCAGCTATGCCCACATCCCATGAATGGATTTTTTAAAAAGTATTTTTTTGAAATATACCTTTTCATTTCCTTGCGCACATATGTGTGAGTCAGCAACCTCTTGATAACAATGCCACAAGATTGGATGGTTGTAAACACTTAAAGATTCACAGAGAAATCTCTCAGGACAGATGTTAGAAGCTTGTTGTGCCAGAATAGAGGATTACATATCAGAAGCGGCTAATGGAACTCGTGTACAAGTTTCAGAGAGACTCAGTCTGATTTGTTTTCCCTCCCAAGTCAAGAGGTACTCTGATTATAGGATGGCTGTTGTAGCCTTTGCCAAATCAACTAAAACCATGACAGATGAGGAACCAACTTGAGCTTTTATGGTCTTTACAATTGATAGTACATCAATTGATGCATCTATCTAGTAGCACAAAAAGGATGCTTGTTTCACATGTAATGCTCCAATGCTCACTCTAGTTTGACTAAAAATAAAGCCAATATATGTTGAGTAATGTTTTATTTAATTCATTCACACGATGTGAGCTTCGCTGGCTGGTCAACATTTATTGCCCATCCCTAGTCACCCTTGAGAAGGTGGTGGTGAGCTGCATCCTTGAACCGCTGCAGTCCATGTAGTGTAGGTACACCCACAGTGCTGTTAGGGATGGGCATGTGTGAGTTCTGTGCCCATTAATCACAACCATCTCTGGCATGAACATTAATTCTGGATGTTTGATGAAGTGACTCATTTCCACTCCCAGAATATTACAGAATATTTTCCACAATGTTCCCCTTCAGGTGAGATGTTAGACTGAGGCCCCAGCTGTCCATTCCAGTGATTTAGATGAACATTACATGATATATTCTGAAGGAGACCAGTCTCCTGCTTAAGATTCAGCTCTTAACTATAACCATTAAAACATAATTAATGAGTCATTCATATTATGGCTGTTTGTGGAACCTTGCAGTATGTAAAGTGGCTTGTATATCTAGCCCACATAATGATAGTCACTGCATTTTAAAGTAATTCAATGTGTACAAGGTATTTTGGGATGCTTCTGAGGGGCGTTATTATAGGTTGCTATATAAATACAAGTGCCACTTCTTTTTGCAGCACACCTGCACGTTGTTTTAGCATCCACAGCAGTGAGATGAAAGAACAGTTAACGAGTTAATCTGAGAGGGCAAAAGAAAATCAATCACAGCTAAAATGGCAGGGAGAGGCAGGCACGAACAGACACAAACTAAGAAAGAGAAAGACAAAATAAGGGGAAAATAATCCAAGGTTGGAAGGGACAAGGAGATCCAGAGCCAGAGTCGTAAAGAATACAAGAACACAGACACCTCCTCTTAGCGTTCTCCTAGAAGTGAAGCAGGCTGAGGTGACATTTAATGGAAGTGTTTAAATTCGTGAAGGGTTTTGAGAGACTAAATAAAGTGAAACTGTTTCCAATTCTTCAGGGATCAGTGGAGGTGATGGCAAAGTGTATTGTCACGAGGCGAGTAAGGGTCCAGCCCAGGGTAACGCTTTGGGGGGGCCCTGGTTTGAATTCTGCCAGAGCAGATGTTGGAATGTGAATTCAATAGAAATCTGGAATTAAGGGCAGAATTTTATCCTTGGGGTGCAGGCTCGGAGGGGGCGGTCGGAAAGCCGATCGCAGGCCGTGATTGGCAGTGCACTGCGATTTTACGCGGGCGGGCCAGTTAAGGCCCACACAGCATGAGATGCAGCTTTTTCAATGAGCGTGAAGGGGCGGGCGGGGGCTTAATGTCCACCTGGTCCAATGGTGACCCGGCGGCCGATTCAAACGCGGGCTCGGCAGCCCCTGGAAGGCTGCCACCGAAGGACGCGGAAGTCGATGGCGCGGGTACCGCAGCGGGTGGACACAGAAGGTGGGAGGGCAGGTCAGTGGGGCGTTCGGCCCCACGCTTTTTGGACGAGCGCCTCGGTGCCCTCCTGTAGGAGGTGGCAGCCAGGAGAGAAACACTTGTCCCCAGGGACAGGAGGAGGGGGCCCTTCCACCTCACCAAAAAACATCTGGAATTAAGAAAAAGTACTGAGCAAACTATTGGGTTAAAGGGTGACAAGACCCCAGGACCTGATGGCTGCATCCCAGGGTCATAAAGGAAGTGGCAGCGGAGATAGTGGATGCATTGGCTATAATATTCCAAAATTCCCTGGATTCTGGAAAGGTTCCAGTGGATTGGAAAAATGCTAATATAACACCATTATTCAAAAAGAGGGGAGGCAAAAAGTAGGAAACTATAGACCAGTTAGTTTAACATCTGTCATTTGGAAATTGTTGGAATCCATTATTAAGGAAGTAGTAATGGAGCATTTGGAAAGTCAAAATGCAATCCATCAGAGTCAGCATGGTTTTATGAAGAGTAAATCATGTTTGACTAATTTGCTAGAGTTCTTTGAAGATGTGACAAGTGAAGTGGATAATGGGGATCCGCTAGATGTAGTATATCTGGACTTCCAGAAGGCCTTTGATAAGGTGCGGCACATAAGTTTAATACAGAAGATAAGATCACACAGAGTTAGGTGTAATATACTAGCTTGGATAGAGGATTGGCTAAACAACAGAAAGCAGAGAGTCGGGATAAATGGGTCTTTTTCTGGTTGGCAAGCTGTAACTAGTGGAGTGCCACAGGGTTCGATCCTTGAGCCCCAACTATTTACAATCTATATTAATGACTTGGATTCAGGGATCGAAGGTACAATAGCTAAATTTGCAGATGACACCAAAATAGGTGGGAAAGTAAGTTGCAATGAAGAAATAAGAAATTTACAAATGGATATGGACAGGTTAGGTGAATGGGCCAAAATTTGGCAGATGGAGTTTAACGTGGATGAGTGTGAGTTTATCCATTTTGGTTGGAAGAATAAAAAGGCGACTTATGATCTAAATGGAGAGAAACTTCAGAATGCTTCAGTGCAGAGGGATCTGGGTGTCCTCGTGCATGAATCGCTGAAAGCTAATATGCAGGTACAGCAGGTAATAAGGAAGACAGATGGAATTTTGGCATTTATTGCGAAACGAATAGAATATAAAAATATCGAAGTGTTGTTGCAACTGTCCAAATTATTGGTGAGACCGTACCTGGAGTACTGCGCACAGTTTTGGTCCCTTACTTGAGGAAGGATGTAGTTGTACTGGAGGCGGTTCAGAGGAGGTTCACTAGATTGATTCCAGAGATGTGGAGCTTGTCTTATGAGGAGAGATTGAGCAGTTTAGGCCTATACTCGCTGGAGTTTAGAAGGATGACAGGAGATCTAATTGAGGTATATAAGATGCTAAAGGGGATAGAAAAAGTAGACATGGAGTGGATGTTTCCCCTTCTGGGCCATTCTAGAATGAGAGGCCATAGTTGTAGGCTAAGGGGTGGTAAATTTAAATCAGAGATGAGGAGGAATTACTTTTCTCAAAGGGTCATGAATCTGTGGAATTCACTACCTCAGAATGCAGTGGATGCTGGGACGCTGAATAAATTGATGGAGGAGATAGACAGATTTTTAATTAGTAACGGGTTGAAAGGTTATGGGGAGAGGGCGGGAAAATGGAGTTGAGGCCAAAATGAGATCAGCCATGATCGTAATGAATGGCGGGACAGGTTCAAGGGGCTGAATTGCCTACTCCTGCTCCTAGTTCTTATGTTCTTATGTTAAAAAGGCCTGGGAGGAGGTGACATCAAGGGTCAGCAGCCATGACGTGGTGAGGCGCACACGGGTCCAGTGCCAGAAGCAATTTAAGGATCTCCTGCGATTAGGAAGGGTGAGCATCGTGTTGGCATGGGTCACTTGCAGAGCAGTTAAGAGATCAGAAGTGTCACAGTGCGAGTGGAAAATGTCAATGAGGCAGGATTAGGCCAAGGGGATGAGCCCTGGCTGCTTGGACTGAGTGCCTTGCAGCTCCAGAGTCACAAATCGGCTGTGACCTGTGAGGGTTTCACTCATGTGGGGTTGGCCAGGCTGCAATGGGGCTGCAGGTGGGGAGTGGACTCATCAATGCTCCTCTATCCTTACAGGAGAAAACATCCCATAACAATGCAGAGAGGTCACAGACTGGCAGGGGACCCCACACTTCCTCATCCTCAGTAGACCCGAGCAGGAGGCCCTGGAGCTGAAGAGGCGCCATGCACCTCGGTCAAGAAGCCGCGGTGAGGTTGAGGTGCCAGAGGGAGGTAAGATTACAGCGCACTGAGGTGAGAATGTGGCTTTTTGCAACCATTGCAGTGTAGTCTCTATATTGATGTGAGCCTTGAATCTGGAATCCCCATTGATAATGGAAAGACGAGGGCACCATGATGCAGATCTCTGTCTCATCAGGGTGCCTGGCATGCTCACTGACAGTCTAATGACATGTCCTCCTTCTCCCTTTTAGACTCACCAGCAGCCCCTCATTGTGAGGAGCCTGAAGGCCCACCCCTGACCCCTGAGGCCCAACATGCTGAGCACACACCAATGTCACACATTCTCTGTCAAGCAGGCACCAGTGCAGATACCAGCACCTCAGTGGGCAAGATATCGGCACTTAGTGTCTCAGTGCACATTGGTGAGGGCACTTCACACTCACTTGTGGTGCAAGCGGAGACAGAGAGTGCCCAGGGCACCAGCAATCAGAGGACTGCTGGGGACCAGGAACATGCTCAGTCGGAGGCTGATGATGGGCCTCTGGAGGCAGCAGATGCTGGAAGCCCAGCAGAGTGCGCGGGAGGATCTTGCGGAGATACATGAGGGAATGGATATCATGGTGTCTGTTGTGGAGGTGTCCGTGTGGAGCATTAGCACTACATTGACCCTCATAGCCGAGTGCAATGCCTCCTCCATTGAGAGAGTGGCGACTTTCATGGATAGGCTCCTCCAGTGACTCAATCAGGGCTTCCTGGGGATGCGCTCGGACCTGCAGCCCTCACACCAGCAATGACCTCAGGTGGTCAGTGTCAGTGAGGGAGATGGGTTGGGCACCCAGTGTCCCAGCTCGGTGCCCGTCCATCAGTGGTGAGCAGGGAGGTCCCAAGCGGCCTCACGTTGGTACAAGAGCTGCCTGTCGTCTCTGTGGGCTCCTCTCAGGGCGCTCCGGATGAGGGCAGCAGCTCCTCCAGCCCCTCCTGCCAGTGACTGCGGCGACTGGGGAGATGCCAGCCATGGCACTGGCCGCTCCCTCCCAGGCGGGGCCTGCACAGGCTCCACAAGCCAGAAGATGCCCGCCAAAGTCATCATGACCAAAAGCACAGCAGAGGGAGCAGGCTGCCTCCATTGCCAGTGCCAGCGAGGGGGGAACAACGAGATGGAGCACTCGCAAGTGAAAACTTAAAGCACCTTAAACACAACACGACCTGATCATGCGTGATATTTGTTTATCCCATTTTTCTGTTTTTTTTTGATGGTGTGATGATGTAAAATGCTGGTGAATGTTATTTTCTGCTATGCTTGTCACTCAGAATTAAATGAGATGTTTTTTTTGTGCAACTGGCCTTTGGATGCTTCAGTTGCTCTGTAGGTGGGGGTAGGTCATGATGTTATGATCGATGTGTGACTCCTTACATTATGTGCCACTGCAGTAAATTTCATATTGTTGACCAAGGAACCGGTCCTGTCAGGGATCGAACAAGGAGCCTGCAGTTCTGGCATGTGGTAATGGTTCTTATTTGGTAGGCAGGCTGAAGAGGCGTTGGATCAAAGCCTCACGGGTGTCTCTCTGGAAGTTTCCCAGGTCAGCGTCTATACGCTCAACATTCTCCTCACCGTGCTCGTCCTCAGACTCACTACTGGACTCATCGTCTGTGGCCTGTGCAGCTGTGTCAAGATCTTCTTCCTCCACTGAGTCCCCCCTTTCCCAGTGTCAGATTGTCTAGAGTGCAGCATGCAACCACTGTCAGTGACACACGATCTGGGGGGTACTGGAATGCGTCTCCTGAACAGTCCAGGCATCGGAAGCGCATCTTGAGAAGACCGATGGTTCTCTCCACCACAGCCCTTGTGGTGCCCTGGCTCCTATTGTACCGCTGCTCAGCTTCTGTTCTTGGATGGTGGAGAGGCGTCATGAGCCACTTTCTGAGGGGATAGCCCTTGTCACCCAGCAGCCATCCATCCAGCCGTGCTGGAGCACTGAAGAGCCCCGACACCTGGGAGTGTCTGAGGATGTCGATGTCATGGAAGCTGCCTGAGTACCTTGCACAGACTTGTAGAATCAGCATCCTATCTGCACGCTCATGGAGCGGAAGCCCTTCCTGTTGATGAAGGCACTGGGCTCACCTGCTGGCGCCTTGATGACCACATGTGTACAGTCTATAGCACCCTGGACATGGGGGGAAGCCAGCAATGGCCGCGAAGCCTCTGGCTCACTGTGTCTGGCTGGCCTCGTCCTTGCGAAAATGAATGAAGGTTAATGAACGCCTGAACAGAGCTTCTGTCACCAGTTTGATGCAACTGTGGACAGCTGACTGGGAGACTCCACAAAGATCACCCACTGAGCCCTGGAAGGAGCCAGAGACATAGAAGTTGAGGGTCACCATGACCTTCAGAGCCACTGTCACGGGCTGATGTAAAACGCTGGTGAATGTTATTTTCTGCTATGTCATACAGTCAGAGCTGATCTCAGGGCCGATCCTCTGACAGATGGAGGTGACCGTCTCCCTTGACAGATGGAGCCTCCTTCGCCTCTGCACCTCAGTCATATTGAGGTAGCTGCTTCACCCCCTGTAAACCCTGGCAGCAGGATCGTGGCATCTTCTGCGGCCCCTTCCACCTTGGACTTCCTTCTGGCCCTGCACCCCTTGTGCCTGGGCCTCTCCTCCAACATGTCCCTCCCCTGGAATCTGAATAGGGACACCTGGCCTCCTCCCTCTTCTGGCCCTCTCTTCCTCAGAGGAGGAGGTGCCAACAGCAGAGACCACAAACCCCCATGACCAGGGTAAGGGAAGGCTGTCTGATACCTGGAAAGCCCCACATGGTGTGAATCCTCCGGGGGCCTGGAAGACAACACTGAGTCCCGAACTGAAGCCTCACAATGCTCTGAATGCAGCTCTGAGGCGAAATGAAGCTGTCCTGTTCAGGGAAGCAAGCAGCAGCAAGTGATATCCAAAACTACCCACTATTCACTTTGTGAAGCCCACTGACCCTTCTTATCCCACCAGTGGATGAGGTTTTGCAAATTGCAGCCTGCCCACCTGCCCGTTTTGCCCGTACAATGGCCTAAAGATTACAATTCTATATAAACTTGGAGACAAATGGTCTCTCAAGGGCCTTAACTGGCCAATAAATTAATGGTGAGCTTCCCTCCATCTTCATTGCGCATCTACCTAGCGAAATATCATGTAAGTGCACATCGGCATCATGACACTCAGACAACATAAGTGCGCATTATATCACACACGGGCAGCTTGGGTGCGGGCCCACACACCAAGGGTGAAATTTTGCCCTAAAAGTCTAATGATGACCATTGTCGATTGTTTTGAAAACCTATCTGGTTCACTAATGTCTTTTAGGGAAGGAAACCTGTCCTCCTTACCTGGTCTGGCCTACAAGTGACTCCAGACCCACAGCAATGTGGTTGACTCTTAAATGACCTCTGAAATGGCCTAGCAAGCCACTCAGTTGTAACAAACCACTACAAAGTCACAAAAAAGGAATGAAACTGGACGGACCACCAGGCATCGACCCAGGCACCGGAAACGACAAAGACGATCGCAGCCCTCTAGACCCTGCAAAGTCCTCCTTACTAACATCTGGGGGCTAGTGCCAAAATCGGGAGAGCTGTCTCACAGACTAGTCAGGCAACAGCCTGACATAGTCATCCTCATGGAATCATACCTTACAAATGTCAAACACTAAGATAAAAGCAAAAAACTGCGGATGCTGGAAATCCAAAACAGAAACAAAAATACCTGGAAAAACTCAGCAGGTCTGGCAGCATCTGCAGAGAGGAACATAGTTAATGTTTCGAGTCCGAATGACCCTTCAACAGAACTTTTCCAGGTATTTTTGTTTCTGTTTTGGATTTCCAGCATCCAGTTTTTTGCTTTTATCTTAGTGTTTAATTGACTGCCACTTCTCTTCAAGGAATGCCTACCTTGAAGAAGTATTGCTCTTCTCTCCGTCAGGATTTTCATATCCCTCTTTTGTCTTGTTCACCTTCATTGCTTTCCACTTCTCTCCTGGTGTTTGACATCTTTTGGTTATCTCCACCTATCACTGGCCCCCTATCCAGCTCTAACCACCCCCCACCCCCCCACCAAACCAGCTTATATTTCACCTCTTTTCTATTTTTACTTAGTTCTGTTGAAGGGTCTTTCAAACTCGAAACATTAACTGTGTTCCTCTCCGCAGATGCTGTCAGACCTGTTGAATTTTTCCAGGTATTTTTGTTTTTGTCTTACAGATAATGTCCCAGATTTCACCATCACCATCCCTGGGTATGTCCTGTCCCACCAGCAGGACAGACCCAGCCGAGGTGATGACACAGTGTTATAGAGTCAGGAGGGAGTTGCCCTGGGAGTCCTCAACATCCACTCCAGACCCCATGAAGTCTCAAGGCATCAGGTCAAACATGGGCAAGGGAACCTCCTGCTGATTACCACGTACCGCCCTCCCTCAGCTGATGAATCAGTGCTCCTCCATGTTGAACACCACTTGGAGGAGGCACTGAGGGTGGCAAGAGTGCAGAGTGTACTCTGGGTGGGGGACTTCAATGTGCATCACTAAAGGTGGCTCGGTAGCACCACTACTGACCAAGCTGGCCAAATTCTAAATGACATAGCTGCTAGGCTGGGTCTGTAGCAGGTGGTGAGGGAACCAACAAGAGGGAAAAACATACTTGACCTCATCCTCACCAACCTGCCTGTCGCAGATGCATCTGTCCATGACAGTATCAGTAGGAGTGACCACCGCACACTTGTGGAGACGAAGTCCCACCTTCGTCGTGTTGTGTGGCACTACCACTGTGCTAAATGGGATGGATTTCTAACTGCTCTAACAATTCAAGACTGGGTATCCATGAGGTGCTGTGGGTCATCTGTAACAGCAGAATTGTACTCAAACACAATCTGTAATCTCATGGCCCGGCATATCCCCCACAGTGCTCTTAGGGAGGGAATTCCAGGATTTTAACCCAGTGACAGTGAAGGAACATCGATATATTTCCAAGTCAGGATTTTGTGTGGCTTGGAGGGGAACTTATAGGTAGTGGTGTTCCCATGTATCTGCTGCCCTTGTCCTTCTAGACGGTAGTAGGTTTTGGTTTGGAAGGTGCTGTCTAAGGAGCCTTGGTGAGTTTCTGCAGTGCATCTTGCAGATGGTAGACACTGCTGCTACTGTGTGTCAGTGGTGAAGGGAGTGACTGTTTGTGGATATGGTGCCAAACAAGCGGCTGCTTTGTTCTGGATGCTGCCAAGCTTCTTGAGTGTTTTGGGAGCTGAACTCATCCAGGCAAGTGGGGAGTATTCCATTACACTCCTGACTTGTGCTTTGTAGATGGTGGACAGGCTTTGGCGAGTCAGGAGGTGAGGTACTCGTCACACTATTCCTAGCCTCTGACAGTATTTATGTAGCTAATCCAGTTCAGTTTCTGATCAATGGTAACCCCCAGGATGTTGACAGTGGGGATTCAGTGATGGTACTGCCATTGAATAACAAGGGGTGATGGTTAGATGGTCATTACCTGGCATTTGTGTGGTACGAATGTTTCTTGCCGCTTGTCAGCCCAAACCTGGGTATTGTCCACGTCTTGCTGCATTTGGACATGGACTGCTTCAGTATCTGAGGCATCCTGAATGCTGCTGCACATTGTGCAACCATCAGCGAACATCCCTACTTCTGACCTTATGATGGAAGGAAGATGAAGCAGCTGAGGATGGTTGGGCCTAGGACACTACCCTGAAGAACTCCTGCAGTGATGTCCTGGAATCACAATGGAATACGCTGTCTGATTGGACAGCTAAAAAGGGATTTGGATGAATACTTAAAGGAGAAAAAAAAAGCAGGGACCTGATGTGAGAGCAGGGGAGCTAACTGGTTTGCTCTTCGAAAAAGGTGATGAAGTCTCGATGAATCAAATAGCTTCCTCCTGTTTTACTCTGCTATGACTCTATGAAATGACAGGCAAACAAACACAAATGTAAAGATTATAAATTAAGAAAATCGCTCATATACTAGTTCAAATAGCTCATAAAACCCTGAATTAACAGACACATTTATGGTTCAAAGGGCTTTACTTTGATGGGTTATCTGTTAATTTTTCAGTATAATTGGTTGGCCATTTAGAATTGAGATGGGAAGAAATTTCTTCACTCAAAGGGTTGGGGGTCTTCAGTTTTCTACCCCAGAGAGCCGCGGATGTTCAGTTATTGAACATATTCAAGATTGAGATCAATAGATTTTGGACTCTAAGGGAATTAAGGGCTATGGGAATGGTGGGAGAAGATGGAATTGAAGTAGAAGATCAGCTTTGGCTGTATAGAATGGTGGAGCAGGTCTGAAGGGCTGAATGACTTACCTCGCTTCTACTTCTTATATATCTTATGTTATGCTATGTTGATCTATCTTTCCATCCTTCTATCTACCTATTAGCACATGTATAACAGACTTATTACAAGTGTTAAACTTTCTTCCAGTCACATTTCACATGTCACAGTTTAACGTATACCCTGACTTGTCATCAGCGTTTCTATGAGAGTTGTGCTGATTGTTATCCATGTGGAGTTTTCTATACTTTTCACAACATTCACTAGTATAAACTCATCCTCACTGCAGGATGAGCAATATGAAAAGGAAACTCTGAGAGTTGTGCTGTAAAATATGACCACAAATTGATATAGAGGTGTTTCCCACCCATTTGAATTGTGGTTACACAGATTAAAATTCAACAGTGAATGCAAACATTTGAGAGATCATTTTGTTTGAAAGGAAAGTAATATTTGAGTGAATTCTCCCAGCAATAGATTTTCTAGCTAGCTCAACTTATGAACAGTTATACCATTTTCGGATCCAGGTATCTTACAAATTCATTCTTCACCCATCTCCCATTTTATCTATAACATACTTAAAACCCAGCTGACAGCAGTGACCTTGGGGCACATACTCGAGAGATTCTCCTGAACCTGAGCACTTCCAGAGTTGCAACTGCGTAAAGAATGAGTAAATTTTATAAGTTAACATGCACAGCGCAGGACTCAGTACACCAGGAATGCATACTGATTTCACCAGGAATGCATACTGATTTCAGGCTTGGAGGTCAATGTTCCTGATTCACAGTCCAACAATGTTTGTTTCATTGAACTTAACATTTGGAGAATTACGCTAGCTGCAAATTTAGGTGCCTTTATTTCTACATTCAAATTCTCAACATATGGCTCCGTCACTTGAAAGTCAAATCCAGAAGCCAGGACGAGGAAACTATACCCCATGTGTTGAATTTGCCAGGGCAATTCTGAGCTGCCTGTAAAAACAAAAGCAAAATACTGCAGATGCTGGGAATCTGAGATAGAAACAGAAAATGCTGGAAATACTCAGCAGGTCTGGTAGCATCTGTGGAGAGAGAAACAGAGTCAATGGGTGGAATTGTCCCAGATTTGCACCAACTGCGGTAGCGGGCAGGTAGAAGGACGTTTTACCCGCTGGCCGCAATGGCGGCTTTTCACACCGTATCATCCCAATCCTGCCTCATTAATTATGCAGTCACAGGAAACACGTCATCTCTCTGGATGGCGGCCTCTTAATCACCCACCATGCCATTACCCCACCGCTTCCCCACTCCGGGTGCCTTATTTAAACTGCAGCTGTGCACAAAGTTCTCAATGCCTGCAGCTCAGGGCTGCTCCAGTGAAGACATGGCCCTGAAAACCAAGAAGAGTTCAGTGGCCTATCACTGGAATGCCTTTTTCAGGCCCGCTGTGATGTCCTCCACCTCACTCTGGCTGCAGGAGGTCCAGCAAACTCACCAGTCCAGTTTGGGAGGCGGTAGCAGTAGTGGTCAGTGCCAATGTTGCACAGAAGAGGTCGACCATCCAGTACAGAAACAAGATGAATGATCTCACCCATGCAGCCAAGGTAAGGCAACCATCTCATCACTAAACTCTCACACTCACAAGCCCATCACACATTCCCTGGCATCTCACTCACTCTCTCACACACACCCTCATCCCCATCTGGCCTCATCTCCTCTGGAGACTGCCTCCTCAGCCCTCACCATCTTGAGGCCTCTTGCACAGATCAACATGTGCCCCCACACACACCCTGGGGTACATGTACACACATTGCACCTGTTTCAGCTAAACAAAATAAGTGACAGCCATTCACTGACTCATTCCTCAGGGCAAATACATTAACCAATCAGAGTCAAGCAGCCTAGTTTAAATTTAATGCTTGGCAGTTAACGGTCAGTCACCATAAGTGGTGCATTCTCCATGGCAATGCCACTTGCCAACCAATCAGAACTCTCTTCAAATGCAGTATAAATTGTTTCTTTCCCTTTATAGTGGTATTTTTGCAAGTGTCCTGATGTGTGCAAGACAAAAATCTTAGACATGCCTCATCTTTCAGCAAAATTGACTTAATTTTTTTTGGTAGCAGGTAGGTTCCTGCTAGTTTGAAAACTTCTACGAACAATCGTCACCCAGTTTCTGAAACACAAACAGTTTTAAGAACAACAGCAACTCATATTTATTTAGTGCATTTCGTGCCATAAAATGGACCAAGACAGTTTACAGGGGCATTAGAAAGCAAAATGAGGCTCCAGATCACGTGAGGTGATATCGGGCAGGTGGCCCCAAAAACCTAATCATACGGGAAGGTTTTAAGGAGCTCTTAAACGAGGAAAGCAGGTTAGAGAGTTGGAGAGATTTAGGATTGGAATTTTGGAACTTCCAGCCTGGGACAGCTGACAGCGTGACTGCCAATGGTGCATCATTTTTTAAAATATTCATTCAGGGGTGTGGGCTTCATTGGCTGGGCCAACATTTATTGCCCATCCCTAGTTGCCCTTGAGAAGGTGGTGGTGAGCTGCCTTCTTGAACCGCTGCAGTCCATGTGGTGTAGGTACACCCACAGTGCTGTTAGGGAGGGAGTTTCAGGATTTTGACAGCGAAGGAACGGCGATATATTTCCAAGTCAGGATGGTGAGTGACTTGGAGGGGAACTTGCAGCTGGTGGTTTTCCCATCTATCTGCTGCCCTTGTCCTTCTAGATGGTAGTGGCTGTGGGTTTGGAAGGTGCTGTCTAAGGAGCCTTGGTGATTTCCTGTAGTGCATCTTGTAGATGGTACACATACTGCTGCTCCTGTGCGTCGGTGGTGGAGGGAGTGGATGTGGTGCCAATTAAGTGGACTGCTTCATCCTGGATGGTGTCAAACTTCTTGGGTGTTGTTGGAGCTGCACTCATCCAGGCAAGTGGGGAGTATTCCATCACATTCCTGACTTGTGCCTTGTAGATGATGGACAGGCTTTGGGGAGTCAGGAAGCAAGTTACTCATCTCACGATTCCAAGCCTCTGACAATTAATATTGGGGATGCTGAAGAGTCCAGAATTAGAAGAGTGCAGATCTCGTGAATGGTTGTGGAGCTGGTGGAGGTTACAAAGATAGGAAAGGGTGAGGTCGTGGAGGGATTTGAAAACAAGAACAGGAATTTTAAAATGAAGGTGTACAGTAAAACGTTAACATCAGGAGCACAGATCTGGTGGTAAGCAGAAGTACAACCTTGAGTGGAGTACAGGGATGTCACAGTGGTATTGTCTCTGGACAATTAATCCAGAGTCCGAGGGTAATGTTCTGGGGATCTGCGTTCAAATCCCATCTTGGCCTCCTCTGGAGGTCCCCAGCATCACAGATTCCAGTCTTCAACAAATTCGATTCACTCTATGTAATATTAAGAAATAAGAGAAGGCACTGGACACTGCAAAGTCTATGGGCCTGACAATATTCTGGCAACAGGACATAAGGCTCCAGAACTTGCCGTGCCCCTAGCCAAGCTGTTCCAGTACAGCTACAACACTGGCATCTACCCAGCTATGTGGAAAATTGCCCAGGTATGTCCTGTACACAAAAAGCAGGAAAAATCCAACCCGACCAATTACTGCCTCATTAACCTGCTCTCCATCAATAGTAAAATAACGGAAGGTGTTGGCGACAGTGCTATCAAGAAGCAGTTAGTCAGCAGTAACCTGCTCACTGAAACTCAGTTTGGGTTCCACCAGGGTCACTCAGCTTCTGACCTCATTACAGCCTTGGTACAAACATGGACAAAAGAGTTGAACTCCAGAGGTGAGGTGAGAGTGACTGCCCTTGACATCAAGGCCGCATCTGACCGAGTGTGGCATCAAGGAGTGCGAGCAAAACTGGAGTCAATGGGATTCGGGGAAAAACTTTCCCCTGGTTGGAGTCATACCGAGCACAAAGGAAGATGGTTGTGGTTGTTGGAGGTCAATCATCTCAGCTCCAGGACATCACTGCAGGAGTTCCTCAGGGTACTGTCCTTGGCCCGACCATCTTCAGCTGCTTCATCAATGACCTTCTTTCCATTATAAGGTCAGAAGTGGGGATGTTCGCTGATGATTGCACAGTGTTCAGCACCAATCGCGACTCCTCAGATACTGAAGCAGTCCATGTCCAAATGCAACAAGATCTGGGCAATATCCAGACTTGGGCTAACAAGTGGAAAGTAACATTCACAAGTACCCGGCAATTACCATCTCCAACATCGGAGAATCTAGCCCTCATCCCCTGTAATTCAATGGCATTACCATCACTGAATCCCCACCTGTCAACATCCTAGGGGTTACTATTGACCAGAAACTGAACTGGACTAGCCATTTAAATACTGTGTCTACAAGAGCAGGTCAGAGGCTAGGAATCATGCGATGAGTAACTCACCTCCTGACTCTCCAAAGCCTGTCCACCATCTACAAGACACAATTCAGGAGTCTGATGGAATACTCGCCACTTGCCTGGATGAGTGCAGCTCCAACAACACTCGAGAAATTTGACACCATCCGGGACAAAGCAGCCCACTTGATTGGCACCACATCCACAAACATTCACTCCATCCACCACTGAGACACAGAGTAACAGCAGTGTGTACCATCTACAAGATGCACTGCAGGAATTCACCAAGCCTCCTTAGACAGCACCTTCCAAACACACGGCCATTACCATCTAGGAGGACAAGGGCAGCAGATAGATAGGAGCACCACAACCTGGAAGTTCCCCTCAAAGTCACTCACCATCCTGACTTGGAAATATATCACCGTTCCTTCACTGTCGTTGGGTCAAAATCCTGGAACTCCCTCCCTAACAGCACGGTGGGTGTATCTACACCACAGGGACGGCAGCAGTTCAAGAAGGCAGCTCACCACCACCTTCTCAAGGGCAACTAGGGATGGGCAATAAATGCTGGCCCAGCCAGCGAGGCCCATAATCCCATAAAGGAATTTAAAAATCTATATAGGTCTGTAAATAAGCAAGTATGTTTTTTTATGAATAATGTAGCATTCTTGGATTTGAAGGCAAAACGTAAAGAAATCCCACTTGGACCCCAAACCCCAGATGAAACACAATTCGCAGTTTGACAGGGAGGTAATGTATCTCGACAAGCAAAGGGGTGGTAGGAGAATGGGGCTTGGTGCGAATAAGGACATGGGCAGCAGATTTCTGAATGAAACAAAGTTTACAGAGGGAAGAATGCAGAAGCTCACCTCAGGATCAAATAATGACACTACCGAATATGCCAATTAACGGGGAGCCAGTATGAAAAGCACACTGCAGCGCCCAGTGCTGACGGTGTAGGGGGGCAGGAGGAGAGCGAGTGCTGAAGTTCACGCAAGCCTGGGTGTGCACTGTAAAAGCTCCCTGAGGCACAGAGTTACCTCAGGGAGCTGAAGAATTTTAAAATTAAAATTTAAAAAACTTAAGCAGTGTTAAAAACATGTCCCCTCATGTGTGACTCTGTCACATCACATGAGCAGGGACATGTTATGGATGAAATTTTAAAAATTTTATTTAATTTTTGTTTGCTGTTGGAAACCTCATCCCACCCGTGGATGAGGTTTCCCAAAAAATCCAAAGGATGCTTGTAGCGAAAAATTTAATTTAATTATTAATTTAATGGCCTTAATAAGCCTGGTAATTGTCAGCAGATGCGTTGCCAACTCATGCGTGCACTCGCCGACTGAAATGTCGCCCAGCATCTTACTTTTGTTCAGGTCGGGTGCACAGGCCCCCAATGTTCTGCCCTAAGGTTTGAACAATGTGGTTTAGTCTCAGCGAGAAGTTAAATCCTTGTCTCTATCACACATACTTGCCAGGCTTTGCACTCCACTCCACCAAGGATCTTCTGCTGAAGGCTTTCAAATGGGACAATGAACCCACGTCACTGTGACTCAGAAGAGACTACTATCCAGTGTGCCACTGCCGACGCTAGGATTAAAAATAGGAAAGAGATTGAGATAAAATATTAATACAAAACAACTTCATATTCAAGAACTAAACCATTTCAATTTTCAGTTGTCTTCATGTGTTCTCCAATTGAGAAAACATTGGTTAGGAATCTCTGGTGTAAAACAAAATGAATTCTTTTGGTTGAATGGATATTCAATATTAAACAAGTGACTCGTGGACACAAGTTAATGCTGTAATGTAAACAAGGTGAGCGTCTGTTCAACAGAATTAATATTACAGGAAAGAAAAGCAACACAATACAGAAGTACATCACGATATAAGCAAAAAAAAACTGCAGATGCTGGAAATCCAAAACAAAAACAAAAATACCTGGAAAAACTCAGCAGGTCTGACAGCATCTGCAGAGAGGAACACAGTTAACGTTTCGACTCCGTATGACTTTTCTTCAGGAATGTTCTGTTGAAGAGTCATATGAACTTGAAACGTTAACTGTGTTCCTCTCCGCAGATGCTGTCAGACCTGCTGAGTTTTTCCAGGTATTTTTGTTTTTGTTACAGAAGTACATCAAGCTGGCAAACAATCTATACTGTACAATGAATGATTATCAGTGAAGGCTACATGGGCTATAATCTCCACTGGTGACTTTATTTACCTCTGCCCTTTCATATACTGAACTTCAGACTCATGGTACGATTAGAATTAGCAGCTTACCCAAGTGCCCAGTCACCCACCGTCTTGGAGAGTGAGGACAGGCAAAGCTACTCAAACACAGAGGATGGAATTTTCTATTTATGTGACTGAGTGTAGTCTGGGCCAGTTTTGATGGCGACCATCCTGCTGCTCAGAATGGTGGGAACTCACACCTGATTGTGGGCTTGGAAGTTCATTAATTATGCACAAGGAAGTATCGGACTAAATCTCCTGGCAGGTCAGGAGCTGATTTGTCCACCCGCTGTCAGTTGGCAGGATCAAAGGTCCGGGCACCAGATTTAAACACAAGTCAAACACATCCATCTCATTCTCTCCAGCCCGCCCATCTCCAGCAAGCTGGTACAGATGTCTTCCATGCACAAGAAGAAGGCCATAAGCCTCAAAAGGAAAGCAGCACCCAGTTCACCCATTAAGCCCTCGAGGCCTTGATCAGAGGAGTGTGGGAGCACAGGCATCTCCTGTATCCCAGGGATGGCTCTAGGACCTCACCTCTCTGGGGTGGCTGGGGGAGGGAGGTCACACAGGAGGTCAGCGTGGCTGGCAACCACATCCGAAATTCCATTCAGTGCAGGAAGAAGATGAATGGTCTCATCCACTCTACCAGGCTAAGTCATCCTTCAACTCTCTCCAATATCAAACTCTCATCAAGGCGTCATGCACTCAAACGGCTACACTCTTCAGGGATCTCATGCAACCATTAGTGGGGGACACATATAAACACTCATCCTCTCAGCGAGACTTTCACATCACCACCATCCCCTCCACCATGCTGCTCACACTCCATCCTCTGGCACTTCTGGGGAGGGCTCACCACGCACAGGGTACATACATCTCACCCAACCTCCGCTCCATCCCTTCTCATCACAGGCCTTTTTCTCGTCCTCATACAAGGCCAAGCTGGTCACCATCATTGCTCTCAGTGAGTTTGAGGAGGCCATAGCTGAGCTGGCTGGGGAGGACAAAGGGGAGATCAGCCTCCCCCACCAACCCAGTATGGATTACAGCTCCATCACTTCATCACATCATGACTCACAATGACTCATTTGCAGTCTCATAAAACTCATGCTCATCAACTGAAACTCTATTCTCTATTTCCTAGGCAGCAATAGATCGAGGCCCACAAGGCAGTCGAGTGCCAGTCTGAGCCCCCAAACACATCCAAAGAGGAAGTTCTGGCACTCATCATGGTGCTCACACACAGCCTTCACCGGCGCAGAGACACACACCTGGATGGGGCACAGATCTAGATTAGGCTCGGCCTCATTTTCTGGAGAATTTCTCGGAGACCCCTCCCTGCAGCAGTTGGAGGCTGGAGATGGTGAACATGTGACAGGCCTTCATTGACGGAATGCCATATATGACACAGCTGAGCCTCCCTCACCATTACCTGCATTCCCAAATTCTACATTCCTGTGTGTTACTCTTGAAATGCAGCAGTTGTGATGTGAAGCCACAGAGTTCCAAGCAGCCTTTAGCAGAGCTAATGAGGCCATTGGCTTTCAGTGGCTTTCATCGTGAGGAGGTCTTCCTCCTTTCTCACTAAGCAGACTCATGTTCACTCTTGCGGCACCAACAAGGCAGAGTGCGACCCCAGAACAGGCCCCTTAACCCAGCAATGCCCTCCACCCACACTGCCTCCTCCCACTCTGCCTCCACCCATGCTGCCTCCTCCCACTCTGCCTCCTCCCACTCTGCCTCCTCCCACTCTACCTCCACCCACTCTGCCTCCTCCCACTCTGCCTCCTCCCACTCTGCCTCCACCCACTCTGCCTCCACCCACTCTGCCTCCACCCACACTGCCTCCTCCCACTCTGCCTCCACCCACACTGCCTCCTCCCACTCTGCCTCCACCCACTCTGCCTCCACCCACACTGCCTCCTCCCACTCTGCCTCCTCCCACTCTGCCTCCACCCACTCTGCTTCCACCCACACTGCCTCCTCCCACTCTGCCTCCTCCCACTCTGCCTCCTCCCACTCTGCCTCAGACCCCTCCTGATCAGATTCACTGGTACTTTTGATTTTAATCAGCACCATTACTATGGCACAGCAAGATGGTTCTTTGCCTCTGTTACTTAGAAATGCAGTTCAACGCACCCTCTCTCACTGTCCGTGTGCCTGTTATATACCTGGAACCTCACAGTGTGGAGGTAGAGCTCCTTCCTGCTGTTCTCCAGCCTCCCCCAGTAATACTGGATCCCACAGTTGTTGTGGTCAACATTCCCACCCTCCCCTCCGAGTCCCATCACTTGTGATGTACCCATGCCCCATGTGGACCTCTACCCTCCCTATCTGGAGGCTGTGTGTATGGTTACCTACCAAGGAGACCCCTCCCCCCACCTACCCTCCCCTTATTATGTGTTTTCAATCCATAAGGCTGCAGATGCCTCCAGTTCCCGTCACCATTCCATCTACAGCCCAGTATGGAGACAGCTAAGACCCAAGGACAGCCCCGCACCCCAAGCTGTGCTTTTTCTCTCTGGAGCAGACAGCCCTTGCCCCTCCTGGGAGCTGGAGTACATTGTGCTCCCAATGATCCCTCCTGCTGCATGCTCCCTGCACCCCTGGACTGTCTCCTATCTCTGACTCTTGATTATGAGGTTCCTGGACTGCCTGTACTCTCTGACTCCAGACTGCAAGCCCCAGACCAAGGACTTGGACTTTCACAAAGTTCCACACTGCCCTGTTGACTGAGGACTACAGTGTCAAACCACCCCTCCACCTTCCGAGTCTCCATGTGACCCATCCCTCTTGTGCCACACTAACAAACCCCCGCTTCCTAATCCAGAGTCTGTGTGCATCCCCTTCCAGACAAACACCCCTTTACCACCCCCTTCCGCCCCCAAACATCAACTTTCCATGGAACCTTGTCAGGCTCCAGCTTCCCAGTCTACACTCTGCCTTCCATTGTTCCCACCTCCTCCACTCCATACCCCTCTGCCTTCCATCGTGCCCCCCCTTTAACTGCCCCACCATCCCCCCACCCCCAGACCCTGCACAGATTTCCTTCCCCGTCCTCCCTCTTGTGTTTATCATCCCACCCTCCGCTCACATTCCAGCCCCAGTCGAAATGTTTGTTCCCGAAAGTGGAGTTCTGCCTGAGCACCACTGCACAGTGGCATCCTCGTGGACACCAGTCTCAACCACCGGGAGCAGGGGAGCGCTGCTCTCCCCAGCCCCGGTCACAGTACTGGTCAAGGGGCTGAAAGTAGAGGGCAGCATGAGTACCGCCGCAGAGCGGTGTTCTTCAGGGCAATGTCGGCATGGAGCAAGAGCAGACCAACCCTGCAGCCCAGCAGTGTGGCGTTCATCGCAACAAGACCGGCGCAGCACGAAGGCAGGTGGGTGGTGTATGTCCACCTCAAAATCGCGAGCGAAGTGAACTCCAGCGCATGCACGCCACCCCTTTCAAATGGGTTGGAGGCCGACGTAATCTCCCGCTGGCGTGACGCAAGATCGGAAGGTGTGACGGGATGGTGAGAGCGGCTGTTTTCAGGAGCACCCGTGAGATGGTAACGAGTGCAAATGGCAGCCTTGCCGCTGGGCAGGGGGATAACCCACCCACCATTCACCCACCATCAGGGAAAATCACAAACCACTTCTATATCGGCAGGTTTCCGGCTTTTTGGCTGCCGTTGGGTTCTCCGCTCCCGCCCGCCACGAAACCCATGGTGGGAAGGGTTGGAAAATTCCACCCAGAGAGTAGCGGAACCAACACTCACTTACCCTTAACTGACGAACGCTGACTAGAAATCAGGAGTGTGAACAATGTTCAATCCTCTCCCCAATCTCCCCCTTACAGTTTCACTGGCATCGCAGAAATTTTTGCTATCGTTTGGCCATTTATTTTTGGATTAAGCCAATCTAAGGAAAAAAAACTAAACATTGCGCATGCTGCGAATCTGAAATAAAAACATAAAATGCTGGAAAAGCTCAGCAGGTCTGGCAGCATCTGTGGAGAGAGAAACAGAGTTAACGTTTCAAGTCAGTCTGTGTGACTCTTAGGGAAGCCGAGGGGTACTGAGATGGAGTGGGCAAGTGGAGTTGAAGTAGAAGATCAGGCATTATCTGACTAAATGGCTAAACAGGCCGGAGGGGCTCTAAGGCCTACTCCTGCCCCTAATCCTCATTTTTATGTATGTGGAGCCTTTCTGTAGTAATGAATGGACACATTCTGGACATATGACTGATGACTACAACACTGACCCTGTACACCTCGGGATTAATATAGGACACATAATGCTGAAGGGAGGGCAAACAAATACCATCACAAAGGGGCTTTGCAGCCTAAGTAAGCAGCACGTCATGAATAAACTGCTTAATGCATTTGTGCTTCTTTTCTTCGTTCCACACTACAGTCCTCCCTTTATGTATAATGTATTCAGTATTGATGAAAGGACTGTTAAATTTTACTTTCTCTTCTCTATAGCACTCAGCTCTGCTGAAGAAATAGGCACCAATATCCTTCGTCCACTTGGGATCAAAGTTCAAAATCCAATCTAATATAAACCTGCCAGTAACATGACTGTGTGATGTTTAAAATGTGAAACTCTCACTTGTCTCAGTCTTGGAGATGCAATTAGTATCAACTCATCGTATCCACACTCATAAAGACTATTCTTTCACCTGGGTCTTTTCTGTTCTTTATACTTCCATGGGATCTGGGCATCGCGATCAAGGCCAGCATTTCTTGCCGAATTATCTTGGAACTGGAATGTCCCGCTAGGCCCAGAATCCAGCACATCGCTGAGGGCCAGGAGTCACATGTAGACCCGACCAAGAAAAGGATGGCAGGTTTCCTTCCCTAAAGGACATTCGTGAACCAGGTGGGTTTTTAACCACAATGGGTGATCGTTGTCACGGTCACCATTACTGAGGCTGGCTTTATACTATTTGCTATTAATTGAATTTCAATCCCACCGGCTGTTGGCCGGAACTTTCCGTCAGATGTCAGGGAGGGTGGGCAGGCAAGGCGGGGGGTGGGGGCGGGGGGGAGGGGGTCAATGTGGCAAGAAGGCCAAAAATTGGTTTTACGCCAGTGTGAAAGCACAGCAGGATTATCTGATGGTGCCTGGCACGGCGGAACTCTAATCCTGCTGGAGGCTGGTGTGAACCACTTTGCCTCCCCTTCATGGGCTGCCAAGTCAGGTCCCACAGGAATCCTTCCCCCACGCCAGATTTACTGTGACTGTCGGCCCGGAACACGTCTGGACAAGTCTGCTGTGCAGAAGTCGGGACTTTACCGTCAGGGCCTTGCTCAGATCGCGGACATCCGGGGAGCAGAAGATGCTGGAACCCGACAGCAACCGGACCCTGGAGGAACGCGTCCATCGCAGGCTGGGTGGATTCTCATGGACACGGCTCCATCGCGGAGCAGCTCACGGAAGGTGGGAGGTCTCTGCTGAGGTCTCGGGCCTGCTTTGGAACGTCACAGTCTTGGCTTGGGCTGCTGTGGATGATCACCAAGGACCAAGAGAGGAAGGTCCAGCTGTGAGCGGGAGAGGAAGGTGTACCGGGGGAGGTGAGGTAGGGAGGGGCAGTATGAAGGTGTCGGCCGGGGGGCTGGGGTGTGGGGTTGAGGTTGGGGTGGGGGGGAAGGGGTGCAAATGTGTTGGTGAGGTGAGCTCGAGAGGGAGGAGGAGGGAATACAGGGGAGAGGAAGGTGTAATGGGGAGAATGCGGAAAGTGGAAAGTGGTGGGGGGGGTAAGTGTAAGGGAGGAGGAAGGTGAAAAGGAAAGAGTTCGAGGGGGAAGAGTTTGGAGGCGGGAAGGGGTCCAGGGGCAGAAAGGTGTCTGGGGAGAGGAAGGAGTTCAGTGGGGGATGGATTTCGATGGGGTGGAAGGAGTCTGGGGTACAGGGAAGGAGTTCGGAGAGGGGAAGGGGTCCAGGGGGAAGAAGGTGTCCATGGAAAGGAAGGACTAAGGGTCGAGGAGAGAGTATGGTTGGAGGAGGGAGCAAGAGGGGGTGATTGTCCAGATGAACATGCAAGGGAGGGGTATGTGGAATCAATGACCGACTCCTAGGGAGTGAACTGAGGGTGGGCATAACAGGAGAGAATGGCGAGTATGAGAGGCAGTAGAGGGAACCAAAAGGATGGGATGCTGAGGGTGCGGTGGTTGCGGTAGGAGGGATGGCTAGGGTGGTTGGTGTGGACTCGGAGGCAAAACGGACCCTGGGGGTGGGAAGGAGGAGGTCAGGGAGGTCAATGTGGATGGGGGTGGAATTCACAGGAAGGAAAGGGAACCTTCACCTGAACATCCCCGAAAGAAAAGGCTTCTGGCTTGTAGGTGAGGGTGGGGAGGTGGAAAGTGATGCCAGGGGGTTGTCGACAGTGATGAGGGGAAGGATGGTGGAGCTGATCAAAAACTTAACGACCACCAAGACTGTCAAAACCGAAGGTGAGCGGAGCCTCGTGTTGGACGGGCAAAGGTGCAGCATGGGAGTGTGGTCAGTGGGTGGGCGGAGATGCAGGTCGGCTCAGGTAGACAACTGAAAGCGAACCCCAGCAGGCAGCACTGAACATACTTGGGACAGTGAGGTGAGTGTGATGGAGGAAGGGTCTGCGTGTTTGGGAGAGAGCTTGCATGAGGCTCCAATAGGCCCTGCCACACACACACACACTTCTCCCTCCAGAATCACTCATGGGCTGGCTGTGTGCAGCTGAACTGCGAGTCAGGTGGAGGAGGTGAGGGGGTGGAGGATGCAGTGGGAGGACTTGTGAAGCCTGTAAGTGAAGCTGAAAGACAACATTGCACATTATTCAGTGAAAGTGAATAACGATTTTGTGCTCGTTGCACAGGCAAAACAGGCAGGTGGGCTGCGACAATTTACAAAACCTCATCCGAAAGCGGGGTTAGAAGGGTCAGAAGCATTGCCAGTGTGAGTAGTGAGGAGTTTAGCAGATAGTTTGAACTTGACAGCTTGATTTCAGTTCTGAGCTTCATTCTTAGCATTTCTAGGCTCCATTTCAGGACTCATTGGTATCTCCAAAGGCCCTGGAGGATTTTGACCGTGTGGGCCCTCCCAGGTATCAGACAGCCTTCTATAAACCTGGTAATGGGGATTGTGCTTTCCACTGGAGGCACCTCCTCTGAGGAGGAAGAGAGGGGCAGAAGGGAGAGGAGGCCGGGTGTCCCACTGCAGCTTCCAGGGAGGGACCTGTGGGAGGAGAGACGCAGGCACAAGGGGCGCAGGGCCCACAGGAAGTTCAAGGTGGAAGCGGCCACAGAAGATGGCACTATCCTGCTGCCAGTGTTTACAGGCAGCAATGCAGCTACCTCAATATGTCTGAGGTGCAATGCCGAAGGAGGCTCCGCCTCTCCAGGGAGACAGTGACCTCCATTTGTCATATGAGTGGACCTGAGATCAGCTCTGACTGTATGGGTGGACACCCCAATGCCAGTGGCTCTGAAGGTCACAGTGACCCTCAACCTCTTTGCCTCTGGTTCTCTCCAGGGCTCAGTGGGGGAACTGTGTGGAGTCTCCCAATCAGCTGTCCACAGTTGCATCAAGCTGGTGACAGAAGCTCTGTTCAGACAGTTAATGACACTTATTCATTTTCTTATGGATGAGGCCAGCCAGGCTGAGCGAGACAGAGGGTTTGCAACGATTTCTGGGTTCCCCCACATCCAGGGTGCGCACTTGTGGCCATCAAGACACCAGTGGGTCAGCCGGATGCCTTTGTCAACAGAAGGACTTCCACTCAATGAACAGATAGTGTGTGATCACAGGATGCATGTTCCGCAAGTCTGTGTAAGGTACCCAGGCAGCTCCCATGACGTTTATGTTCTGAGACACTCCCAGGTGCCGGGGGTCTTCAGTGCTCCAGCCCGGCTGGATGGATGGCTGCTGGGTGACAAGGGCTATCCCCTCAGAAGGTGGCTCATGACACCTCTCCACCATCCAAGAACAGAGCTAGAGCAGCGTTATAACAGGAGTCAAGGCTCCACAATGGCGGTGATAAAGAGGGCCATGGGTCTTCTGAAGGTGCGTTTCCGAAGCCTGGGCATTCAGTGGGGCACTACAATACCCCCCAGAGTGGGTGTCACTGATAGTGGTTGCATGCTGCACTCTCCATAATCTGGCTTTGGCAAGGGGGCTGGTTGACCCGCTGGAGGAAGAGGATCTTGAGGCAGCTGCACAGGCCACAGAGGATAAATCCAGTAGTGAGTCAGAGGAGGAGCACCGTGAGGAGAACGCTGAGGGCTTGGAGCCAGACCTCGGTAACCTCCAGGGAGGCAGGGACACCAGGGATGCCTTGATCCAATGCTTCTTCTGCTAGGCTGCCAAATATCAGCTTCCACCTCATTCCAGGGCTGCTGCCTCCATCCCAGGTGTCTGAAATGACCCTCTCATTTACACCCAAATCCACTCAGTGCCTTTGCAACAAAGTTTAGAGCCATTCAAATTCAGCATTACGCACTGACATACCCCTACACCAAAAAGCACACCCAGGCCTTTAGGATAAAAACACAATTTATGTAATTTTCACAATCAAAACAAAATAACATTACCATCTCTCGTGTCCATTTCCACACGAGAAAACATAATCAAAACATTACAGAACAGAAGATCACCCCGGACTAGTCCCTCTTGTTGCTCATTGTGCCTTAGTTAGGTTTATGGGTGCTAAGTCTTGGTGCCCCCCTCCTCTTGTGAATGAGTGGGTGCTAGCGAACCTAAGGGAGAACAAGGACATGTCATTAGTTTAAGCCATCACACTGTCACTGTGCATGCCAGGCACCCTGGTGAGACAATGGAGATCTGCATCATGGTGCCCTCCTCTTTCAATGATCAATGGAGAATCCGGCTTTGAGGCTCCCATCAATGAAGAGACTACACAAGAATGTTTGCACCATCTGAAACTCTCACCTCTGTGCACTGCACCTTTACCTTTGTGCGACACCCCAGACACTCTGCAGCCAGCTGAACCAGGTGTGTGGTGCCTCTCCAGCTCCAAGGTATCCTGCTCAAATCACATCAATATTAGGAGGTTTGTCTGTCTGTAACCTCTCAATTTGGTTTTGGCCCATCGTTTCCTGAAAGGACAGAGGAGCATGGATTTCTCCACTCTCCACCGGCAGCACCATTGCAGCCTGGCCAACCCCAGCTGAGAAACACCTCACAGGGCACATCCGAGTCGTGGCCCTCGAGCTGCAAGGCTCTCAGTCCAAGCAGCCAGGGCTCACCCCCTTGACCAGCTCTGGTGTCATTGACAGTTGGCACCCAGACTCTAACACCCCTGAGCCTATGGGGGGGACACCAGGCCTTAACATTTCACCACACTGATCCATGCCAGCACGGTACTTACCCTTGCCGAGCGCAGCAGATCGTTGAACCTTTTGTGACACTGCACCCATGTGTGCTGCACAGCATTGTGGCTGTTGACCTCAGCTGCCACCTCCTCCCAAACCTTTTTTTGCCAGATGCAGTGGCCTCCTCCTTCCATCTCTGGGGATGAGTGTGTCCCTCCTGGCAGCCACCTTCTCCGGGGGGACCGCGAGGCACTTGTCCAAAAACCAGGCGGCCGAGTGCCCACCTGACCTGACCTGCCCTCCTGCCTGTCATCTCCTGCCTTAGTTGAAGCTATAGCTTCCCTCTCCAGAATGAAGAAGATACGTTCTTCCTTGGCAGCCTTCAAGGAGCTGCCTGTGCCATTTTGAAACCATCGGACCCGGCGCCTGACAGGCTCCCATCCTCGCCCGGCCCTTCCCAACCATTGGGAAAATGCGTTTCACACTGGGCGGGCCTGAATTGGCCAGGCAGCCAATCGCGGTTGTGGCCTGCCGATCGCACTAGTCCATCAAGGGTAAAATTTAGGCTCTTAATGGGAAGGAGCACCTGGTGGGAAATTGAGGTGCCCCGTTTCCCTCTGGGTTGCCATTGCAGGAACTCACCCATGGCTACCATGATGGAGTGCAGGTCTGCACACATCTCCGCGTTCTGCAGGACCAGGGTCTCCACAATGCCCACCATCCTCCCCATGGAGACCTCCTTATGTGCACAGGTGGGCACCACTTCATCAGAGAGCAGGCAGATGCACTCCTCCGACTCACGTGCTACTCTGTTGAGGGTTTCCAACAGATCTGCCAGATGTTCCCCCACCTTCTGCTGACTCTCCAGGGTGAGTTGGGAGGCTGAATCCAGAGGCTCGTCATCTGACTCGGACCTCACAGATGCCTCTTCCCCAGCCATCCTCCGAGTGCCGGGGAGCTCAGATGAACCTGCTGCGCACATCTGTCTGTGCGGTGACTGTCAGGTTGTGGACCCAAGTCTGCTCTAGATCTAGGCCCCGTCAAGGTGTGTGTCTCTGCACTGGTGCAGGGTGTGGGTAAGCGCTGTGATGGGTCTTCCAGTCTGCTTATTTCCAGCTCTTCATTGGAGAAGCTTTCCTCTTGGCTGGAGGTGGGGGCCTTGATGGAGCTGGGTGACTGGCAGGCTGAGGGCGTCAGTCGTTTGCCAGAGTTCCCTGTGAACAAAAAATAGAAACATAGAGACATAGAGAATGGAAGGAGGAGTAGGTCATTCAGCCCTTCGAACCTGCTCCACTATTCAAAATGCTCATGGCTGATTGTCTATCTCAACGCTGTACTCCCACCCTCTCCCCATATCCCTTGACACCTTTAGAGTCTAGAAAACTATCTATTTCCTTCTTAAGTATATTCAGTGATTTGGCCTCCACAGCCTTCTGTGGTAGAGAATTCCACAGATTCACCACCCTCTGAGTGAAGAAGCTTCCCCTCATCTCAGTCCTAACTGGCCTACCTGGTATCTTGAGATTGTGACCCAATGATCTAGATATCCCAGTCAGAGGAAACATCATCCCTGCATCCAGTCTATCCAGCCCTGTCAGAATTTTATATGTGTCAGTGAGATCCCTTCTCATTCTTTTAAACTCCAGTGAATACAGGCCTTCTCGACCCAATCTCTCATCATACGACAATCCTGTCATCCCAGGAATCAGTCTGGTGAATCTTCACTGCACTCCCTCTTGTGGCAATTATATCCTTTCTTAGATAAGGAGACCAAAATTGCATACAATATTCCATGTACCAAAATCCTGTATAGCTGCAATTAGGCATCCTTGCTCCTGTACTCAAGTCCTCTTACAACAACGGCCAACATACCATTTGCCTTCTTAACTGCTTGCTGCACCTGCATGCTTGCTTTCAGTGATTGGTGTACAAGGACACCCAGGTCTCTTTGTACATCAAAATTTCCTAATCTATCACCATTTAAATAATACTCTGCCATTCTGTTTTTCCTACCAAAGTGGATAGCTTCCCAGATATCCACGTTTTACTGCATCTGCCATGTATTTGCCCACTCACTCAACTTGTCTAAATCACTTTGAAGCCTCTTAACATCCTTCTCACCACTCACATTCCCACCTAGTTTTGTGTCACCAGGAAACTTGGACATTTGGTTCCCTCATCCAAATCATTGATGTATATTGTGAATAGCTGGGACCCAAGCACTGATCCCTGCATTAGCTCATCTCACCTGTCAGTCTGAAAAAGACCCATTTATTCCTACTCTCTGTTTCCTATCTGCTAACCAATTCTCAATCCATGCCAATATATTTTCCCCAATCCCATGTGCTTTAATTTTACACACTTACCTCTTATCTGGGACTTTATGAAAAGCTTCCTGAAAATCCAAATATACTACATCCACTGGTTCTCCCTTATCTATTCTGCTAGTTACGTCCTCAGGAAACTCCAGTAGGTTTGTCAAACATGATTTCCCTTTCATAAATCCATGTTGACTTTGTATAATCCCAATGATATTTTCTAAGTGTCCTGTTATCACATCCTTTATAAGAGGCCCTAGCATTTCCCCTACTACTGATGTTAGGCTAACCAGTCTGTAATTTCCTGTTTTCTCCCTCCCTCCTTTTTTAAATAGTGGGGTTACATTTGCCACCCTCCAATCTGACGGGACCATTCCAAGATCTACAGAATTTTGGAAGATGACAACCAAAGCATCCATTATTTCCATGGCCACCTCTCTTAGTACCCTGGGATGTAGATTATCAGGCCCTGGTGATTTATTGGCTGTCAGCCCCATTAATTTCTCCAGCACTGTTTTTTCAGTAATACTAATTTCCTTCAATTCCTCCTTCTCACTAGACCCTTGGATCCCTAGTATTTCTGGGAAGTTATTTGTGTTTTCATCTGTGAAGACAAAACTATAGTAGTTGTTTAATTGCTCTGCCGTTTCCTTGTTCTCTATTATAAATTCTCCCATTTCATACTTCTACATTTGCCTTCACCAATCTTATGTGCATACAGAAGTTTTTACAGCCCTCTTTTAAGTTCCTTGCAAGTTCACTCTCACTTTATTTTTCCCCTCTTAATCAATCTCTTGGTCCTCCTTCGCTAAATTCTAAACTGCTCCCAATCCACATGCCTGCTACTTTTTCTAGCAACTTTATATGACTCCTCTTTGGATCTAATACTATCCTTAATTTATTTTGTTACCCATGTTTGGGCCACTTTTCCTGTAATGTTTTTGCGCCAGAAAGGAATGTATAACTGTTGCAATGCATACATCCATTCCTTAAATATTAGCCATTACCTAACCACTGTCATGCCTTTTAATGAAGTTCCCCAATCTATCTTAGCCAATTCACCCCTCATACCTTTGTAGTTTCCTTTGTTTAGATCTAGGACCCTAGTTTTAGGTTGGACTACTTCACTTTCTAACCTAAGGAAGAATTCTATCATGTTATGGTCACTGTTCCCTAAAGGATCTCGCACAACAAGATTATTAATTAACCTCTTCTCATTGCACAAAACCAGCTCTAGGACAGCCTGTTCCCCTAGTTGGTTCCTCGATGTACTGGTCTAAATAACCATCCTGTACACACTCCAGGCATTCACCTGACACAGTATTATTGCTAATTTGGTTTGCCCAGTTTATATGTAAAGTCACCATGATCACTGTAGCACCCTTGTTACATGCATCTCTAATTTCTAGTTTAATATCGTCCCCTACCTTACTGCTATGTTTGGAGGCCTATAGACAACTCCCACTAATGTTTACCACCACTTGTTGCTTCTTAGCTCCACCCAGACTGATTCTACACCTAGATTTTTTGAGCCAATATCCTCTCTCACTATTGCACTGATTTTGTCCTTAACTAAAGGAGGGATAATTAGTACATGGCAGCAAAGTCAAAAGCAGGAGAGAGAGCACACACCATTGCGTTGAGAGAGGGATGATGTGGTGCAGGATCCTCATGTGGGTGTTCGCCACCAACCTCACCATCGCCATAGGCACGATCCATGTCCTCACCAGTCAGCACGATGGCACGCTCCTCAAAGTCTGTGTGGGGCCTAATGTGGGCCACTCAACCCTGGTCTGGGATCTCTTCCTGCTGCTGTGAGCCAGGGAACAGACTGAGCGGGATGCATGGCACTGCGGGGAATGTTTGTGTGGTGAGTGAACCCATGGACGGGATGAGGATGCGAGCTCCAGAGGATATGACCCTGATGGAGAGATGAGGGTGTGTGTGAGAATTAATGGTGTTGGCCCTTGAGCTGCGAGATCCCTGTGGATGTGTGATGAGTTTGTGAGTGTGTGAGTTGAGAGTGATGAGGTGACCTACCCTGGCGGAATGGATTAGACCATTCATCCTCTTCCTGCACTGGATAACTGACCTCCTCTGTGCTCCGGTAGCGCTGACTGCTGCTGACATCACCTCCCAGGCTGGATTGGTGACTCTAGTGGACCTCCTGCGGCCAGAGCAGGGGTAGAGGACATTGTGGCAGCCTTCTGCCGCATCTAACAGGTACCCCGGGCAAGCATCACTACATTTGGGTGTTGCTGTCTTCTGTGCTTTCAGGGCCATCTGTTGCCTGGAGCAGTCCTGGTCTGTAGTCATGAAGTATGAATGCGCTCTGGTGCTTTTTAAATATGGCGCCCGGAGCGAGGAGGTGCTGAGGTCACAGTGGGGGTGGGGAGATCTGGGTCCGCTCGCCAGCGATCTGCCATGTTTCCTGTGAATGCATTATTAATGAGATGAGACGTGCCAGGAATGGGGTGATATGGCACAAAATCCAACCATTGCGGCCAGCGGGTAAAATGCCCTTGTGCCCACATGCTACAGCAATTTGTACAAATCTGGGACGATTCCACTGATTGGGGTGGGGTTTGAACCTATGTCCCCAAGGGCTTTAGCCTCAGTCTTTGGGTCACCAGTCTAGTAACATTAGCACTACACCACCATCACCCCACCTTCAAGCTACCGGTCAAACAACTGGTCCCATGCTATAGCCAATGAACCCCACTCTTTGTCTGCCCTCCCCCCACCTTCCTGATCGCATCAGCTCCACTCACCACTCCGTTCAAATTCAGACAGGTTCCAGCTTCAAAGCTTCTGCTTCAATGAGCTGATTCACTGTTCCTGAGCTGCCAGGAGCCAACAGAGCAGGTTTCAGTACATTTAACGCAATTTGTAAAACGTACAATATTATACCAGAGTTGCTCTTCAGAATTTCAAAAAGACATGGACAACAGGAAAAATCAATTCAACTTGTTCATTGTGCAGAGCTTGCACTTGTGTTAACTGCCCAGTAAACTGGACTCTGAAATTTAGCATTTGCCTGAAACCTTCCCTGGCATCTTTTCTGATGAGGCATTAACTCCTTCATTTTAAAGAGGTGTAGGTGTACCTCATAAGGTTTGTGGTTGATATCTCACACAGTAATTTTATAAGGCACTGTCGCAGGAACATTTAAGATTGAACTTCGACCTTTTTGTATTAATGTTTACTTTGGCCCAAATTATTTTGTTGCTTCTTCTAAAGAATTCTAAGTAATGATTAAAAACGAGACCATTTCACTGTTGATCTGTCCAAAGAGACAGATAAAGAGCAGACGGCAATTTTCTCTCTTCCTCCTCTTGTCTCTGATGGAAAGACAATAATTGTTGAAAGCTATATTGGTTGAGTGTAATATTTAATTTAAAATACAATTAATCCGATCATAGAGGCACTGCAGGTGGGGACTCCATATGAGAACAATAAATCATTGAGTGGGGGGAGGTCAAACACATTTTATGTCACCTCATCTCACCTACTGGAAATTAGTGTAAGCCACAGAAGGTTTTGAAATAAACTATGGTAAAAATTGGCATTGCATTTGTTCTTCATGCATTACCAGGCACAGTGCCAATCTCATCTATGTCTTCTTCCTCCAACACTGTGCCCTCCCTGGTCCCCCTCAATATCACTCCTTCCTCGATATCTCTGCTGCCCAACTCCCATGATCCCTTCACTTCCTGCAATCTATCCCCTTCCCTATGATTTCTTATGATCTCTCTCCCACTGCAATCCCTCCTTTCCCTCCTGATCTATCCCTTCCCCTGCAATATCTCTCCCCTCCCCTCTACGGTCACACCATTCCTCATCATGAAGCCTTCACTCTCTCTACGCCCCCAACAACCTCTGTCTCCCACCACACCACTGGGTGTACCTGCTCGAAGGCTCTGAACTGGCACCACAAGATTTCCCTAGAGAAGCAAATTAATCTATACCCTGGCTCTTTCAACAGTACCTTCCAAACCCGCAACCTCTACCAACTAGAAGGGCAAGCAAAGCAGACACATGGAAACACTACCACCTGGAAGTTCTCCTCCAAGTCACTCACCATCCTGGAAATATATCGCCGTTCCTTCACTGTCTCTGGGTCAAAATCGTGGAACTCCCTCCCTAACAGCATTGTGGGTGTGCCTACACCACATGGACTGCAGCGGTTCAAGAAGACAGCTCACCACCACCTTCTCAAGGGCAGCTAGGGATGAGCAATAAATGCTGGTCTAACCAGCGATCCCCACATCCCATAAATGAGTTTTTAAAAAAAATTAAAACCTATACTTCTGAGTTTCCGGGCAGTAACTCTACCCTGCCCCTCCCCCTTCCAAACTCCAATTTCGTGCCTTGCTAAGTATTCATGTGTTTCTCTTCAAAACACATGTCCAAATGAAGAGTTCTAAACTACTTGACTCTGCAACTTCCCTTGGTTAAGATATTGGAAAAGTTAACCGCACTCTCAGTAAATAGTTTTCTAATATCCTGTTTGAAAGCTTTCTATCAGCTTACTCTGCACCTTCTGCCAATGCTGGTGAGCAAAGAAAGAAATAACTTACAATCATTTGACATCAAAATGCACTTTACAGTCAATTAAGTAATTTTGAAGTGTAGCCACTGTAGTAATGGAGGGAAACATTGTGGCTAATTTACAGACAGCAAAGCCCCATCGTCGGGAAATAAAATAACTGACCAGATAATCTATTGTGGTGTTGGTTCAGGATAAACATTGGCCAGAATACATTCCCCCTGTCCTTCTTCCAAGTAATGCCTAAAGCCTTAGTTTGACATCTCATCTGAAAGACATGTTCATCCGACCATGTAGCACTCCTGTAGAGATGTACTACTGAGAGGCTTCTTTGGTTGAACAACGAACTTTATTTACAGATTTTTTGGATTAGCTGCCTGCTTCTATCAAGGTTACGATACACTCCCCTGGGCTAGGAAAACTCCACCTCCTTGCGCTTGGTGTTGATTGGCTGTTCTGACCACGTGACCCTTATTCAGTCAGGCTGGCCTTAAAGCAACAATCACTGCATCCCTCCCCCTTTAATTCCTTGCTTTACATTCCTTACCTACACAAATTACTTTATACAGGTGAACGGAAAACAGTATCAAAAGTCTTAGAAATAATCACACTGGCACTTTGTCATGAATTCACATTATACACTTATATACATAGGACCAGCAATTACAAATCAAGTCATTGTGGGGGTTTTCTGTTTTGGCTACAGCAGTGTAACTCCATAGCCTGAGGCTCTCCTACAGGATCGACACTAGCAGGGGCTGTGATAACAGGTACTTCTTTTGGCACAGGCAGTTCATTACTATGTGATTCAGTGGAGACATCAGTTATGTCTATAACAGGCCAATCAGGTACTTTGGTGCTTATGGGTTCGGTAACTTTCCTTAAGTGGCAGCACTAACTTGGAAGTGTCTTCCCTGCTCCTCAGGTGATCCATGTGTTTACAAACAATCTAGCCTTCCATATCTACTTGGTATGAAAGGGGTCTGGTCTCACACTTGTACCACCAACCAAGTTTCTTACATATATGGCTTCATCTACATGAATTTCTGGGCTCTACTATGCAAATCGTGGCTTGTTTTCAGATTACCTTGGCTCTTCTCTACCCCTCCTTACAAATTTGGAAATACGAGATTCAGTCTCATTCTGAGACGATGCTCCATAAGTAGTTTGGCCGGTGGAACTGCCGTTGTTGCCTGTGGAGTTATACGGTGGCTGAGAAGGAAGTGTGAGATTTTGGTTTCCAAGGTTCCTGCCAACAATTTTTTTAGACCTGACTTGAAAGTTTGGACGGCTCCCTTGGCTAGTCCCTTTGATGATGGGTAAGGTACAGTTTGGATGTGTTTAATGCCGTTTAGACTGGTGACGTTCTGAAATTCAGCAATTGTAAATAATTTCTGGCAATCTATGAGTTGAAAAATATTGGCGTAACCTTTTGATGGTGGCGGGGATAGAGGTGATTTTGCTGCAAAAATCTCCATCCATTTTGAGCATGTGCCGATTATTAGCAAAAACATTGTGCCTCGGAATGGACCCACCTTATCTATATGGATCCACACCCATGGTCGGACAGGCCATTCCCAAGGGTGTAGTCGGGCTGTGGCTGGCAGCTTTTGTTGCAGTTGGCACTGTTGACAGCGTTTGAATAACTTCTCAATATCTGCATCTATACCAGGGCACCACACGTAACTCCTGGCGAGCATTTTCATTTTAGAAATGCCAGGATGAGCGCTGTCTAATTTGGTTAAGAGCAGTTCCCTGCCTGGTACAGGAACAACCACTCTTACTTCCCATAATATGATGCCATCCTAACAACTCGATTCGTATTTGTCAGTAAAAAATGATTTCATTTTCTCGGAGTCTAGCTCATTTCACCATCCTGTGAGTATCCGGTCTCTCACTTTGGACAGAAACGGATCTCGATTGGTCCAGTTCCTGATCTGCTTCTCACAGCCAGACGATGCATTTAAGAAATTCAATTCAAGGTCTATTTCTTGAGGTACAGCGGTACACATGATGCTTTCTTGCAAGGGTAGGCGACTAAGTGCATCTGCATTCGCTATGTGTATCCCAGGACGGTGCTTGGAAGTGTATTCGCAGGCGGCCAGAATTCATTCCCATCGCTGAATTCTTGATGAGGCAATCGGTGGGATAGCCTTGCCTTCTTTCAAAAGACCCAAAAGCGGTTTATGATCGGAGATGATAGTAAAGTGCCTGCAATGTAAGCACTGGGGGAATTTTCTAACTTGGAGGCTATTGATAGTCCTTCCTTCTCGATCTGTGAATAACTTAATGCAGGATTGACCCCCTACCAGCTTTGCGTATAAGTCTTCAATTCTTGGAACTGGATATTTATCCAACTTGGCGTCCCGATTAACTGTCAGTTTATAATCGCCGCAAATGCGGATGCTCTTACTCGGTTTCAGGGCGGGGACGATAGGTGCTGCCCGATCCGAAACTTGAACCGGCTGTCTGATGTCTGGTTCCTCCAACATGTTTAACTCAGCTTCCACTTTTTCTCTTAAGGCTTATGGTACCGGTCTTGCCTTAAAAAATCGGGGAATTGCCTCTGGACCAGCATAACCACTGGCTCTTTCCTAATTCGTGGTGACAGATGCTGTTGTATTTTTTCAACAAATCTAGCAGGTCCTCCTGCCACACTTGAAAAATCTCAGCCCCACTTTAACTTGATTTATGTTAGCCAATCACAGCCCAGAAGGCTGGGTCCTTCCCCAGTGACTATTATTACTGGGAGCTGGGCTGACAGCTGCCCATAGCTCACAGGTACCATGGTGATGCCTTTTACTTTTATGTGAGGCTTCAACTGGGCAGAAGCTCTCTCCAGGCTCAAGGGTTCGGTGCCTTCTCTCAGGTGCTGAAATGTGCCCTCACCCATCACTGGGGACTGTGTACACCTCCATAACTAGAGGCGTAACTAGAGAAGTAAAAATGTGATGAAATTTATAGTGTTTAAGGGGACTGGAGCAGGTGAAGCTGGATAGAAGGCCAGCGATAGGTGGGGGCAATGGAGAGATTGACAAAGATGTCATGAACAAAAGGATAAGCGAAGTGATAATGGTAGTGGTAGGGGGTAAAAAAGGTGCTGATAGCAGCATTAAGATAAGAAAGCAGAATGTGATAATAGCAGAACGAGGGTAAGCATTCTGGAAAGAACAACATGGACAAATAACAGACGGCCCTTGTGGGGATGGGGTGGGGGTGGTGGTGTAGAAAAAAGGATAGAAAATGGGATACAAATGGGAGATAAAAAGGGGATAAAACGATGAATAAATGAATAAAAATAAAAATAAGTGGATAAAAAATAAAAATGAATGTAGAAAAAAAGGATTAAAAAGGGATGAGGATAGAAGAGAGAGTTGTTGATCTGAAGTTGTTGAACTCAATATTCAGTCCGGAAGGCTGTAAAGTGCCTAGTCGGAAGATGAGGTGCTGTTCCTCCAGTTTGTGTTGAGCTTCACTGGAACAATGCAGCAGGCCAAGGACGGACATGTGGGCATGAGAGCAGGGTGGAGTGTTGAAATGGCAAGCGACAGGGAGGTCTGGGTCATGCTTGCGGACAGATGTAATGTTCTGGGGGCATGGGCTCAAATCCCACCAATGGCAGATGGTGAAATTCGAATTCAATGGGCAGGATTTTCGAGTCGGTGGTGGGCTTGGGAGCGGCTGGGAAACAGTCTGCCACACGCGATCGGCACCTGACAGCCATTCATTGGCCAGCCAGCATGAAAGGCACGCTGAGAAACTCAGTGCTGCCAGGGTGGGTGGTGGGGGGGAGGGGGGTGGGGCAGGAGGACGGTGAGCACAAGAGTCTACACATGCCTGGAGGAGTGTGCATGAAAACTCTCCGAAGGCAGGGAGCTGAAGAATTGTAAAATCAAGAATAAAGATTCTGAAAATGTGAAAGCCATGTCCCCACATTGGACTCACTCACATGGACAAGGACATAGTAAAAATTCTACCAAAACACTGTTGTGAAATTAATGTCAGAAACCTCACCCCACCCATGGATGACATTTCCTAACAAATCCAAAGGCCGCCTGGCCAATTTGCCCACATGCCAACCGTAAGCTTGCCCGGGCAACGGAAAATAGCTTTTAATTAAGCCTCGAGAGTCCTCTTAATTTTCGGAGGGGGCACTGCCAGCTCTTGTGCATGCCCACCATCCAAAATATCGTGAGAGCACGTGCTGAGCTCGGGACGCTTGCCTGACATCATCGCGCGTCAGTTTACGTCCGATCGATTCGGGCGCGTGCCTGCCCACGGGGCTTAAAATTCTGCCCAATAAAAATCTGGAATTTAAAAAGTCTGATGGTGACCATGAAATCCTTGCCGATTGTTGCGAAAACCCATCTGGTTCACTAATATCCTTTTAGGGAAGGAAATCTGCTGTCCTTACCTGGCCTGGGCCTACATGTGACTCCAGACCCACAGCCACGTGGTTGACTCTTAAATGCCCTCTGAACAAGGGCAATTAGGGATGGGCAATAAATGTTGGTCTAGCCAGCAACACCCACATCCCATAAGCAACAAAAAAAATCCCAGCATGCAAAGCTCTGCGCCGACAGTGCAAATTAACAACATCTAACTTGAACCATCAAGTGGCAACACGGAGAATAGACTAAAAGGGAGAAGTAATCAGCTGGAAAACATGGATAAACACTGGTCCAGGGCACTAGTGAGAAGGGGAATAGATAAGAATTGGGGAAGGATAATCAAGGAAAGGGGAGCAATGCTCCAACTGATGCAACCTTTTACAATAATTGAAAAATGCCTAATGGCCAGAGGAAGACATGCAGATCTTTTGTCATCAGAATCAGTTAAATTAAATACAGATTGCTTGTATTGCTGATCTGGCCAAACTGATGCCAACATTATAATTGTTAGATTTGCAAAATTCCTGCAGCTATTTGATAGCCTGCATCAGCAGACTCGGGTCTTGGACTGTCAAACTAAAAAGAAATTCTCAGAGCCTGGGGAAGGTTTATGTTCAGTTTGAAGAGAGCATGATCTCTCCTCCTTATTCAGTCCCTTTCACCAATGTTTTTATTATTTTACCCGCCATTTTGCTGAGGCAAAGCATATAACCTGGCTTCTCGGGTAAGCTTTAGCCTCCCCGTGTGGCTCGCTAGGTTGTCTGCTCCAGAGCTAACACCATATGCAGCTACATTCCCTACTGCTGGAGCATATGTCACTACCACCAAGCCTAGACAGCTCGACACTGTGCAAAATCCTCTTGAACATCGACACTGGGGGTGTGTAATGTCTTATCTATCTTTCAGATGAGTCATTAGGTGGAGAACCCATCGCCCTCTCAGGTGGATGGAAACAATCCCAAGACACTATTTCCAAGAAGCACAGGAGAGTTCTTCCCAGTGTCCTGGTCAATTCTATTTATCCCTCAACAAATACTGCTAAAGAGAGGTGACCAAGTCACCTATTTCATTGCTGTTCGTGGGATCTTGCTGTGTACAAATTGACTGCCACATTCCCTGCATGACAACAATGAGTACAATACTTGGAAAGCGCTTTGGGATGAAAGCAGCAAAACAGACGTGGAACTCCACTCCCCTTTCATTGTTCAATCCTATTTTCATATTTGATTCTGCTGGCACCTTGAGGACGCTGAATGGATGATTTGAAGGAAGGACCACACCATGAGGCCCAGATTTTCGTTCCCAGGCTGGGAGCACAGAGACTGGACATTTCCCAGCTCCACCAACCCAACCCAGGAGGAAGAGGCCCAGGAGATCAGGTTTTCATTCCGAGCGGTTGCTGGATTAGAAGTCGGGCCCATCAGCACCAGAACGAGAGCGGTGTCTGCTGGGTGAGGAGGTGGGCTGAGTGGAAGGCCAGTCTCTGTGCACTGGCAGATTGTTGAAGCTGGTTAAAAAGAGTTTACAGCAAAAACAGCCCTCCAGCCCTCACCCCTCACCCCCTTCACTCCCCATGCCCCATCCATGCCAACATATGCTTATCCATCCCCATGGCTCCACATACTCTCTAAGCCACCCTATGTCCCTCTACCCACCTCCAGAGCTTCTCATTCCCCCTTTGCCACCAAATGTCCCCCAACTGCCCTTATGGAACCTCGCGCCAACAATGCCACCTGATGCCCCACACTCATCCCCATGACCATTTATAGCCCCTTAGTCAACTTAGTGCCAACTCATGCCAATCCATTACCCTCCAACCCCCTTTTCCCTCTCCTCCTCCATGCCAACTCACCCAATATACACCATGGGGAAATCTCAGGAGCAATGCTGCCATAAAATAAAGTTATGGGTCTACTGGTGTCATTATTTCAAAATAAACACTCTCATTGAAAGAAGATCATTCAATGCATTAAAATTGCTTCAACAAATCCCTTGTGGAAACAAACATTTCACTTAAGGACTTAATATCTTATGAAAACAAACATCTCTGTCCTATAACTACTTGGAGCTGTCAAACTGCTCAGATAGCAGGCCCCCCACTATGGTCGTGTTAGGTTGTAAAATCAATCAAGCAGCACAAGCCCTATAAAAATAGCCCTCAGGTTTAAGTCAACAGACAAAGTGAAATAGCAGGCAGAGATTTTATTTTAACCTCTACACGTTTTTTTTTTATTTAAAGCTTAGCAGGATTAAATCCCTTAACAGCTTTGACAATTTCAAGGAGCTTTGACACTTCAGTTAAGTTTTGACAGTTCTTTAACAGCTTGACAGCTCTTTGCTGGCTTTGACAATTTTTGACAGCTTGACAGTTCTTTGACAGCTTGGATAGTTCTTTGACAGCTTGACAATTCCAATCAGTTTAAGCACTTTTTACAACAATCATGCCTACTTTTAACAATCCTTAAGGGGGCACTAAAAGGGTGACATAGCTCTCCCAAAGGGTGCCTTAAGTCTGCCCAAGTTGTCTTATCCTATCCCCAGGGTCATATCCAAAGGAGTACCTTACCTCTCCTAAAGGGTACTGGCTATCCAAATGAATCCACAAGTTTTGGATTGCTCCTACCAGGCTTAATCTGCACACATTGGGTTTCAGACACATACTTCACCAAAATCACACGAGTGGAGGCAGCTACTGATTTAATGAACCACGCAAGTGCGATTTATAACTCGCTCCCATTCCACCAACCCCCCACCCCCTACAAAAGTGGTGATGGCCCGGTTTGGCGCAAGACTTCAAGAGTTGGGCTCCTGCCAACATTTTTGCACAGATGGAGAGACCTCTTCAACTACCCAAAAATTCAGGTCAAGGGCAAGGAAGGGCCAAGGGGGTATTTTAGTTTGGCATACTTAATCTTGTCTCATAAGATCATTACATTTCTTGCTGCAGCACAGAAGAGCACTAGGATTCAAGAAAGTTGCATGCGATCCCTCCACAAATTGTATTCTTGGCCGGTCTTCTGCCAGCAAACCAAAATTAATAATCCCTCTAGTTCTGTGCTTCCAATATGAAAACATGCAGGATTGGCTGAGTCAGTTTAGCAGCTGAGCAGTTCATTTCTTTATCCTGTCTGCCATCATTTTCATCCAAGTTTATTGGTTCCTCTAGCATTGCCACTTACCTCTTATGAAATAGGAGGTTTTGTATCCTGCTACTGCAACAGGTGTCTGCCTCTTTTGTCCACCCACCTCCCTGTTAATGGTGCTGCTGTCTTTACCCCTCCTACACCCCCACCTCCTGCCAAACCCCCCACCCCCCCACAATCCCTCTCCCCACCCCCACCCACCCCCCTCCGCCAAACAAGGTAAACCCACTCCCTTGAATTTAGTCTTAGCTTAAAATTTCAACCAGGAGAAATTTCAGATCATTAAAAGGACTTAGTCAGCTTACCAGCTATAGACTGGGTCCTGAAATGAAGTGTCTTCCTAGGAGATTATGAGGGGAATGGACAGGGTGGATAGGGAGCAGCTGTTCCCCTTAGTTGAAGGGTCAGTCACAAGAGGACTTAAGTTCAAGGTGAGGGGCAGGAGGTTTAGGGGGGGATGTGAGGAAAAACTTGTTTACCCAGAGAGTGGTGACGGTCTGGAATGCGCCGCCTGGGAGGGTGGTGGAGGCGGGTTGCCTCACATCCTTTAAAAAGTACCTGGATGAGCACTTGGCACGTCATAACATTCAAGGCTATGGGCCAAGTGCTGGTAAATGGGGTTAGGGAGGTAGGTCAGGTGTTTACCACATGTCAGTGCAGACTCAATAGGCCGAAGGGCCTCTTCTGCACCGTGATTCTGTGAGATTTCAAACCTGCAAAATTATCTCAGAGTAGAATATATCTACAGGTATAATATAGCAGAAATAATAATTGTTAAATTTACCAATATCAACACCTAGAATCCTAATTTAGAATTTTAGGATATTGTTATTTATATGTGGGCTCATGAGGATATATGTATGAGACTACAACTCTTTTATATTTGTTTATTAATGTTTATTGTAAGAACCAATTATAGATTACATTATAGTAATGGTATAAATGGTAATTAAAACTAGTTATAACATGACAATTCTACTTAAGATAACATACAATTTTTGAATCCGCCTTAATAAGCAAATTGGATATGCAAACAAATATTGATTAAAGAAGATTATACTTACAATGCAGCATAGTTTCTTTATAGTTTGAAGTACCTTTGTCTCAGGCCTTTAGGGGAATTATAATTTAGAACTCTACCCCTTGTCTCCTAAGATTGTTGACTTATGTCCCCCTCAGCTGCGTTGGCTTTTAAGAGATTTCACCTGTTACCAGACAAGCTTTCATTGTCCAAAACAAAATCAGAAATAGCTGGGAAAACTCAGCAGGTCTGGCAGCACTTAGTTCTGTCGAAGGGTCATGAGGACTCGAAACGTCAACTTTGTTCCTCTCCGCCGATGCTGCCAGACCTGCTGAGTTTTTCCAGGTATTTCTGTTTTTGTTTTGGGTTCCCAGCATGTGCAGTTTTTTGTTTTTACTATTAAGCTCTCATTGTCCATTGCTCCATGCAAAAACAAGTTGATCTGACAGCAGATGCTGTCAGACCTGCTGAGTTTTTCCAGCTATTTTTGTTTTCGTTTCATATTTCCAGCATCTGCAGTATTTTGCTTTTATCTTAAGTTTATTAGTATGTCTTTTTCAGTCTTTTTTACTAGGATTCCTTGAGGGCCCATGTTGTTTTCTTGTTTAACTTGCGCAGGTGTTTTGCTTGCTGGCTGCCTTCCAACAGTAAAGCAACCCAAGGTCTTTTTATGAGTTCCTGAGCTTTCTGTGTCTAACTTTTACTAACTTTTTGGCAATGATTCAAATGCTGAACAATGTCATTTTAATTCTTTAATGCAATTAACACCTCAATCTATTCATTAAATGTGTTATTTCCTTTACATCCCACACCCTGCATGCTGCCCGCTGTTTTTAATTCACTGGCCGTGCTATTCACTTTGTTACCACCTGATGTCCGGGAGCAATCATGGTCTGCCTCAGCTCCTATGGAAAAAGAAAGGATTCCATTTATTTAGCAGCTTTCACAAACACAGCATATTCCAAATGAAGCACTTTTGTAATGTGTCACTGTTGTAATGTAGGAAACTTAGCAACCAATTTTCACACAGCAAACTCTCACATACAGCAATGTGATTATGACCAGATAATCTGTTTTGGACTTTGGTTAATGGATAAATATTGGTCAGGACACAATAGAATTCCCCTGCACTTCCTCAAAATAGTGGCTGTGGGTCCTTTTACGTCTACCTGAGAGGGCAAATGGAGCCATGGTTTAACATCTCAACTAGAAGATAGCATCTACTCACAAAGCAGCCCTTCCTCACTCAATATCAGCTTGGGTTAGTTACTCACTTGTCTGGGGTGGATCTTGAGTTAAATGGTTTAGAACTAGGCACCATTATAGAGACACGAGGCACGATTTTACCATCCCCCGTTCGTGGGTCGGTAGGCTTGGGGACCCAAAATAAATTTTGTGGGTGGTTATCCAGCTGCCTCCCCACCTCCCCCAACCTGTGGGGGGTTGGGGGGGGGGGGAGCGGGCGGGCTGGGAGCGGTGAGACTTAGGGATGCCCATCTGACCTCACCACAACTGAGGAGTTTAAGTGGCCAATTATTGGCCACTTAAGAGCCATTTCCTGCTCAGCCTCAATTCTGAGATTGGCTGGGGGAGTTCTGAGGCGGCAGGGAAGGTCCTGTTTCATCAGGCCCACCCCATAAGGTCTATCCCTACAGACTCTCTTTACCCCCCGGCTTCTCCATTAAGAGCCGAAACCCCCAGCCTCACCCCATTGTGAGATACCCCACACTTACCTGGTTCTGGATCCTGGGACTTAATAGCCTGGGGACTGCTTGTAATCCCAGTCCTGGCCACTGCTGCCACAGGCACTGCTGAGACTACAGAGCTATTGGCCAATCAGATTGGCAAACTTCTTCCTGAGTGAGGGGCAGAGGCCCTGTCTCCAACCAATTAAAGACTCCTTACATGGTGGGGACAGAAAACTTCACCATCCAAAAAAATTTAAGGTGACTTGTTTGCAAAATGAATATTCCAGGGTACTCAACCTTTTAAAAAGACAGGCAGAATGGAAAAGGAGGAGGGGTACCTCTGATAATAAAGGATTACATTAGGACATTAGCGAGAAAGGATCTTGGCTCAGAAAATCAGGAAGTAGAATAGGATTTAAAAAATATATATATATGTATTCTTTCACCAGATGTGGGCATCGATGGCTAGGCCAGAATTTATTACCCATCCCCAATTGCCTTTGTGTGGAGATTAGAAATAGCAGGGGGTCAGAAAATGGAGGTAGGGGTATTTTATAGGCCCCCAAACAGTAATTATATTGTGGGACAGAGCATTAAATGTGAAATTATTAGAGCTAGATGTAATAATTGGGGGTAGAGTGGATTCTTTATCCATCATGTAGACTGGACTAGTGGTCTAGAAGGTGAGTTGTTGAATGTTTTTGTGACAGTTTCCTGGAGCAATATGTTGTGGAATTGACGAGAGATAAAGCTATTTTAGATCTAGCATTGTGCAGTGAGGCAGAGTTAATTGGTAAGGTCATAGGGCAGGATCTTCCAGTCGGTGAGCGGGGGCGGGGCCCGCTCGCCGACACGTAAAATGACGCGGGATGGTGTCAGGCGGAGCTCCCGACATCACCCCCACGTCATTTCCATTTTCAGGTTGGCAGGGGCACAGCCGGGTCAGCTGTGCGCCCGCCGACCTGTCAACAGCCTATTGAGGCCATTGAGAAACTAATTAAAATCATTAATGGACCTGCCCGTCCAACCTTAAGGTCGTCGGGAAGGCCGGGAGCCCTGGCGGGCTTCAGAAAAAGCATGAAACCCTCATCCACGGGCGGGATGAGGTTTCATGAGGGTATTTACATTTTTAATAAAGGTTTCAGTTAAAGGTATGGACGTGTCCCAACTCATGTGACAGAAATTTTTCTATCATTTTCATTGCAAATTTTATTTTGAAGCTGATCTCCCTGTGGCATCACTTATCCTCAGGGAGATATGTGTGCTCTTTCTCGCACATGCACAAAAGAGCGCACTCCCAACTGAGGGAATCCCTCCCCGCCCACACAGAGAGCACATAGCACTTCCTGGAGGACATCATGCCCTCGTTAAATGGCGGCACTCCCCCAATTGGGGGCGCCGATCGAAGGCTCGCCCACTCCTGCACTCCCCCCCCCGACAAGGGGAAAATTTTTCCCATAGTAAAAGAGCTGCTAGGAAATAGTGATCATAATACAGTTGAAATCCACATTACGTTTGAAAATGATATGCTCCAACACAAACAAAATTAATTTCATAGATATGAGTGGAGAGCAGGCCAAGGTTAATTGAGTAAATCGACTCAAAGATATGGTGAGAAATAAACAGGGGGAAGCATTTGAAGAAATAATTCAAAATGTTCAACAAAAGTACATTCCATTGAAAAGTAAAAAGCCAACTCGAAAGGTCCATCTGTAACTTAGTAAGGAAGTCAAGGGTATCCTTAGATTAAAAGAAGGGTCTTATAATGTTGCAGAGAATAGTGGAAAGTCCGATGATTAGGAGTGTTTTAGAAACAAACACAGGGTCACTTAAGAAGTTGAGAAAAAGGGAGAAAATAGAATATCAGAATAAATTAGCCAGGAATATAAAAATAGATTGTATGGGCTTTTACTGGTACACAGCTAAAGTAAATGATCCCTTAGAAGCACAGACAGAAGAAATGATCATGGGGAATGAGTATATATGGTACAGACATAAAAGAATGTTCAGTGTCTGTCTTCACAGTAGAAGAACACATTCAAAGAAATACCAGAAATAGACGGTAACCTAGGGGCTAATAAGAGTGAGGAAATTAAGGTAATTAACATCAACAGAGTGAAAATGATGGAGAAACTCAAGGGATTAAAATCTGATAAATCCCCAGGACCTGATGTAGGCCTATATTCTATAGTTTTAAAAGAGATAGCTGCAGGGATAGTAGCTACGCTGGCTCCATTTTTTCCAAAATTCCCTCGATTCTGGGATGGCCCCAGCAGATTGGAAGTTAGCAAATGTTAACAATGCCTTTCAAGAAAGGAGGGAGAGAGAAAATAGGGAATTACAGGCCGGTTAGCCTGACATCAGTCATTGGGAAAGTGCTGGAAACTATTCTTAAGAAGGTCTTAACAATGCACTTAGAAAATCAGAGAATGATTAGAATAAGTCAACATGGTTTTACTAAAGGGAAATCCTGTTTGACAAATTGTTAGAGTTTTTTTGACGATGTAGCTAGTTGGATAGATAAAGGGGAACCAGTAGTTGTAGTACTGTACATTTGGATTTCCAGAAAACATTTGTGCCACACAAAAGGTGTATAGGCGAGCTAGGAATTCATGAAAAATGAGGGTGATATATTAATATGGATAGAGGATTGATTAGCTGACAGGAAGCAAAGAGGAGGGATAAATGGGGCATTCTTCATATTGGCAGATCATAACTAGTGGAGGGCTGCCAGGACCAGTGCTGGGGTCTCAGCTATTTACAATCTATATTAATTACTTAGACTAAGAGAGAGTAAGTTTCCTTATGATACAACGCAAGCTATGAGGAGGACACAAAGAGGCTGCAAAGAGATATAGGCAGCTTAAGTGAGTGGGTAATAAGTTGTCGGATGATGTCTGATGTGGGGAAGTCAATGTTCAGAGAGACTTGGGGTTACTCATACAGGGAGCACAAGAAGTTAGTATGCAAGTTAACAAGATACAGCAAGCTATTAGGAAAGCAAATGGCACAGTGGGCTTGATTGCAAGGGAATTGGAGTGCAAGAATAAAGAAGTCTTCCTACAATTGTACAAGGATTTGGTGAGGCCACACCCGGAATACTGTGTGTTTTTTTGCTCTCCCTATTTAAGGAAGGATATGGTTGTATTGGATGCAGTAAAGCAAGCGTTCACTAGATTGGTTCCTGGGTCGAGAGGGTTGTCCCACGATGAGAGGCTGTGTAAATCGGGTTTATTTTCTCTGGAGCTTAGAAGAATGAAAGATGATCTCATTAAAATATTCAAGGTTATGAAGGGGTTTGACAGGGTAGATACTGAGAGCTGGTTTCCCTTGGCTGTCCACCATAACTGCTCTTTGCTTGCCAATTCTGCACCAGTATGTCATGTGCCTTATGAATCTTCTCATTTATAAAAGTAAGTACCGGGTATATCGTCTGCCCATCCGCTTTAATTCATTAGCAAACCATTAGCTTGAAAGAAAGCTTTCTGACCCAGTTATAGCAGGAATTGATGTTGAAGGATCCAAATATTATGTCACTTAATGGGGAAGCTATCTTGTTATACATTACTAAATGGGAGCTCTTCATCTGACTTTATTGTCTCTCATCCCTCATTATGACACCTTGTCTGGATACAAAATTAATATTGATAAGACAAAATGCTATGCTATCTCAAACACCCTCTAACATGTGGAAAGATTAGATGCTATTAAGTAGACCCATAAGGTTATTAAATATTTAGGTATGAATACAGCTCCATCAATTATCAATTTGCACATTCAATTACCCTAAAAATATCAGACAAATGGGAAAGCCGTGGAGAAATGAACCTGCCCCTTTATTCCATGGGTTAAATAAAATGGAAATTTTAAACACTTCCCTAGATATTGCCTTACCCAAATTATTTTTAAAATAATTTCTCTGAGAGGATTTTCTTGTTGAAACTCATTATGCTAATTAACTACTTTCTGCAGATGGGTAAAAAACATGGCAGAAAGCTGCCTAAAAGAAAAACACGGGTAAAATGAGTAGAATATGAGTTAAAACATGGGTAAAAACATGGGTAAAAACATGGATACACATGGGTAAAAACATGGGTAAAAATATGGGTAAAACATGGGTGAAAACATGGGTAAAGTATGAGTAAAAACATACGTAAAACATGGGTAAAATATGGGTAAAACACAGGTAAAAAGAGGGTAAATGGGTAAAATATGGCAGGAAGTTGTTGAAACAGTGTGCCTTGGAAGTCTTAAACCCACCCCAGCTTCATCTTTATTATTGACCTCCTTCATAACCTTTCCACACCTCAATCTAACAGAGTACGCTTGAGTAATAGATCTTTTGTGCAATGCTGGGGGTGTGCTGCCCTTTCAGGGGTGCTGTTGCTTTGGCTGAGATGTTAAACTTGGGGGATGCCGACTGCAGCAGATATAGAATATCCTACAACATTGTTCAAAGAAGAGCAGGAGAATTCCTCATGTGCTCTCATCAGCATTCATCCTTCAGCTGATACCATCAAATTACCTCTTTGTTCATTTAGGATTATAGAATGGTTACAGCACAGAAGGAGACCATTTGGCCTGCCATGTTTGTGCTGGCCCTCTGAGTGAGGAATTCACCTAGTGTCACTCCCCTACCTTTTACCCATAGACCTACAATGCTTTCCTTTTCAGATTTTGATCCAATTTCCTTTTGAAAGCCTCGATTGAACCTGCCTACGCCAAGCTCTCAGACCATGCATTCCAGGTCCGAACTACTTGCTGCATGGCAAAGATTTTCCTCATGTCGCTATTGCTTCTTTTCCCAATTACTTTAAATCTGTGCCCTCTGGTTCTCGATCCTTCCATCAATGGGAACAGTTTCTCCCTATCCCCTCTTGTCCTGACTCTCATGATTTCGAACGCCTCTATCAAATCTCCTCTCGACCTTCTCTTTTCCAAGGAGAACCAGTCTCAACTTCTCCAGTCTATGTAACTGAAGTTCCTCATCCCTGGAACTGTTTTTTTGTGAATCATTTCTGCACTCCCCCCATGCCTTCCCTCCTTCCTAAAATCTGGTGCCCGGAACTGGACACATTCTTCCTTGCTGTCCAGATACTTCATGATTTTGAATATGTCTGTCAAATCTCTCAACCTCCTCTTCTCCAAGCATTGCATTTTATTCTCCGGTCTCTCACCTTCAGTGATTTCCGCAGATATACCCCAGGTCCCTTGCTCCTGCGTCCCTTTTATAATCGTAGCCTTGTTTTTATATTGTCCCTCTATTTGTGTGCTGTTTGTTAGAATATCACAATGTGCAAATTAACTACCATCTTTGCCTCCAATTAAATTAATTTTAGGATTCCTAAAAAACATGTAAGGTGCAATATGAATGCAAATAAGTTTAAAAGGGATTTAGATATATACTTAGAAAGAAAATAAGGGGAGAGCAAGGGAGCGTGACTAATTGGATAGTTCTGTCGAAGAGCTGTCATAGGCTCAAAGGGCTGAATCATTCTATGATCTTAATTCTATTCTTTCTTAAAACGTTGACTTTATGGATCAAAAAACTTAAACATGGCGGAGAATCTTCGGCTCAGTGAGCGGGGTCCAGGGCTCGCTCGCCGAGGTGTAAAATAACGCGGGGTGATGTCGGGTGTGCATCCCAACATCACCGTGCGTCATTTAGAGTTTCAGTTTGGCGGGTGCGCACCCAGCTCACCGAACTGTCCAAGGCCTGTTACGGTCATTTTACTAACAATTAAAATAATTAACGGACCTGCCCGTCCAACCTTAAGGCCGGCGGTGGGGTGGGCAGGCAAAGAGCCCAGGAGGCTTTCGCATTTTTCATGGAATCTCATCCGCGAGCGGGATGAGATTTCATGAATGATTTTAAATTTTCTCAAAAGTTTTTACTGAAGTCGGTGAACATGTCCCAGCTCATGAGAGTTTCAGATGAGGGGGACATGTCATAAAAATTTGTTCAACACTTCTGTGCCTCAGGGAGATTTCTGCACTCTTTTGAGCACATGTGTGAAAGAGTGTGCTCCCGACTCAGGGAACCGCACCCCCACCCGCCCCCCCACCCCCCCCTCCAAAGGGGGGAGAATTCTACCCGTGAAAATGTTGCTAAAACCATTTTAAGTGCTGTACTAAAGTTGAACTGCCCCCCACCCACACCACCCCCCCCCCACCAACCCCCATGGGCTCATGGGCCAGGCTGTACGGTTTGAGCAGCATTTGGAATCACAATTGGCCTCAGCACCTTGCGGCTGGGGAGGGGGAAAAAGTCAACTATTTCTGATTGCTATCCACTGGTCGCTGTTCAAAAGGAAGTATGCTGTTGCATTTATAAAGCGCTTCCAATATCTCAGGATGTCCTCAAGCACTGCAGCCAACTTAAGCACTTTTGATGTGTAGTCACTACTGTAATGTAGGGCATGCGGCTGCTAATTTGCGCACAATACTCCTCCTCAAGCAGTAACTGTGATAATGACCTGATCATCTGTTTTACTGATGTCGGTTGAGGGTGTTGATTTCACCTGAAGAGGCGGAGGAAGCAGAGCCTTTGATTATTTTGAAGGCAGAGCTGGGTAGGTTCTTGATAAGCAAGGGGGGTGAAAGGTTATCGGGGGTGGGCGGGAATGTGAGGTTGAGGTTGCACTCAGATCAGCCCACGATCTTATTGAATGGTGGAGCACGCTCGAGGGGCTGAGCGGCCTATTCCTGCTCCTAATTCACATGTTAGTATGAATAAAGACTTTTCGGCTGTAATGATGGTAAAATTGTTGGCTTTTGCCACCCTGAAACTGATGGCAGCCTCAACGTACCCTGTTCAAGATGGGCATCCAGAGGTTGCTCTGACAGAGTCATCACCTGGTTTACTGTTGAAATCCCTGCAGACTAAAGTCAATCTGAAATCACCAAACTGAGTTCTTATCTCTTTACACTATAAGTCTCATTGTACGAACCCTTGAAAAAGCTACACCCCTTGTTGAATGAGGTGTAACTAAGTTGTTAATGATGCACTAAGTTAATGGGCAGGATTTTCCCGTCGGTGACTGGGGGGGGTGGGGGTGGGGGCGCCCTACTCACCAATGTGTAAAATGACGCAGGGTGACGTTGGGCGGAACTCCCGACATCACCGCGCCCCATTTAAACTTTCCGGTAGGCTGGGGCGCAGAAAAATCAGCTGTGCGCCCGCCGACCTGTCAATGGCCAATTGAGGCCATTGATGGAGTCATTGATGTAATTAATGGACCTGCCCTTCCAACCTTAAGGTTAGCGAGTAGGCCGGGAACCCTGGCGGGAATTAGAAAAAGCACGGGCGGGATGAGGTTTCATGTAGGGTTTTAAAAAATTTTAGGAACGAAATTATGGACATGTCCCAACTCATGTGACAGCGTCACATGAGGGGACATGTCAGGGAAATTTTATGTTTCTATTTTTAGCTTTTTTACATTTAGAGCCAATCTCCCTGAGGCTGCACTTAGCCTCAGGGAGATGAGTCTCTCTCTCTTGTGCATGCGTGAAAGAGTGCACTCTCGATTTTGGGATTCGCCTCCCCGTGTCCATGCGGATGTCATGCTGGGTGGGCCTTAATTGGCCCACCCACATAAAATGGTGCTGTGTCCCCAATCGGGGGCACCGATCGGAAGTGCACCTATGCGCCCACCCTTCAACTTAGTCCCTGACAGGGGGAAATTCCTGCCCAATAAGTACTGCCAAAAAACCTATCTGGTTCTGAAAAATTAGATTATATTTGTGGAATTTCAAATATCTCCAATATCATAAACCATCTACATATTTACCTTTTTTTGAAAGCTTGTTTACATTTCAGCTTTTACCTTAATCCCATGTATATGTCTCAATCCTTTATCTCACTCTCTGTAAACTTTTATTAAAAGGGAAGGATAATCAGTGCATTTGACTACCTGGTTTGTGTTGATGAAAATTATTTAATGTGACATGTTGCTTATCCTTGCTTTTTCCTATTTTTTTGTGGGATGTGGGCATCTCTGGCTAGGCTAGCATTTATTGCCCAATCCTAAGAAGGGGTTAGTGAGCCTTGTTCTTGAACCATATGGTTGATGTGGTGTAGGTATATCAACAGTGCTGTTAGGGAGGGATTTCCAGGATTTTGGCCCAGCGACAGTGAAGGAATGGTGATATATTTCCAAGTCAAGATGGTGAGTGGCTTGGAGGGGAACTTGCAGGTGGTGGTGTTCCCATGTGTCTGCTGCGCTTGTCCTTCTAGGTGGCAGAGGTGATGGGTTTGGAAGGTGCTTTCAACGGTTGGCATTTACTGTTGCTGAATACCTGAGGATCCCTTTGATTTGGTACCAGATTCAGGCTCATGTCAGGAAAAGGGGAAATTCACAGCCAAGAGATTTTTATATCTTTGTGAGCGGCTTTGCTTGAGGTCGGCGACAAGTGCTGTCACTTTGCTGTTGGCTACAAAATCCAGGATAATACCCAGAAAACCAGAGAAAACTCAAAATGCTTTTTTTCTGTAAATGCAGTGGGATTTTACCTGAAAGGGCGGACAGGACTTCATTTGATGTTTCATTCAAAAGTAATGGCACGTGCGTTACTGTTGGCAGGGGACAGGATTGGACGTGACTGTAATCTATTCCTCACAGCCAAATGACTGATTGATACTCACTGTCCAGCTCTACACAATACATAACAGGGAAGATTGATGAGTTATCAGAGGGCATTTGGCACTCACAGGCTGGAATCTCTGGGCATAGAAACTAATTATGAGTCAGGACCATTTTCCAGGTCCCGAATATACTCAGATCACCGGCCTGCCTGTTGGGTAGACCTGCCCGGAGGTGGTCAATGAAGGTGCAACGTCCAGGACATTTGTCAAATCAGGAACGATGGCCGGGTTCCAGAGTTAGTGCGGCATGTGGATAAGGCCTGCGCAGTGTGGGGACTAGCAGCAGGAGTGACAGCAACACCATGGAGACACATTTTGTAGTTGTGGGGGGGAGGGGGGGGAGTTGGGCACTGCTATTGCGTCAGGTAGAGCAGTAGCAGAGAGATCAGTCTCCATGATCTGACCTTCTGGTCTAGGACACATGAGCATTGAGAATTATTGCTGGCGATTGACAAGAAGCCTCACATGTTTTGAAGCTTGGATCTCCTGCTGTGAAGCGGTCAGCAGCCTTTGTGACACTGGGAAACTTGCTCCTTCGAGGAAAATGGCCTTGACGGTTTTAATTGACTGCCTGCCACAGGTGAGCAAGTATTCCACTCCCTGTCTGTCTCTGGGAAGTTCACCTGGATGCAGGAACCCATCGGGGATGCAGTTTCCTCGATTCTCTCAGCCTTCCAACCTCGAAACCTACTTTCGATGGGTCATGAAAATCCTGGCGTAAAATCAGACCCCAGCAACAGCAAAATCATTCTTAATAGAAGTGGGAAAAGATGGGATTTTTGGGCAGAATTTTCTGCCTGTCGGGCGGGCGGAGCTGGAGCGGGCATAGGCGGGCGCAGACCCGATCGGCGCCCGTGATCAGGCCCCTGCCGCCATTTTACATAGGCAGCCAATTAAGGCCTGCCCAGCGTATTTGCCAAATGCCGTGAATAGCGGGAGAGTGTGAGCTGCGGTGGGCGTGCACAGGCCTCTGGGTCCGATGGCGACCCGGCTGTGTGTTTAAAGGAAGGACTGGCAGCTCCTGTAGGCTGCTCACAACGGCCACGTCCAGGTAACACTGCAGGGGGTCAGCTGAGCAGGGCCAGGCTGCAGGGTCTGTCCCAGGAGCAGGGCCAGGCTGCAGGGTCTGTCCCAGGAGCAGGGCCAGGCTGCAGGGTCTGTCCCAGGAGCAGGGCCAGGCTGCAGGGTCTGTCACAGGAGCAGGGCCAGGCTGCAGGGTCTGTCACAGGGACAGGGCCAGGCTGCAGGGTCTGTCACAGGGACAGGGCCAGGCTGCAGGGTCTGGTACAGGAGCAGGGCCAGGCTGCAGGGTCTGTCACAGGGACAGGGCCAGGCTGCAGGGTCTGGTACAGGAGCAGGGCCAGGCTGCAGGGTCTGTCACAGGAGCAGGGCCAGGCTGCAGGGTCTGGTACAGGAGCAGGGCCAGGCTGCAGGGTCTGGTACAGGAGCAGGGCCAGGCTGCAGGGTCTGGTACAGAGACAGGGCCAGGCTGCAGGGTCTGGTACAGGAGCAGGGCCAGGCTGCAGGGTCTGTCACAGGGACAGGGCCAGGCTGCAGGGTCTGTCACAGGAGCAGGGCCAGGCTGCAGGGTCTGTCACAGGGACAGGGCCAGGCTGCAGGGTCTGGTACAGGAGCAGGGCCAGGCTGCAGGGTCTGGTACAGGAGCAGGGCCAGGCTGCAGGGTCTGGTACAGGAGCAGGGCCAGGCTGCAGGGTCTGGTACAGGGACAGGGCCAGGCTGCAGGGTCTGGTACAGGAGCAGGGCAGGCTGCAGGGTCTGGTACAGGAGCAGGGCCAGGCTGCAGGGTCTGTCACAGGGACAGGGCCAGGCTGCAGGGTCTGGTACAGGAGCAGGGCCAGGCTGCAGGGTCTGGTACAGGAGCAGGGCCAGGCTGCAGGGTCTGGTACAGGAGCAGGGCCAGGCTGCAGGGTCTGGTACAGGGACAGGGCCAGGCTGCAGGGTCTGGTACAGGAGCAGGGCAGGCTGCAGGGTCTGGTACAGGAGCAGGGCCAGGCTGCAGGGTCTGTCACAGGGACAGGGCCAGGCTGCAGGGTCTGGTACAGGAGCAGGGCCAGGCTGCAGGGTCTGTCACAGGGACAGGGCCAGGCTGCAGGGTCTGTCACAGGGACAGGGCCAGGCTGCAGGGTCTGGTACAGGAGCAGGGCCAGGCTGCAGGGTCTGGTACAGGAGCAGGGCCAGGCTGCAGGGTCTGTCACAGGGACAGGGCCAGGCTGCAGGGTCTGTCACAGGGACAGGGCCAGGCTGCAGGGTCTGGTACAGGGACAGGGCCAGGCTGCAGGGTCTGGTACAGGGACAGGGCCAGGCTGCAGGGTCAGCACCAGGAGCAGGGCCAGGCTGCAGGGTCTGGTACAGGGACAGGGCCAGGCTGCAGGGTCTGTCACAGGGACAGGGCCAGGCTGCAGGGTCTGTCACAGGGACAGGGCCAGGCTGCAGGGTCTGGTACAGGAGCAGGGCCAGGCTGCAGGGTCTGGTACAGGGACAGGGCCAGGCTGCAGGGTCTGTCACAGGGACAGGGCCAGGCTGCAGGGTCTGTCACAGGAGCAGGGCCAGGCTGCAGGGTCTGTCTCAGGGACAGGGCCAGGCTGCAGGGTCTGTCACAGGAGCAGGGCCAGGCTGCAGGGTCTGTCACAGGAACAGGGCCAGGCTGCAGGGTCTGTCACAGGGACAGGGCCAGGCTGCAGGGTCTGTCACAGGGACAGGGCCAGGCTGCAGGGTCTGGTACAGGGACAGGGCCAGGCTGCAGGGTCTGTCACAGGGACAGGGCCAGGCTGCAGGGTCTGTCACAGGAGCAGGGCCAGGCTGCAGGGTCAGCCCGAGGTGCAGGGCCAGGCTACAGGGTTTGTCTCAGGAGCAGGGTCAGGATGGGACCAGCAGGGGGGCCAATGAACCCCTCGTTTTTCTGGCGATTGCCTTGTTGCCCTTCTTGAGGAGGTGGCCGCACGGTGGGAGGTCCTGGTCCCCCAGGATGGGAGGAGGAGACGCCCCCACATGAACAAATGTGCCTGGGAGGAGGTGGCGGAGTTGGTGAGCTCCGGTGATGTGGTGCAGAGCACCTGGGTCCAGTGCCGTAAGCACTTCAACAATCTGTTGCGCTCTGGAAGGGTGAGGACCATGTTGGTGTTGGGCATTTAATCCAGCAGGTAGCCTTAGGCTTTGAAGCTTCCACCCACCCCCACCACCGCTGCCACCCCCATCACCTCACCAAGTCTTACTGTCGTGACTGCATTGACTCATGTTGGGCATTTCTCGTACGCTGGGTGGTCAAGCAGATAGTGCCCATGCTTACATCAGCCTGAGTGGTTAATGAGGAGATGGGTTCTCCCTGCACCATGTGTTGCTCTTAGTTGCTCATGACTAGTCTGGGGGCAACCTGCAGGAGATTCAGCTCGGCGCATACTCAGAACTCCAACACATGTCCTATTCACCGTGATGAGATGGTGGAAGGGGAGCCTCAACACTGCACCTAGTTGTGCCTCCTTGCTATGTGAGGAAATAACATGTGTTTCTTAAAGTGATGGATGCAGAAAGTGTCCAAGGTGGCCAATTTGGGGGAGGGGTAGGGGTGGGGAATTGGGAGCAGGCGTACTATCTTTGTGTGAGTGATCAGCAGTAGCGGGGAGAGGAGGCACCGGAGGCCTGATATGGGCCACTGTGGTTGGGGTGCTGTGTGCGTGTGCAGAGTCCATTTGCTAATTGCCACAATGAATGGTCTTCTCTGTTTTTCAGGAGAAGAATGCTCACAATGTGTCTGAGCGATCAAGGACTGGAGACAGCCAGGCCCAGCTGATGATGTTAAGCCGCTTCAAACAGGAGGCCCTGGAGCTTGAGAAGCGCCATGTGCCCAGGTCAACTGGTGTTGGTGAGGCTGGGGTGGGACAGCCAGGTATTTGAGGCCAACAGTGAGATCCGCTCTGTTCTCCCAACATCCATAGCACCGATAATTGTTTAATTTGTTATTGTTGCAACATTGCTCGGTCACAGAGTGATAGAATCAGAGTGTGGGTCATAGACAAAGGCCCTTCGGCCCTTTGAGGATGTGCAGGTCAAACACCTTCCAAAGTCTCCTAATCCCATTTCCCAGCGCTATCCCCATGGCCGTGTGTGCCATGGCATCGCAACTGCACATCCAAATACTTATTACATGTTAGGAGGGTTTCTGCCTCCACCACCCTTTCAGGCAGTGTGTTCCTCATTCTCAACACACTCTGTGTGCAAAAGCTCCTCATCACCTCACCTGTCAACCTTGTGCCCCTTACCTTAAATCTATGCCACCTGGTTACTCGTCCCTCCGCCAAGGGGAACAGTTCCTTCCTGTCAACCGTATCTATGCCCCTCATCAGTTTAAAAACTTCAATAATATCACCCCTCAATCTCCTCTGCTCCAGGGGATATAACCTCAGTCTATGCTATCTCTCCTCATAAGTCAAACTCTCCAGCCCAGCCAGCATCCTGGTCAATGACCTCTGCACTCTCTCCACTCCAATCACATCCCTCCCGTGAAGCGCATTCCAAAACTGCACCGAGAATATAGCTGTGGACTAAGCAGCGTTTTCTGCACTTGGAACATGACCTCCCTGTTCCTATATTCTATTCCTTGGCTAATAAAGGCAATTGTGGCATTTACCTTCTTAAACACCTTATGTACCTGTCCCACTACCTTATCGGGCCTGTCGACATGCACAGCAAGGTCCCTCTGATCGTCCTTACTTTCCACAGTCCTACCCTTCCTTGTGTATTCCCGTACCTTGTTTGTCCTGCCCAAGTGCATCACCTCACACTTATCCACATTCCTCACAATTTGGCATTCCTTAGGACATCCACCCAGCCTGTCTGTACCCGCCTGTAACGTTTGGGTCTCCTCCTGACTATTTGCCACCCGACCAATATTCGCCTCCATAGGTTCTGGAAGGTTGAGTGCATTATGAGCCTGGGGGAAAGGGATGAAGTGTGTCACTGTGTGGACGCTAACTGATCCTCCGTCCTTGTTGTTATTTTCAGCATCATCAGAGCCTGTCGACCAGGATCGATTCCAGATGCCCCCTCTCACACCTGAGGGCCCTGGACTGTCACCTGCACCACACCATTTCTGCCAGGCAGGCACCAGCGTAGATACTAGCGCATCAGTGGGAATTGCAACATCGGCTAGTGACCCAGGGGACAGTGGTGAGGGCACTTCACAGTCACTGGAGGAGCTGGCAGAGACTGAGAGTGCCCATGGCGCCAGCAGTTGGAGGACTGCAGGGGATCAGGTACATGCTCAGTCGGTGCCTGATGTTGTGCCTCTGGAGTCGTCCGGGATGCAGCAGCTGCAGGAAATGTGGCCGGGTGTGTGGGAACATCTGGGAGTGATACATGAGGCTGTGCTTCACTTCGTGTCCATGGTGGAGGAGTCCACATGGAGCATTGGTGATGCCATGAGCCTCATGTCAGAGCTTCCTCCACGGAGAGAGTGGCGACTCTTGTGGAGAGGGGCCTCCAGGAGAACAATCAGGTCCTCCTGGGGTTACGCTCCGTCCTGCAAGCCCACACAGCGCCAGTGACCACAGCTGGTCAGTGCCAATGTGGGAGATGGTGTGAGCTTCAAGCTCCCCAGCTCGTTGCCCATCCATCCACGGTGAGCAGGGAGGTCTGGGACGACCTCACGTCGACGGAGCAGCTGCCTGTCGTCTCTGCGGGCACCTCTCAGGGTGCTCTGGATGAGGGCAACAGCTGCTTCGCCCTCTCCCAGTGACCACTTCATCCGGTGAGGCTGCAATGACTAGGGAGATACCAGCTGTGGAACTGGCAGCTCCCTCCCAGGCGGGGCCAACACAGGTTCCACGGGCCAGAGGACGCCCGCCAAGGTCATCGAGGCCAACAGGACAGCAGAGTCAGCAGCTGTCTCAGATACCACTCCCAGCGAGGGGGCAGCAACAAGACGCAGCACCCGGAAATGTAAACATAAGGTACCTGAGGCATACCATGGGTTTATCACTTTTGTGTTGGCCCAAGATTAGGTCCATATAATTTTTTTCTGCTTGATTAACATTTTGTTTTGGATTTGTGAGAGCTTCTGATGGTTAAAATTAATACCAGACGTGTTACCATGGCTGAGGGTGGCTCCTTTGTTCTGCATTTGTATGTTTAAGATAAATGTCATGGGTGTTTGTTTGGACATTGAGGTTTATGTCCAAAGCCCTTAGTTGCAGCTGATGAAGTGGCAGATTTAGCACTGAGGTGCTGAGTATGAGGATGTAGGTGTCGTGGTAGCTGCCTGGGTACCTTGCACAGACTTGTAGAATCAGCATCCTGTGGTCACACACTATCTGCACGTTCATGGAGTGGAAGCCCTTCCTGTTGACGAAGGCACCGGGCTCACCCGCTGGTGCCTTGATGGCCATATCGCACTTCAACACGCGCCCGCCCAGCGAAATATCGCGATGGCGCAGGGTGACATCGGGACGCTCGCCCGACATCACCACGCGTCATTTACACACGGATGTGGGACCTGCCCCATGCATGTCAAACATAAAATTCTGCCCTTTATTTTTAATAACAAAGATATTTGTTTGTCAACTGTATTCAAACCCATTTCTCATAATTCCCATAAAATCAGTAGCACAGATGGATTTAATGGGATAAGTGCATGAGGGAGAGAGCAATAATTGTTAATAAGCGTTCTGAGGAAGAGTCACGCAGGCTCGAAATGTTAACTCTGTTTCTCTCTCCACAGAGTCTGCCAGACCTGCTGAGTTTTCCTGGTGCTTTCTGTTTTTATTTCAGAGTTCCAACATCTGCAGTATTTTGCTTTTATCTTAATAAGGAGGAGGCCAGGAGTGCACAGTCAGCCTCCAGGGGAGGTATATGCTGATAGCTTTAAATGAAATTTTTGGGAGGGGGCTGGGGTACAGACCAATCGAAACAGCCTATTTCTGTGCTGTCAAAACACGGGTAACTGCACAAGGGTCATACACAGCTCTTGGGGAAATTTTTCTATTGGACCTTTCACCAGCTGCTTAATGCCATGACATCAAATGTTCCCATTTTGTCTGATTATAGGTATTTCCTTTTTTGTTTAAATTACCTCAGCTCGAGTTTGAAATGGACAATCTAGTTTCCTGCGTAAACAGAAAGTTACATTTCAATCATTTCTAAATCAATCTGTTTAACAGCAGCTCTCTAAATTTGTGATCACCAATTCTTACACTTAAATCATTCATACTTTAAAAGGCGGCAACACAATTACTATCCCAAAGACTTATTTTTGTAAATTCCCTCCTAGAGCTCGTGGGATGTATTAACCTCATGGAGGAAATTACAAACATTTTCTACTTTTACACCGAGGTGGAGTAGATGTTCCCGCAGCTGAAACCAAAAAATGAGGATGGAGAGTGGGAGACCACAGAGAGAGAGAGCACAGCGAGAGGGGGGAGAGAGAGCACAGTGAGAGGGGAAAGAGAGAGCACAGTGAGAGGGGAAAGAGAGAGCACAGTGAGAGGGGAAAGAGAGAGTACAGTGAGAGGGGAAAGAGAGAGTACAGTGAGAGGGGGAAGGGAGAGCACAGTGAGAGGGGGAAGAGACAGAGAGCACAGTGAGGGGTAGAGAGAGAGCACAGTGAGAGGGGAAAGAGAGAGCACAGTGAGGGGGGAAGAGAGAGAGAGCGCAGTGAGGGGGGAAGAGAGAGAGAGCACAGTGAGAGGGGGAAGAGAGAGAGAGCACAGTGAGGGGAGAAGAGAGAGAGAGCACAGTGAGGGGGGAAGAGAGAGAGAGCACAGTGAGGGGGTAGAGAGAGAGCACAGTGAGAGGGGAAAGAGAGAGCATAGTGAGGGGGAAGAGAGAGAGCACAGTGAGAGGCAAGAGAGAGCAAGAACATTGAGAGGGTAGAGAGAGAGCACAGCCAGAGGGAAGAGAGAGAGGGAGCACAGCGAGGGAGGAGAGAGACAGCACAGCGAGAGGGGAGATTGAGAGAGCACAGTAAGAGCAAAAAGAGGGAGAGCACAATGAGAGGAGAGAGAGAGAGAACAGCGAGAGGGGAGAGAGAGAGAACAGCGAGAGGGGAGAGAGAGAGAAAGCATAGTGAGAGGGGAGAAAGAGAGCATAGTAAGAGGGGAGAGAGAGAGCACAGCGAGAGGGGAGAGAAGGAGAGAGCACAGCGAGTGTGGAGAGAGAGCACAGCAAGAGGGAAGAGAGATAATACAGCAAGAAATGAGGGAAAGCACAGTGAGAGAGGAGAAAGAGAAGCGCAGTGAAAGGGGAAAGAGAGAAAACACAGAGTGAAGGGAGAGAGAGAGCACAATGAGAGGGGAGGGAGAGAGAAGCACAGCAAGAGGGGAGAGAAACAGAGAGAGAAAGAGCATGGCAAATTCAGGACACAGAAGTTTCTCAAAATCAAAATTGAAGAAGAGAAAGAAGTCAGATTTATTACAGAAGCTTTCCTGACTACAGAACATCCCATAATGCTTTACAGCCAATGAAATGCAATTTAAAAATAAAAACAGAATGTGCAGGAAATATTCAGCTGGTCAGACAGCTCCTGTTGGGAGAGAAACTGTTAACATTTCAGGTTGTTGATGTCTTTTGATGTGTTTCTATTCAGTGTTGCAATGAAGGGAATGAGGCAGACAATTTGTGACAGCAAGATCCCATGAACAGCTATTGTTAAGTGTATATCAGTTGGGTTTTAATGGTATTCAGGTGTTGAGTATTAATTGGAGATTCACCTATGCTCATTTATATAAGAACAGACTGAATGAAGGGCTATTGATTCAAAGTGAATGATATGTAATGTGTGTCTCTGTAAATAAAGGCTTAAAGGATAATAAAGACTAAACTCCAGTGTTCACTACCGGGCTATCTGAGTTCTAACACTAAGATGATCATGACAAGATAAACTGATTTAGTGTTTGCTCTTGATGTTGGTTGAGGGATAAATATTGGCCAAAGACACCAAAGGAAAAATCCCTGCTCTCCCTCAAAATAGTGCCATAGGATCTTTTACATCCACTTGAAAGGGTAGCTGATGCCTTGGTTTAGCATCTCATCTGAAAGACAACACCTTCAATGTTGCAGCACTTCCTTAGTACTGCTCGGGAGTGTCAGTCTATATTGTTCTCAAGTCTCTGGAGTGGAGCTTAAAGCCAGCATCATCTGACTTGGAGGTGATAGCGCAGGTGTAAGATCTGGTGTTTACTTTAATTTAATTGTGAGACTTTGGTCAATCGCAATTACCGACTAATTTGGGAGAGCTAATCGAAAAGGGACTTCCAGTTCAGACTAGCTACAAAACCACAAGGGTATGAGGGTGTTTTTGCAAGCTTCACAGGCTTCATTATGCTTTCCACAATAAGCACAAAATCATGATACTTAGCAAAGGGCAGTGGTCAGCAGACATGTTCACGATGGAACACTAGGCCTCAACCTTCAGTTGACAGGGCGCCTTAACTCTTAATTGAAGTTTATCTCTGTCTTCTTCTGAATGGTGATGTGCACTAAGTACCTTACAAATCCTTATTTTATAGCCCAGCTTGGCTCTAGGCTATATTAGGTAAAACCCCATTTCTGTCCTTCTGATTGGTCAGTCATTACCTAATTGCTCCTCCATGATGGTACCTGGACCCTGGATTATTGTCATTCAGGGGTCTCCAGACTCAAGCTTTCTTGTTGTTTATTCATCAAGAATGACCGCTTAACGAGATTAATATGCACTTGCCCCGTTTCACAGCTATTTAGCTGGACACGTTTACAGTCGTTACTGGTTAAAAGGCTTAACAGCCTCCCTGGGGTTATCCATATTCTAAAGACTTTTAAACAAAGGATCTTTACATCATCTGAATTCACCCTTTTCATCACTTCTTGACATGTCATGACTTGTACAGACCTGTAGTTTACATTCAGTTGAGTTTATCCACCATGCTTTGCGGCTATGTTACATATACAATTTTAACCAATATGCTGAAGGATATGACAACTAAATTCTCATGGTACTATGGCAAAATAAACTCAATCCTACACAGGATTTCCACGGGAGGGGGCACATTTCAATTCTTTCTCACTCAAGAGGCCAATGAGCAGATTTCAGAAAGATAAGGTTTGGCACAACAATAAAGGTGAATTTCAAAAAAAAAAGGTTGAGGTATGAGGAAAAGAAACAGCCTGCGGAGCAAAAAAAGGAATGGCCAAATCAATAAATTGATCATTTAAAAAAAATGAGTAATTAATAACAATGAGCGAGAAAGAGAGAGTGAGAGTGAGTGTGTGAGAAAGAGAGTGACAGTGTGTGTGTCTAGGGTACTCACTCACCCACCCTCACCCACCCACACCCCCTATATGAGTGGATGAGTTATGTGTTGGTGTGTGGGGATGAGGGTGAACGAGGACCCTGAGACTGGGAGTGAGCCACACTCTCTCACACACACTCACTCATGCCCACCAAGCACGGGTGGTTTGGATTAAAACGGTGACGACAGGTTTGAGTACCAAGACTCTTCCTCCCCACCCTGTCTAACACTCCAACTGTCCCGGGTCCAGCTGCTGCTACGACTGCCAGTCCACCATCTTGACTTCTGCAGTTCTTTAAGGGGGCCTTGTCTCCACCACACCACCACCCCCCCCACCCCATCCTGCACCCCACTCCCCCCCACTCCCCCAGCAGGCAGTCTCTCTTCCTCCCCACCGCTGAAAGCCTCTCTTCATTCCCAGCAGACTCATTGCCACCAGTGTTCTGGCTTCAAGCTGAATGAAGCCACTCCCCAACACGCTGCTCACTGCTCCTCTGGTGACAGACTGTTTCTCTCCCACAGTTGCCGCTGATAGCCTCCCCAGTCAGATTGGAGGAGCAGTGTCTTGCGGATCTGTCACTTCCACTTACCTGTATTTTGAACACTGAGTCAGCAGGCTGGATTGTGGTGTCACACTCTTAACGGTGAAAAAAATCACCTCTACAAACAAAGAGAATTAGTCAGTATTACCGCGATTCAGCACCCATGAAGATTGAAAAATTATTAATTATCAGTTTAAGATTAAGATACCTGAACACACTCAAGTTAGAAGTGAATACATCACTCCTTAGTCATCCAATACTATCGAGCTCTACACATGGTACTATGGCAAAGAGTAATTAGTGCAATTAGAGACACAACAGCCATGCCAAGAATTTATAGAAGGTAAAGAAGTTAAGCATCCTGCATGAAATCCTTTAGAAAGTACCTCGCAACTGGAAAACAAATTTGCTCCATTTAGTCATTCCACGATTGGGGCCATCAGCAATCACTCTGGCTGGTGCTGATCCCTCATACTTCCTGACCCTGTCTTTCCAGCTGCATTTCAGAAGCAGCCTCTAAGTGGCACAATTTAGAATCATAGAATCAAAGAAATGTTACAGCACAGAAGAAGGCCATTTGGCCCATTGGTGATAGTGCCGGCTCACCTAAAAAACAAATTATGTACTGCCCCTCCCCCGCCCTCCACCCACTTCCCCGCACATTTCTCCTTTTCAGATATTTAGAAAATATTTTTTTAAAATTTGCAACAGAAGGAGGCCACTCTGCCCATCCTGTCTGCGCCAGCCAAAAAAATGAGACTCCCAGCCTAATCCCACTTTCCAATATTTGGTCCATAGCCCTGGAGATTAAGGGGCTTCAGGTGCATATCCAAACACCTTTTAAATGAGTTGAGGGTTTCTGCCTCTACTACCCTTTCAGTTCCAGATCTCTACAAACCTCTGGTGAAAAAAAACCTTTCCTCATCTCCCTTCTCATCCTTCTGCCAATCACTTTCAACCAATGCCATCTCGACGCTAACCTCTCTGCTAAGGGAAATAGATCCTTCGCATCCACTCTGTCCAGGCCCCTCACAATTTTGTACATTTCAATCAAATCTCCCCTCAGTCCCCTCTGTTCCAAGGAGAACAACCCCAGTCCATCCAATCTTTCCTCATAGCTGCAATTTTCCAGTCCTGACAACATCCTCATAAATCTCCTCTATACTCTCTCGAATGGAATGATGTCCTTTCTCCAATGCGGTGACCAGAACTGCACACAGTACTCAAGTTGTGACCTAACAAATGTTTTTTATAGTTCCAGCATAACCTCCCTGCTCTTATCATCTTGCCCTATGGACATGCGCTCCAAGACCCCTCACTCCCTCCACACCTCTCAGTATCGTCCCATTTATTGTGTAATCTTTGCCTTGTTTAGCCTCCCAAAATGCTTCACCTCCCACTTGTTGGGGTGAAATTCCATTCGCCACTTCTCTTCCCCGCTGACCAGTCCATTGATATCTTCCTACAGTCGACAAAAATCCTGCTTGCTATGAACCATGTGACCAATTTTTGTGTCATCTGCAAACTTCTGGATCACGTCACCTACATTGAAGCCCAAATCATTAACATACAACAAAAAGCAGGGCTCTTGCCTGAGCCCTGCAGACCCCTAACGGAAACAACCTTCCAGTCACAAAAACATCCATCAACCATTACCCTTTATTTCCTGCCATTGAACCAACTTTGTATCCAGTTTGCTACATTCCCTTGGATCCCATGGGTTTTTATTTTTTTAACCAGTCTGCCATGTGGGACCTTGTCAAAAGCCTTTCTAAAATCCATGTAGACCACATCAACTACACTACCCTCATCAATCCTCCTTGTTACCTCCTCTAAAAATTCAATCAAGTTAGTCGGACATAACCTCCCCTTAACAAATCCATGCTGACTGTCCTTGATTAATCCATGCCTTTCTAAGTGACAACTTATCCTGTCCCTCAGAATTGATTCCAATAATTTGTCCACTACTGGTGTCAGACTAACTGGCCTATAATTAATTTTTGTCCATCCATCACAAAATTTTTCAATAAATTAATCTCCTTAATACTTCCTCCCACTCTACATTTATCACATCCTATATTTCACACTCCTTCTCCTTAACTACAATGTCTGCATTGTCCCCCTCTTTTGTAAAGACAGACGCAAAGTATTCATTAAGAACCACACCCACATCCTCTATCTCCACACATAGGTTACCTTTTTGGTCTTTCCTTGGTTATCCTTTTACTCTCAATGTATTGCTAAAACGTCTTTGTGTTCCCCTTGATTTTACTCTCCAGTATTCTTTCTTTGCTTTCCTAAGTTTTTTTTTGATTTCACCCCTACACTTCCTATACTCCTCTTGGCTTCCTGTAGTATTAAGTTCTCGGTGTCTGACATAAACTTTCCTTTTCTGCCTTATCCTACCCTGTGAACTCCTTGACATCCAGGGTGCCTCTAGATCTGGCCGTACCATTTTTTTTCTTTGAGGGAAGATGTTTACTCTGAACCCCTCAAATCTCCTCTTTAATTGCCTCCCACTGCTCTAGCACTGATTTAACCTCAGAATTTTAAAAATTCATTTATGGGATGTGGGCTTCACTGGCTGCGCCAGCATTTATTGCCCATCCCTAATTGCCCTTGAGAAGGTGGTGGTGAGCTGCCTTCTTGAACCGCTGCAGTCCATGTGGTGTAGATACACCCACAGTGCTGTTAGGAAGGGAGTTCCAGGATTTTGACTCAATGACAGTGAAGGAGCTGTTAAGTAGCTGTTTCTGGTCCACTTTGGCTAAATCACTCCTCAGCTAATTGGCCTTACCCCTGTTTAGAATTTTAACTCCTGCTCTGATGAAGACTCATGCAGACTTGAAATGTTAACTGCATTCCTCTCCGCAGATGCTGTCAGACCTGCTGAGTTTTTCCAGCTATTTTTATTTTTGTTTCAGATTTCCAGCATCCGCAATATTTTGCTTTTATCCTGTTCTATATTTGTCCTTTTCCATAATTACGTCAAAGCTGACTGAATTATGATCACTATGCATCCCCAAGGCCACTCCATCCTCCTGCCCAGCTTCATTCTTCAGAACCGTGCCCTCTCTTGTTGGACATGGTACATACTGGTGAAAAAAGTTCTCCTGAATGCACCTCAAGAATTCTGTTCCCTCCATTCCTTTCACGCTTAAGCTACCCCTGTTAATACTGGGGTGCTTAAAATTCTCTACTATTACTGCCCTACTGTTTTTACAGTTCTTAGAGATTTATCTACATATGTGCTCTTCTAACTCTCTCTGACTGTTTGAGGGCCGACCAGTAGTGTTGACTGCCCGCCTGCTGCTCCTTAGCTCAATCTGTATGGCCTCAATTGATTATCCTTCTAACATATTGTTCTTCCTTACAGCTGTAATTGTTTCTTTTACCAGAACTGCCAGCCTGCAGCCACACTCCCAACATTTTTTTTTACCCCCTTCTCTATCTCGCCTGAAAAGCCTGTAACCAGGAATATTCAGCTGCCGTTCCTGTCCCTCTCCAAGCCATGTTCCTGTAATAACCATGATATCACACTGCCATCTTTCTATCTGTGCCCTCAGCTCCTCTGCTTTATTCGCTCTACTCCTTACATTGAAGTATATACCCTTGACCATTGTAAAACTCTTTTTTAAATTTTCTAACCTTTGTTTTCTCTGCCTTCCGGGCTCATTCACGAATCATCTGCCTTCCGTTTCCCATCTCTTTCCAGCTGAATTTACCCTCAGGTTCCCATCCCCCCCCTCCGCCGCCGACTAGTTTAAACCTTGCCCGACAGCAAGAGCAAACCTCCCTGCAAGGATATTGGTTCCAGCCTTATTGAGGTGCAAACCATCCGACTAATTCAGGTCTCACCTTCCTAGAACCGGACCCAATGCCCCAGGAATCTGAATCCCTCCCTCCTAAACCATCTGTCCAGCCATGCATTCCCCAGCTCTAACCCCATCCTTCCATGCTCACAAATGCATGGTTCTGGGAGTAATCCAGGGATTACTACTTTTGAGGACCTGCTTGCTAATTTACTATCTAACTCCCTAAATTTTGACTCAGGGCCACATCCTCCTATCTGGTTATGTCATTGATACCAGTGTGGACAACAATCCTTGGCTGTTTACCCTCCCCCCCAAGGGTGCTCTGCAGCTGTTCAGTGACATCCTTGACCCTGGCACCAGGGAGGGCAACAAACCACCCTGGAGTCACAACTGTGGCCAGAGAAATGCCTAATTATTCCCCTAAAGATTAAATCGCCTCTCACTATGGTTCTTCCAGTCTTCCTTGTAGCCCTCGGCCCCCTCCTCCCTTGTACAGCTGAGCCATCCATGGTGCAATGGGTTTGGAACTGGTTGCACTCCCCAGATGATCCATCACCCTCATCATTATTCTGAGCTGAATACTGGTTGGAGTGTGGGATGCACTCGGGGGTCTGCTGCACTATTTGCCTGTTTCCTTTCAACTATCTGGTGGTCATCCATTCCCTCTCTCCCTGCATAGTCTTAAACTGAGGGGTGACCACATCGATAAACATGCTATCCACGTAGCTCTCAATCTCACGGATGCACCACAGTGATGAGCTGTTGCTCAAGTTCTGAAACCCAGAGCTCAAGCTGCTCCATCTGATGACACTTCCTGTACACATGGCTACCCAGGACATGGGAAGTGTCCTGAAATCCCCACATTGCAGAGGATGTGCACCATTGAGGTTGGAGCAGCCCAGCCATTGTTTTATCTATGAACTAATAACCTTGCTACTGCTAATAAACCTTACTATTATTGATAATCCTCACTAGTACAAGTCAGAGGGAGTACAGCTGCAATAAGCTTCAAGGGAGTAAGGCAAGACTGGATGACCTCTACTTTAATGCCAGGAGTATTACAGGTAAAATGGATGAGTTAAGGGTGAGAATTGACACGTGGAATTGTGATATAGTAGCCATCGCAGAGAAGTGGTTGAGGGAAGGGCAGGATTGGCAGCTCAACATTTCGGGATATAGAATCTTCAGGCGAGACAGGGGAGGGGGTTAAAGAGGAGGAGGCATTGCATTATTAGTTAAGGAGTCAGTTACTACAGTAAGGCAAGATGATATCTTGGAGGGGGCATCGAATGAAGCTTTGTGGGTAGAGATTAGGAATAAAAAAAGGCAACCACATTATTAAGTGTTTATTTTAGACCCCCAGATAGTCAGCGGGAAATTGAGGAGCACATATGTGCACAATTTGTGATGGTGTGCAAAAACAATAACAATAGGGTAATTATATTAGGTGATTTCAACTTTCCCAACATTAATTGGGATAAAGAAAGTGTTAAGGGCTTGGATGGAGTGGAGTTCTTGAAATGTTTACAGGAGAACGTTTTAGGTCAAAATGTAGGGGGTCCAATAAGGGATGGTGCAGTGCTAGACCTAATTCTGGGGAATGAAGCCAGACAGGTGACTGAGATGGTGATGGGGGAGCATTTTAGTGATAGCGACCACAACATGGTACAGTCTGACATGTCCTCCTTCTTCCTTAACCGAGGTTTTCCACCCACGGTCGTTGACAGGGCCCTCAACCGTGTCCGGCCCATCTCCTGCGCATCCACCCTCACGCCTTCTCCTCCCTCTCAGAAACATGATAGGGCCCCCCTTGTCCTCACTTATCACCCCACCAGTCTCCGCATTCAAAGGATCATCCTCCGTCATTTCCGCCAACTCCAGCATGATGCCACTACCAAACACATCTTCCCTTCACCCCCACTGTCGGCATTCCGTAGGGAGCATTCCCTCCAGGACACCCTGGTCCACTCCTCCATCACCCCCTACTCCCCAACCCCCACCTATGGCACCACCCCATGCCCATGCAAAAGATGTAACACCTGCCCCTTCACTTCCACTCTCCTCACCGTCCAAGGGCCCAAACACTCCTTTCAAGTGAAGCAGCATTTCACTTGCATTTCCCCCAACTTAGTCTACTGCATTCGTTGCTCCCAATGCGGTCTCCTCTACATTGGTGAGACCAAACGTAAACTGGGCAACCGCTTTGCAGAACACCTGCAGTCTGTCCGCAAGAATGACCCAAACCTCCCTGTCACTTGCCATTTCAACACTCCACCCTGCTCTCTTGCCCACATATCTGTCCTTGGCTTGCTGCATTGTTCCAGTGAAGCCCAACGCAAACTGGAGGAACAGCACCTCATCTTCCGACTAGGCACTTTACAGCCTTCCGGACTGAATATTGAATTCAACAACTTTAGGTCTTGACCTCCCTCCTCCATCCCCACCCCCTTTCTGTTTCTTCCCCCTTCCTTTTGTTTTTTTCCAATAAATTATATAGATTTTTCTTTTTCCCACCTATTTCCATTATTTTAAAATATTTTTAAATCTTTTATGCTCCCCCACCCCCACTAGAGCTATACCTTGAGTGCCCTACCATCCATTCCTAATTAGCACATTCGTTTAGATAATATCACCAACTTTAACACCTATGTGTTCTTTTGTTCTGTTGTCTGTGACATCTTTTGATGATCTGCTTCTATCACTGCTTTTGCCTACAACCACACCCCCCCCTCCACTTGTCTCCCCCCACCCAACCCCACCCCCCCCACCACCTTAAACCAGCTTATATTTCACCCCTTCCTGGGATTTGGCTAGTTTTGTCTAAGAGTCATGAGGACTCGAAACGTCAACTCTTTTCTTCTCCGCCGATGCTGCCAGACCTGCTGAGTTTTTCCAGGTAATTCTGTTTTTGTTTTGGATTTCCAGCATCCGCAGTTTTTTGTTTTTTGTTTTTATCTCTATGGTACAGTTTAAGTTTGTTGTGGAGAAAGAAATTGACAAGTTGCAAAAAAATGTTTTGGATTGGGAGAGAGTGGATTTTAGTAAAATAAGGCAGGATCTGGCCAAGGTAGGCTGGGAACAGTGGGGGGTATTCAAAAAGGAAATGGGGAGGGTACAGGCTCAACATGTTCACTCTAGGGAGATAGGAAGGAGTAACAAGCTCAGAGAACCATGGGTGACCAGAGATATTCAGGTTACGATGAGAAGGAAAAGAGAGGCTTTTAGCAGGTACAAGGGGAGCAAATCAGCAGAGGCATTAGTGGAGTACAGAAAGTGCAGGGTGGAGCTTAAGAAAGCAATTAGGAGAGCAAAGAGGGGATATGAGAAAGCTCTGGCTGGTAAAAGCAGGGAAAATCCCAAGATATTCCACAAGTATATCAATGGGAAGAGGATAACCAGGGAAAGAGTAGGGCCCATAAGGGACCAAGGGGGCAATCTATGGGTGGAGCCAAAGGACATCGCTAGAGTGTTGAATGAATACTTCATGTCAGTCTTCACCCAAGAGAATGAGGATGAAGGTATCGAACTCGGGGAGAGAGACTGCGAGGTTCTTGAGCAAATTGATATAGGGAGTGACAAGGTATTGGAGGCGTTGGCAGGCTTAAAAGTGGACAAATCTCCAGGTCCAGATAATTTGTGTCCCAGACTGCTGAGGGAGGCAAAGGAAGAGATCGCAGGGGCTCTGACCCAAATTTTTAACTCCTCTCTGGCCATAGGGGAGGTGCCAGATGATTGAAGAACAGCTAATGTGGTTCTGCTATTTAAGAAGGGTTGTAGAGATAAGCCAGGGAACTACAGGCCAGTGAGTCTCACATCAGTGGTGGGGAAACTATTGGAGAAAGTTCTGAAGGAGAGAATCTATCTCCACTTGGAGAGGCGAGGTTTGATCTGGGATAGTCAACATGGATTTGTCAGAGGGAGGTCATGCCTAATAAATTTGATTGACTTTTTTGAGGAGGTGACAAGGTGTGTAGATGAGGGTAGTGCAGTTGATGTAGTTTATATGGATTTCAGCCAAGCCTTTGACAAGGTCCCACATGGGAGACTTACATAGAAGGCAAATGCAAATGGGATATAGGGTAATTTGATAAGGTGGATTCGAAATTGGCTTAGCTGTAGCAGGCAGAGGGTGATGACAGAAGGATGCTTTAGTGAGTGGAAGCCAGTGTCCAGTGGCTGGGGATCTGTGCTGGGTTCCCTATTATTTGTCATTTATATAAACAACATAGATGACTATGTGGGGGTTTGGATTAGTAAGTTTGCGGATGGCACAAAGATTGGCTGGGTGGTTAACAGTGAGGTTGAGTGTCTTGGGCTACAGGAAGATATAGATGGGATGGTCAAATTGGCAGATAAGTGGCAGATGAAATTTAACCTTGAAAAGTGTGAGGTGATACACTTTGGAAGGAGTAATTTGACAAGGAAGTATTCAATGAATGGCATGAGACTAGGAAGTTCTGAGGAACAAAGGGACCTTGGCGTGTGTGTCTATAGATCTCTGAAGGCGGAGGGGCATGTTAGTGGGGTGGTGAAAAAGGCATATGGGACACTTGCCTTTATCAATCGAGGCATAGATTACAAAAGTAGAGGGGTCATGTTGGAGTTGTATAGAACCTTGGTGAGGCCACAGCTGGAGTACTGTGTGCTGTTCTGGTCGCCACATTATAGGAAGGATGTGATTGTACTGGAAGGGGGTGCAGAGGAGATTCACCAGGATGTTGCCTGGGATGAAACATTTAAGTTATGAAGAGAGGTTGGATAGACTTGCATTGTTTTCGTTGGAGCAGAGAAGACTGAGGGGCGACCTGATCAAGGTGTACAAGTTTATGAGGGGAATGGACAGGGTGGATAGGGAGCAGCTGTTCCCCTTAGTTGAAGGGTCAGTCACAAGGGGGCATAAGTTCAAGGTGAGGGGCAGGAGGTTTAGGGGGGGATGTGAGGAAAACATATTTTACCCAGAGGGTGGTGACGGTCTGGAATGCGCTGCCTGGGAGGGTGGTGGAGGCGGGTTGCCTCACATCCTTTAAAAAGTACCTGGATGAGCACTTGGCACATCATAACATTCAAGGCTGTGGGCCAAGTGCTGGTAAATGGGATTAGGTAGGTCAGGTGTTTCTCACATGTCGGTGCAGAGTCGATGGGCCGAAGGGCCTCTTCTGCACTGTGTGATTCTGTGATTCTGTGAATACTGATAATCCCTATAAATACATACTAAAACCTTACAATTACGAATACATTAATCTGAGTTTTGTAAAATAAATGATCAAAAAAAAACCCACCCACCAATCACTGACCTGTGAGTAGAAAAAAAGCACCTTTTTACCCCATTGCACTGAATTCCCACCTGAACCCAATTCTTCCCTGTTTCCAGCGTAATCTCCTCTCTGTGCATTCCCCTACTCCATCTCTGATGACCTGAATTTTACACTCCCCCACTGGCAGGTTTGTAGGCAGTGAGCGAGCTTAAAGTTCCTTGGATGGGCTTTCAGCTGGGTTCCTACCCACCCCCCTCCAAACCCCCCAATCATTGACCCCTCTGCAATTTTACACTGGGGTGGGTGAAGCTTCGGATGGGCCACCCACCCTTGCCCCAACTGTGGTCCTTAAATGGCCAATTATTGACAACTTTAGGGCTGTTTCCCGACCAGCCTCAATTTTTAGGCTAGAGGGAGGAGTTCCGGGGTATGGGGGAAGCCCGAAAATCATGAGGTTCAGGTCTCGGGCAGTAAGGGTGGGGTGCCCTCCCCATCAGAAGCCCCATTTTTACTTATGGTGCCACCCATTGCTTTAAAGGCCGGTTAACTACAGGACCTCCCTTCCCCTCTGACAACCCAGTCCCCCATCACCCATCCCCCACCCCCAAAGGCCTCCCCTAACCTCCCCAAACTGAGACCCCCAAAACTTACCTCTTCCTGGAGTCCTGTGAGTTAGGCTCTGGGGGGACCCTGTCCTGTCCACTGCAACATCTGGCACTGAAGAGACTAGAGAGCTGCCAGCCAACCAGATTGGCCAGCAGCTCTCTAAGGTGGGGCCTCCTCCTGAGTGGCGGGGGGGGGGGGGTGGTGGGTGGGGCAGAGGTCCTGCCTGCAGCCAATTAAAGCCCGTTGGGGGGCAGGGCAGGCAGTGTCGGCGGGGAAGTTTTCCCTGCCCACTCTTCGGATGGCGGGAAGAGAAACCCCGCCATCTTAAAAATCTTGGCCGCCATGAAACAGTTTTGCATCCCGTTTATGAGATGCAGATGAAGGCCCAACAGGAATCGTCCCTACCCCCCCTCGTCCAATCATCTGCATCTCCAAGGGGTTATCAGGGAGGTCTGGAAAACATCCAGACCAATGTGCCGTGGACATGTCAGACTCACTTGTAAGAAGGTCTGGGACAACCTGCGGAGATCGAAAGATGGAGATCTCCAGTGACTGTGGAGCGCTGGAACACCACATGTAGCAGTGACTGGGTGGAGCATCAATCAGGTGGATCTTCCAACTGCAGGTGGATGTTTGCATGAGATGCTGTTGGACAGCGATGGGCTGTGCTGGCGTTGGGGCTGATTAGATGGGGGAGGTGAGAAATGAAGAGGTGGGGTGGTTGTGGAAGCCTTGGGGGGGTGGGTGGTGGGGAAGATTGGGGGTAATAGGGGAAAGAGAGACATGCTGTGGGGCTCGAGGAATGGGTGAGTGGGTGAGCTGGTCTGGGGCGCAAGGGTGGGAAAGGCTGTACTGGAGTGTTGACGGGGTTGGGGGGGTAAATGTCGTTGTGCAGGTGTGAACGGGCACGGGAGGGGGGGTGGAGAGGGGAAAGGAGTTCAGAGGGAGGGGTCAACTGATTCGTCCTGGGAGTATTCTGAAGGAATTATTGATAGGAAGAGATGGTGAGGGTTAAAGAGGACAGTGAGAACTGGTAGGGTGGGAGGGTGAGGGTTCAGTAATGAGGGGTGAAGGGGCACTGAGAGCTGTTGGAGGTGACACAGATGGAGAAGTGGATTCTTTGGGCCAGCAGTGTTAGGGGGGCAGATCTACTCTCAGAGGGTTGGGCTTGTCAGGAAGGTAGAAGACATGGACATTTACCAACACTGGACAGTGTGTGATGGGGGTGGGTTGAAGGTTATCCGTGAGAAGGTCAAATGTTACATCTGGGTTGGGGGGCACAGGGGGAAGAGGTTCAATGGTTATTGGGTGGAGTGTGTAGGTCACGAGGGAGGGATAAAGATATTGGACTGGACATCGAAGGTGACAACAAACATAGCCGCTTGCATCGATGCAGAATCTCATGGTGGCGATCTAGAGCTGCTGCTTGGGAGTTGGGTCATTGTGGGTGGGCGGAGCGACAAGTCAGTTCAACTGGACAACTGAAGGGGAATCCCAGCATGTCGTACTTACAATGCTAGGGTGTTGTAACAGATGAGCACGTGAACAGCAAAGGCTCACTGTGAGCTGGAGACTTGTAGCACATGGGCTCACAAGGGCCTTGGCAAAGATCCCTGCCTCCCTGCGTATGCCTGATTCCGGGAGACACAGACCCAGCCTGGGGTCTTCCCCTGAAGGTAGGTTTAGGCGGGTGGGGATAAGGGGGTTGGGTGTGCAGGGGTGGTGGTGTGCACAGGCTTAAGAACTATGGATTGCAAAGAAATCACATCAAGCCTCATTAAAGTGCGAGTGTAATCTATTTACAAAGTGGCAGAGTGTTAATAATTATAGCGTACCTGTGCAAACACACGTGAAATCAAATCTTCTTAATCTTACGTACCCCACCACCTCTTCTAGGTGCTCCCCTGACATCTGCAGCAGGGATGGGGGCAGCCTGCTGACCAGTGTGTCCTGTTGTCTTGGATGACCTTGGCAGCCGTCCTCTGGAGACCCGAGGCCTGGAGGGCCCCAGTGTACTTTGGCTGTCCTGCTGTGGGCAGCTGCTCCCTCTACGGTCACAGAGGACAAAGGTGAAGGGGTCACAGACAAGGGTGTTCCAAGGGGTCGGACACCCTCAGAGAGTCCTGAGTGATGGTCCCAGGGGTGTAAAACAGCCGCTCTTCTTCCCTTTGGTGCCAGAGGGCCCCAGCCAGACTCCTTGAGGGGAAAGGGCACCTGGAGGGAGGCCGAGGTTCTCTGTCCCCCTCTTGTATCGCCACTGCTAAAGCTCACACATGGCTACAGCGATGGAGAGCAGACCTGTTCACATCTCTGACAGAAACTGGGTGTTCTGCTGGACATGTCGGAATCACTTCATCAGAGAGCAGGTGGACGGACTCTCCTCACACGTCACTCTGTTGAGGGCCTCCACCACCTCTGCCTGATGTTCCCCTCCTCTTGCAGTGTCTCCAGCATCTCAGGCAGGGATCATCCCAGAGGCCCATCATCCGACTTGGAAGTCGCAGATGCCTCTTCCCCAGCAGTCCTCCAAGTGCCGGTGAGCTTGGCTGACCCTGCATCCTCCTGCTGTGGTCAGAATGTGAGGCCCTGCCTGAACTAGATCTAGTACCCACCAAGGTGTGTGTCTCTGCGCAGGGGGAGGGTGCAGGTGACAGCTGTGACACCCCTACAGGTGCACCTTCTTCCTCCTCCCCAGTGCCCTCAGTCCTCTGGAGGTGGGCTGGAGGTACTGCTGGACAAGGTCTCCTCTTGTTCCCCTGCTCTGTTCCTGCTGGCCCCTGGAAGCGAGAGACGAGAGTGAGTGACTGCGTGAGCAGTATCCAACATGCAGGAATGCATGACCCTTAGGTTTCTATGCAACATGCATGGATCCTTATTGGATGAAGGCTGCCCACTGACCTCTTCATCACCTCAGGCTCGGTCTTGTTCCTCCCCAGCCAGTTGAGCTGCCCACTCCTCACAATCAGTGAGAGTCTTGAGGTCAAGCGCCATCCTGTCTTCTCTCTCTCCCTTTCCTGCAGCAGAGAAGATTGGAGCTGAGAGCAATTAGGTTTCATGTATCTTTCTCATTCTTCCAGTCTTACATATAACCCACTGGATTGTGTGCCATGGGATTGATGTACTGCAGGTTGTGCACAAGGGTTTTGGGGCAGTACCCTCCAGAGCGGTGAGCCCACACAGGTAGAAGGACACAGAGGCATGTCATTAACGGTTCTCGCTGGTGCCCTCAATGCCTAACCCCCTCCCCAAACCACGCCCACCGCTCCCTCACCCCTCCAGAAGGGGCATCTGAGCTCTCTGTGTGGAAGGGTCAGGGATCCCACTCCACCTGCAGACCAGATGGACTGCAGGGGGGCTATGAGGCATCACTTTATAACATTAAGTAGCTCTTTTATGCATGGGTTTCTGAGGCCCATGTCCCCTCTCCCATTCAGTGAGGTGAGTGTGAGCAGTTGAAGGTTCACTTACCCTGGCAGCGCGGATGAGGTCATTCATCTGTTTCAGACCACTGCAGGGCAGTCCTCCGGTGGAGACCGTGGGCACTGACCACCCTGGACACTTCCTCCCATGCAGTGCTGGTCACATGGCTTGGCCTCCTCCTTCCATCCTCGAGGTACAGGAGGCTCCTCTTGGCCTCCACTGCTTTGAGACGCACCTCAAGGGATGCGTCACTGAAATTAGGGGCCGGAGCTCCCTGTGGTCAGCTGGCCATCTCCTCCTTGAACAGTGGGTTAGTTGATGTCCGGGCACCTTTTAACTGTGGCGCCCGGATGGGACGGTGGGGTGTGTGCCATTCAACCCATCCCCACCACGCAAAAATGTTGGGAAACCCCCAACTGCATAATTAATTAGACCGTGATACTGTGAATTAGGACTGCATCGTGTGATATGGGGCATTTCCCACCAGCCTCCGGGATGGGAAGCGCTCCCGGTTCCCAACCTCTCCATGGGGATTAGTCCCAGAATGAAAAATTCCACCCTTAGTCCCAGTAATGGTCAGAGTTACAATTAATTGTTGTATAAACTCATCTGGTTCACTTCTGTTCTTTAGGGAAGGAAATCTCCCGGCCTTACCCAACCTGGTCTAGACGTGACTCCAGACCCACAGCAATGTGGTTGACTCTTAACTGCCCCCTGAAATGGCCGAGCAGCCCCTCAGTTCAAGGGCCGACAGGGATGGGCAGGAATGCTGGTCTTGGCAGCGACGCCCACGTCCCATGAAAACATTTTAAAATGTTCTCAGTTGACTCATTTCCAATTTTCACTCCCTCTTTCAAGAGAAATACTTAATTTCTGCTTTGTGTCTTCCTGAATACCTGCAGGTGAGATCAGACATCCTGTAGCTGCAGGTGTTACTGCTTTTATAGTTCAGTGCATTTCTTTCATTTCTCCAATTCAGTGCAGCAGGGAAACTGGATAACCTAGACCCATTGTGAAAACCTGCCCTGTCTTATTTTATCAAAACCCTCTTGCCAGAGAGTTTTTGTCTGAACTTTTGATTCTCACATATTCTGTACGTCATTTTACTTCGTCTCAAACCGAATCCCATTCAACTATCACTCCCGTGCTGTCTGACCTACATTGCCTTCTGCAGCACCTTGGTTTTAAAATTCATATCCTTGTTTTCAAATCCTTCGCCCCCCGCCCCTTTCCTATTTCTGTACTTCGGGCCCTGCATGTCCCTGAGACCTCTGCACTCATCAAATTCTGGCCTCTTGCACAACCTCAGTTTTCATGCTCAGTCAAGCCTAGGAGCCTCAGCTCTGGAATGCCCTCCCCTCTCTCTCCTTTCCCTTCACACTGACAGCAAGCGGCCTGACAACACGCAGAAGCACTCTCGGTTGACTTCATCGACTTTAATCCACTCCTGCAAACGCCCAGCATTTCACAAATTCAAACAGAGCCAGTTGGGATTAATCAGCAGCTAACGTGCAAGTGGTTGATGAGCCCTTTAAAAGCCACTAGTGGGGGGGGGATCATTCCTGCTGCTGAACACACGTTCAACCGTGCGTGTTTATGAAATGGTGTTGCCACAACGAGGTCCAAAGTGACAGTGCTGGCATCAAATCAATGTTACGCACTGACTGACATTGCGATCTGCCTACTCCACATAGTTCCAGTACACGCTGATAAGACCCAATGCTAACGCCCTCACCAAAATGGTGTTCAGTGCAGACTGCACCAACAGAGGTTGGAAGCCATTTTGGTACTAAATTGAAGCCCAACGTGCTGGATCTACTGGCCCTAAAAAGCTTAGTTTTGCGGCCCTTAATTCTCTCCACAGATGTGACCCAGCTGGCTGTGTAGTTTTAACCCTTTCACTTTAAGTTCACATAGCTGCGACGTGATCGTAGCATGGTCTATATGTAATGCGATTGAAAAATCTGCTGCTACTCTTCAAGAACTAACCTTGTTATACCCTAGTAATCATCACAATGCTGCCTCACTTGCTGTTTTATAATGCTTATCTCATTGTTTTTATCGCTACTTTTGAACATCATTAATTAATCACCTTTCCAGTCCAGCTGCACCATTGGAGTGCACAGTGTGCAATATAAATGTTAGCTCAGGTGAATGGAGACAAGGCAGAACAGCCTCAGAATCTGACAAAAACCCTTTTCTGTCACCTTGGAACCTGAAAGTTGAAGATGGATGTGGATATCACGGAGCATACACAGACAACAATGGTAGAACAATGAGATAAAAACAAAAAAACTGTGGATGCTGGAAATCCAAAACAAAACCAGAATTACCTGGAAAAACTCAGCAGGTCTGGCAGCATCAGCGGAGAAGAAAAGAGTTGATGTTTCGAGTCCTCATGACCCTTCGACAGAATTTGAGTTCGAGTCCAAGAAAGAGTTGAAATATAAGCTGGTTTAAGGTGTGTGTGTGTGGGGGGCGGAGAGAGAGAGAGAGAGAGAAGTGGAGGGGGGTGTGGTTGTAGGGACAAACAAGCAGTGATAGAAGCAGATCATCAAAAGATGTCAACAACAATAGAACAAAAGAACACATAGGTGTTAAAGTTGGTGATATTATCTAAACGAATGTGCTAATTAAGAATGGATGGTAGGGCACTCAAGGTATAACTCTAGTGGGGGTGGGGAGAGCATAAAAGATTTTAAAATATTTAAAAATAATGGAAATAGGTGGGAAAAGGAAAATCTATATAATTTATTGGCAAAAAAAAGGAAGGGGGAAACAGAAAGGGGGTGGGGATGGGGGAGGGAGCTCACGACCTAAAGTTGTTGAATTCAATATTCAGTCCGGAAGGCTGTAAAGTGCCTAGTCGGAAGATGAGGTGTTGTTCCTCCAGTTTGCATTGGGCTTCACTGGAACAATGCAGCAAGCCAAGGACAGACATGTGGGCAAGAGAGCAGGGTGCAGTGTTAAAATGGCAAGCGACAGGGAGGTTTGGGTCATTCTTGCAGACAGACCGCAGGTGTTCTGCAAAGCGGTCGCCGAGTTTACGTTTGGTCTCTCCAATGTAGAGGAGACCACATTGGGAGCAACGAATGCAGTAGACTAAGTTGGGGGAAATGCAAGTGAAATGCTGCTTCACTTGAAAGGAGTGTTTGGGTCCTTGGACGGTGAGGAGAGAGGAAGTGAAGGGGCAGGTGTTACATCTTTTGCTTGGGCATGGGGTGGCGCTATAGGTGGGGGTTGAGGAGTCGGGGGTAATGGAGGAGTGGACCAGGATGTCCCGGAGGGAGTGATCCCTACAGAATGCCGATGGGGGGGTAAAGGGAAGATGTGTTTGGTGGTGGCATCATGTTGGAGTTGGCGGAAATGGCGGAGGATGATCCTTTGAATGCGGAGGCTGGTGGGGTGATAAGTGAGGACAAGGGGGACCCTATCATGTTTCTGAGAGGGAGGAGAAGGCGTGAGGGCGGATGCGCGGCAGATGGGCCGGACACGGTTGAGGGCCCTGTCAACGACCGTGGGTGGAAAACCTCGGTTAAGGAAGAAGGAGGACATGTCAGAGGAACTGTTTTTGAAGGTAGCATCATCGCAACAGATGCGACGGAAGCGAAGGAACTGAGAGAATGGGATGGAGTCCTTACAGGAAGTGGGGTGTGAGGAGCTGTAGTCGAGGTAGCTGTGGGAGTCGGTGGGTTTGTAATGGATATTGGTGGACGGTCTATCACCAGAGATTGAGACAGAGAGGTCAAGGAAGGGAAGGGAAGTGTCAGAGATGGACCACGTGAAAATGATGGAGGGGTGGAGATTGGAAGCAAAATTAATAAATTCTTCCAAGTCCCGACCAGAGCATGAAGCGGCACCGAAGTAATCATCGATGTACCGGAGAAAGAATGTGGAAGGGGGCCGGAGTAGGACTGGAACAAGGAATGTTCCACATACCCCATAAAGAGACAGGCATAGCTGGGGCCCGTGCGGGTACCCATAGCCACACCTTTTATTTGGAGGAAGTGAGAGGAGTTGAAGGAGAAATTGTTCAGCGTGAGAACAAGTTCAGCCAGACGGAGGAGAGTAGTGGTGGATGGGGATTGTTCGGGCCTCTGTTCGAGGAAGAAGCTAAGGGCCCTCAGACCATCCTGGTGGGGGATGGAGGTGTAGAGGGATTGGACGTCCATGGTGAAGAGGAAGCAGTTGGGGCCAGGGAACTGGAAATTGTTGATGTGACGTAAGGTGTCAGAGGAATCACGGATGTAGGTGGGAAGGGACTGGACAAGGGGAGAGAGAAGGGAGTCAAGATAACGAGAAATGAGTTCTGTGGGGCAGGAGCAAGCTGAGACGATCGGTCTACCGGGGCAGTTCTGTTTGCGGATTTTGGGTAGGAGATAGAAGCAGGCCATCCAAAGTTGGGCGATTATCAGGTTGGAAGCTGTGGGAAGGAGATCCCCAGAGGAGTTGATGTCAGTGACAGTCCTGGAAACAATGGCTTGATGTTCAGTGGTGGGGCCATGGTCCAGGGAGAGGTAGGAGGAAGTGTCTGCGAGTTGACGCTCAGCCTCCGCTAGGTAGAGGTCAGTGCGCCAGACAACAACAGCACCACCCTTGTCAGCGGGTTTGATGACAATGTCAGGGTTGGACCTGAGAGAATGGAGTGCAGTAAGTTCAGAGAGATACAGGTTAGAATGGGTGAGAGGAGCAGAGAAATTTAACACTCCACCCTGCTCTCTTGCCCACATGTCTGTCCTTGGCTTGCTGCATTGTTCCAGTGAAGCCCAACGCAAACTGGAGGAACAACACCTCATCTTCCGACTAGGCACTTTACAGCCTTCCGGACTGAATATTGAATTCAACAACTTTAGGTCGTGAGCTCCCTCCCCCATCCCCACCCCCTTTCTGTTTCCCCCTTCCTTTTTTTTCCAATAAATTATATAGATTTTCCTTTTCCCACCTATTTCCATTATTTTTAATTTTTTAAAAATCTTTTATGCTCTCCCCACCCCCACTAGAGCTATACCTTGAGTGCCCTACCATCCATTCTTAATTAGCACATTCATTTAGATAATATCACCAACTTTAACACCTATGTGTTCTTTTGTTCTATCGTTGTTGACATCTTTTGATGTTCTGCTTCTATCACTGCTTGTTTGTCCCTACAACCACACCCCCCCCCCCAACTTCTCTCTCTCTCTCTCTCTCCGCCCCCCACACACACACCTTAAACCAGCTTATATTTCAACTCTTTCTTGGACTCGAACTCAAGTTCTGTCGAAGGGTCATGAGGACTCGAAAAGTCAACTCTTTTCTTCTCCGCCGATGCTGCCAGACCTGCTGAGTTTTTCCAGGTAATTCTGTTTTTGTTATGGTAAAACATTGACAGGGCACACACACACTGAAATTCAAAACTATTCTTTTATCAGTTCTCTTCCCCTCCCTGAAACTGGATACTGCCCAGCAGAAACTGCCAGCCCTTCAAGACTTTGCACAAATGCACATTGATCCTGTGTGAATCTGTACACTGGGTATTGAGGGAATCACAGCATAACCCAATGATACTGAGGGCCCACGTGTGATATTTTCCTATACAAGTTGCCGGGTAACAATCAGGGATGGAAACCCTGTCTCATCTTTTCCCCACCAAGCCTAGGGGTAACAACGTTAAATCACACACTTCCACTCACACTGAGGGTCTCCACTAACTGAGCGCAGGTCAGTGATTGAATCCGGACCCATCAGGTTTTTTATGACTCTCAGGACTGGGCAATGAGTCATCAGAGGAAAATTTTTTAGGGGAGTTCTGTTGCAATCCAAGAGCTATTTCACAATGGTCACAGTGGTTAGAACTCTGAGCCTTTCCTAAAAGCAGGAGTGGAGGGGAAATGGGGAGAAATCTTCAGGCCTGAACAAAAAGGCTCAAGGCACCCATGCTGTGAGTCGGTGGATAGGCATTGTGAGATTGTTCTGCAGCAAGGAGTCAACATCTTCAGCAGGGAAGGGTAAAAAATATAACTGATAAGAAAGAGGTTTGAAAAATTATTGCCAATAATCAAATCCATGTATAACATCAGGAAATTAAGTTAACCAATATATCAATTAGTAGAACAGTGGTAATGGACATGTTAAATGTTCCCAATTTTCATGTAATGTTAGAGCTTCAAGTTAAAATAAAGCAGAGCCTTTAAATCTAAACTCATTTACAAAGCTGACAATTAGAATGTTTGCTTGACTGAAATAGGGAGCAGCATTTAGATTTCCTGCTATCATTTTGAAACAAAGTCAAAAACACGAGAAAATTGAATATCACATTGGGTTAGAAGATGAAGCCTGATTGCCTGTTAGAGTTTAGGAGCAGTTCTCACATGAGGCACCGGTCACAAAATTGTGGACCTTGCTTTTCCATCCATTTAGTTTCACTGTTTTTGTTTTAATTTGAATGAAAATAAACTCAAGACTGATGAATTCCTGGCCATTCCTGAGTTGCTACTCAATTCCGGGAGCATCTGACCGGGGAACCCACCCAAACATTTTATCCACTTCGGATCCAATATTGAATCAATTCATTGAAGTTAAACAGGAGTCTCAAACCTTAAACTAACACCAAAATGAGGTAATTTTCTACCTCTGACACATTAATAGTTAGCATCAGGTCGATTTATATTTTATATATTCAGGGGTTTGACTAGCGCTATGAGTTAACATGCTGTCCTTCAGCTCTAGGAATTGGCTCTGAATCTAGCCTAGACTAATGAGGCAAAAGCTCTGTTTCTCTGATGGCTGCAAAGTCCTAACTAAAACAGACAGCCTGAATCCAGCTTCCAGTTGGTGTGAGCTCACAACAGAACAGTTTGATGCTAATTGCCAATAAATTGGCAGTTGCACTCAGAAAGACCATACGGCTGCTTGTGAAATGTCAGACTGGAGCAGCCATACTCTTCTAACATTGTAATTAAGTCCATCGTTGGACCTGGTCAGGAGAGTGTTTGATGATGGAACTGGCTCCAAAAAGGGGAAAAAATCGTTTGCTCTCCAACAGTGAAAATCACAGCGTACAAATCTATTTTTTGAAATTGATATTGGACCCTGGTTTAACCTCAGAACAGAGTGCAGCAGCTAAGGAATGAGTGGGAGTTAGAATCTCAATCACTGCTCCTGGGATCCTGTGAATACTCCCATCTGGCATATTTCCACTAATTCTTCTCAGGAATTTAGTGGACTTAGACAATTTCCCACATTTAGAAACGCTCAGGGCCAATAAAGCACACACACTTACCTTTTTACATAGCTTGTTTGTCCTGGAACAGGTTGCTGGGCTGGAAATTATTTAATAAAAGCTTTAGAAAATGAGGTTTCCTAAAAAAAAACACAAAGGCCGCTTGGGCTTTTCACCTGCCCATCAACCTGAAGGCTGGATGGGCAGCTTTAACAATTACAATAATTACATTGCTAATGGTCTTAATAGGCCAATTACATTTCGGTGCACGCCCGCTGAATGAAATATCGCGATGGCGCACAGTGACATTGGGATGCACGTCCGATGTCATCATTTTATGCACTGGGCCCAACCCCGCACACCGACTGAAAAATTCTGCCCCTTGGCTGATCTTTGACCTCAACTACACCTTCCCCATATCCCTTAATTCCTTAGTATCCATATCACTCATATGACTTGAACATACTCAATGACTAAGAATACGCAGCTCCCTGTGATAGAGAATTCAAAAGATTCACAGCAATTTGAGTGAAGCAATTGCGTCTCATTAAATGGTGGAGCCCCGATTTTGAGACTGTCACCCCATGTTCTGGACGCTCCACCTAGGGTAAACAGCCTCCCAGCATCTGTTCTGTCAAACCTTTAAGAATTTTATATGTTTCAATGAGATCACCTCTTATATTTTGAACCTCCAGGAGATATACACCTTGTCTGCTCAGCCCATCTTCATAGGTCCATCCTCTCAGCCCAGGAATCAATCTAGTGATAATTTGTTCCACTCCCCCAATGCACACATTGGGAGAGCAGCTACCATCTTTAGCTGACTCATGAAATATGCTGGAAATAACATCAAGCTGACTCTTTAGACCAAGGTGCTGCTTTATGCGGTTTGTCTGTTCAGCACCTGGTTGTGTGGCTGTGAAACACAGATGACTTACAGCGACCAAGAAAGGAAATTCAACTACTTTCACCTTCATTGTTTACGGTGTATTCTGGCCGCCACATAGAAGGACAAAAGTCACAAATGTGACAACCCTCTCAAAGGAAAATCTCCCCAAGTGTCTATCATCAAGTAGAGGTGACATCACTGATTGGGCATATTCACAGGATGGAAGATGGATATAAACTCAAGGATTTTCTGTGTGGCGAGGTAACTGAAGCCAGAGGACTAGTGGGACAGCCAAAGCTCTACTTCAAGGATGCTTGCATGTGTGACATGAAGGCCTAAGCTTGATTCTCACACCTGCGGAGACACTAGCCAAAAACAGAGGAAAATTGCAGCATCATGTGCCACCATGACGATCAGTGGCTACAGCAACTTGGGAACAGGTGCCAACACCAAAAATAACAACCCACAAGGCCACCTGTTAGCAACTGCATATGCAACACTTGTGGCAGAACATGCATCTCATGGATTGGTCTCTTTAGCCAACAGCTAAGTGCACCATATGAAGCTAACACATCGCCAATGGATCTGATTGGCTGCATGTCCACCATCTTACACAGATGGAAGGATGCTGTCATTATGATCTATAGTTTTGGACTCCCCACAAGTGAAAGCTTTTTTTCTAACTCAACCCAATCAAATCCTTTCATAATCTTAAAGACCTCTATCAAATCACCCCTCACCCGTCTCCTTTTTAAAGACATTTAAACAAGTCTGTATCATGGTAGCAGACAGAATAATTTCCTAAGAACTCACCAGCCTGTTCCTCCAGTGCCCTTTCAACCCATTAGCTCCTGTGCCCAATTTATAACAAGACTAATCAAATCTGGGCACCAACTTCAACAATCTTGTTTACACAGAGTCCATAAGGATTGGCACTGAATAATGGAAGTGGCAATAGGTACTGCAGAAAGACTTATTCATCTGGTGATGACAGGGTTCTGGCAGGGCAGTGTAAAGGGAGTTTGGCACGACATATGACTGATGGCCACATCCACTCTGGGCAGAAATCAATGTGGTGGCAAAGCGAATCTAAAAGGTTCCAGTTGCCAATTCCATTCATTGCATTAACGAGATCCAATAACGACAGCAAAATGATTTTAAACCCCCTAAAGAATAAACTATTCCTCTTTAGAGGATGTGATGGTTTACATATTCATCAACATATCACTTTGATGGAAGATTCTCCTTCATTTTGGACCAGTTTGCATTCCTGCCATTTTCTAGCTATGAAGAAGACATTATTTTGAACAGTTTAAGCAGAATTGAACAATTTTTTTTATTCATTCATGAGATGTGGGTGTTGCTGGCTGGGCCAGCATTTATTGCTCATCCTAATTGCCCTTGAGCAGGTGGTGGTAAGCTGCCTTCTTGAACCGCTGCAGTCCATATGGTGATAGGTTACAAGGTCTTGTTGCAGCCAATAGACCACAGAACAGTATTTTGCAAGCAACTGCTCTTAACTGCACTGTTAAAAGATGATGGAGTGAAAACTCTCAAAATGAAGAGTCCATATACAAATGTTGGTACATGAGCAGATAATCTAGGCTTCCAACCCTGGACAGTGATGAAGGAATGATGCACAGTTGGAGATGTTGCCCTTATTCTGAGGCATTAAGTCAAGGTCCAGTTTACCCAGAAAATAACCGCTAACAGCAGTAACTGCACAACCTAATTCATGACATATGAGGCATTTTGGGGCATTTCAGTGGGGTATGATGAGGTGCTACAGAAATATAAATGCTTATTTTTTCTTAAAATTTCCTGTCCCTGTTCTTTAAAAGCACACAGGTTCACACCTGTGTTAAAATAATGGACAACGGAATTCCAGACAAATTAATGTTGTAAATGCTCCGGCACAGTGTGACTTCACTGCAACATGTATTACAAACTAAAGGAATGAGTGAAGCACAATACAGGGATTGTGACAGTAAATAATGTAGTGTTTTTTTTGTTCTCTGAATTGTGGGAGATATAGAGTCATAGAGGGCTACAGCACAGAAAAAGGCCCTTCGGCCCATTGAGTCTGCGCCGGTCAAACAAGTACTTAACTATTCTAATCCCATTTTCCAGCACTAGGCCCATAGCTTTGTCTGCCATGGCATCACAAGTGCACATCCAAATACTTCTTAAATGTTATGAGGGTTTCTGCCTCTACCACCCTTTCAGGCAGTGAGTTCCAGATTCCCACCACCCTCTGGGTGAGGAAATTCTTCCTCATATCCCCTCTAAACCTCCTGACCCTTACCTTAAGTCTATGCTCCCTAGTTATTGATCCCTCCACCAAGGGGAAAAGTTCCTTCCTTTCCACCCTATCTATGCCCCTCATAATTTTATACACCTCAATCGTGTCCCCCCTCAATCTCCTCTACTCCAGGGAAAATAACCCCAGTCTAGCCAATCTCTCCCCATAACTAAAACTCTCCAGCCCAGGCAACATCCTGGTAAATCTCCTCTGCACTCTCTCTAGTGCAATCACATCCTTCCTATAATGTGGATTCCAGAACTGCACGCAATACTCTAGCTGTGGCCTAACCAGCGTCTTATACAGTTCCAGCATAACCTCCCTGCTCTTATATTCTATGCCTCGGCCGATAAAGGCAGGTATCCCATATGCCTTCTTAACCACCTCATCTACCTGTCCCACTACCTTAAGGGACCGGTGGACATATACACGAAGATCCCTCTGATCCTCAGTACTTCCCAGTGTCCTACCATTCATCGTGTATTCCCGTGCCTTGTTTGTTCTGCCCAAGTGCGTCACCTCACACTTATCCAAATTAAATTCCATTTGATCAGCCCATCTATATCCTCCTGTAATCTAAGGCTATCCTCCTCACTACTTACCACCCCACCAATTTTCGTGTCATCCGCGAACTTACTGATCAACCCTCCTACGTTCAAATCTAAATCATTTATATATACCACAAACAGCAAGGGACCCAACACCAATCCCTATGGAACCCCACTGGACACAGGCATCCAGTCACAAAAACACCCCTCGACCATCACCCTCTGCTTCCTGCCACTCAGCCAATTCTGGATCAGATTTGCCAAATTACCTTGCATCCTATGGGCTCTACCTTCTTTTTCAGTTTCCCATGTGGGACCTTATCAACAGCCTTGCTGAAGTCCAAGTAGACTATGTTAAATGCATTGCCCTCAACTACACGCCTCATCACCTTTTCAAAAAATTCAATCAAATTGGTCAGACATGACCTCCTCTTAACAAAACCATGCTGATTTTCCTTGATTAATCCCGGCCTCTCCAAGTGTAGATTAATTCTGTCCCTCAGAATTGCTTCCAATAATTTCCTCACCACTGAGGTTAGACTGACTGATGTGTAGTTCCCTTGTTTATCCCATCCTTCCTCCTTGATATACAGATATATTTAACTTTTTGAGTATCTGCATCAAGAACTAATACAAATGCTGAGATAGCACTGTGATTTATCAGTGGGATGCTCACCCCTGCATCTGAAGGCTAGTCCAACTCCTACTGAAGAGAGTTGCCTCTAAAATTGAAACTGACCCTCCTGTGCAGTACTGAGGGACTGCTGTAGTGTTGGAGGTGTTGTCTTTTAGATGAGCTGTTAAACTGAAGCCCCGTCTCCCCTTTCAAAAGGATATAAATGACAAAGGTGCTACTTCGAACAGAACAGGGAATTTCCGGTGTGCTGCACAACATTCATCTCTCAGCCAACATCACTAGAACAGCTTATCTGTTCATTATCAAATTTCTTTTTATGGGATCTTGTTGTGCACAAACTGGCTGCCACATTTCCTGCACTGCAACAGTGACCATACTTCAAAAGCCCTTCATTGGCTGTAAAATATACAACATTCTGAGATGGTGAAAGATGTTTTATAATTGCAGTCAGTCTGAGCATCAGTTTAATGTCTCATCTGAAAGACAGGCAGACATGAGTGGTATGTACACAAATCTTTGAAAGTGACAGGACAAATTGAGAAGGCTGTCAAAAAAACATTGGAGGTCCTTGGCTTTATAAACAGAGGCATGATTGCAAAAACAAAAAAGCTGTACTAAACCTTTATAAAACGCTGTTTAGGCTTCAGCTGAATTATAGGGAGAATGTTAAGCTATTAAACATTAAATAGCAAAATGGGAAGCTCGTGGCAACAGGTGGAGTGCTGATGTTACATCCCACCTGTTGGGGGCAACTTTCACCTGTCCTGCCAGTGGGCAAACTGAGGGGCTTGGGGACAACGTTGGTTTTTCACTCCATCAGAATTTATCCTCCATTCATATCAAAGAATAAAACCAACGACCTAACCATGGGTTTCCCATTCAGCAAGTTAGTTTAAGATTACGCCCCCATGACGTCCAATTTTGTAATATGTCTTTAAAGGATCGCAGCATGACATCACTGTAAGGGAAATGTGTCCTGTGATCCAGTCTTAGTTTTACTTTTGCTTTGAGCAGAGCATAGCACAGAGCTCTGACATCTTCAATCTTTGTATCTGAATACAACTCAGATACATGGCATGAGAAGACCTGTGACATTTTGGTCATAAGAACATAAGAACATAAGAACTAGGAGCAGGAGTAGGCAATTCAGCCCCTCGAACCTGCCCCGCCATTCAATATGATCATGGCTGATCTCATTTCGGCCTCAACTCCAACTTCCCGCCCTCTCCCCATAACCTTTCAACCCGTTACTAATTAAAAATCTGTCTATCTCCTCCTTAAATTTATTCAGCGTCCCGGAATCCACTACACTCTGAGGTAGTGAATTCCACAGATTCACGACCCTTTGAGAAAAGTAATCCCTCCTCATCTCTGATTTAAATCTACCACCCCTTAGCCTAAAACTATGGCCTCTCATTCTAGAATGCCCCACAAGGGGAAACATCCACTCCACGTCCACTTTGTCTGTCCCCTTTATCATCTTGTATAACTCAATTAGATCTCCCCTCATCCTTCTAAACTCTAGCGAGTATAGGCCTAAACTGCTCAATCTCTCCTCATAAGACAAGCCCCACATCTCCGGAATCAATGGTCAGACCTTATCCAAGTCGCAGCATCTGAGAGTGTTGAAAATGCAATGGGTGACTGTGAAGAAAAGCTTTGAATTGGGATGCAGCTGACTTACCATCCAAATTCAGAATGTTTAAACAGCGTACAGGGCTACGGTTTCTTGATTCAGGTGTGTCTGAACCAGACAAGCAAGTCATAAAAACTCACCTAGCAGTTGGGAATGAAGGTCCACACAGGCTAAACACATCAGGATTAACAGCAGAAGAGCTAAAGGATCCCCCAAATGATATGGACTACATTGGAAGGCCGGTTCAAAGTCAGGTTAAACTTATATATTCATCGACTAGAGTCCATGTTGTTTGGACAACAGCCTGCAGAATCCACAGGCCGATTTGTCAGCAGATGCAGAGAAAAGGGTACGTTTGTGGATGTTGAAAAGCAGAGCTAGCAGACAGAATTGTTGAGTTGGTGATCACACACAGGCCCAAGGACACATTCCAGAGGCCTGAATTTTACCTTTGGTGGGTGCGCACGATCGGTGGGCCCAGGAGCAGTTGGGAAACGGGCCCCTGACCATGATTTCACGCTGGCCGGCCAATTAGCAGCCAGCAGGGTGAAAGGCGCATTGAAAAGCTCAGCGCTCCCGGGATGGGGTGGGTGCTGGCGTTTCCGAGGGGGTGAGTGAACACTGCAAGAAAGCTCCCTGAAGGCAGACGGCTACCTCAGGGAGCTGCAGACCTGAAAATGATCAAAGAAAGGTTTAAAAAGCTGCAGAAAAAAAAATGTCCATGCATCACAATCAAGCACCTGAAAATGTAGCTGATAAAAATGCAGTCCACAGATATTTATTTTTATTTTATTTCAAAGCGGAAATTTGAACATTGGACGAGGTTTGATGAAAAATGCAAAGGCAGCCTGGCCGATTCACCCATCCACCAACCTTAGCATTGGACAAGCCATGAAAAATTGAAGACAATTACACCGTTAATGGGCTTAATTGCCCGCTTAATTGTCGGCGGGCATGCTTCTGGCTTTTGCGCCCGCCCACTGAGCGCAGTATCGTGCAAGTGCGCGATGATGTCAGGTCGCTTGCCCTGCATCTTCTCATGCTATTTTATGCCTTAAAATTCTGCCCAGAAAAATCTGCTGGACACGCCCAAAATGGATAGTACCGGAGAGCTACTCAAGGATGGATGTAAGTATGCACTGATCCTCACAGTTCTACATAGCTTACGAGTCCTAAGTACAACCCTAATTGTTGATGCACTCACTAGAACACCATACCTAGCAAGACATGTGGAAGGTGTGGACTTCTCCATGCACTATGGAAATACCCAGCTTTCCACCAATTCTGCAAGGCGTGTAGCAGAAAGGACCATTGGCAGTGGCAGTGCACTAGAGCAGACTGATGCAGCTACAAAGAGCAGTGCACTAATCCAAGCAGATCGTACCTTCAAGCAATAAGAAGGACTATCTGGTATCCCATCAGAAACATTTACAGGAGGTGATTGACAAAGCAAAACATGACAATGATGTTCACAATGAGACAAAGAAGGGTGAACATGTGTTTCACACCATCAATGTCTTGGAGAAAATAGATACCATCACACCCATCTGAAACGTTTTCCAAGATTCAGATTATCTGTCCTAAGAAAGTTGCTAACTATCCATTATTGGCCAAGATTGATACATGGACAAGTGCCAACATAGTACCTCTGAGAATTTTGAGACATGTACCCACAGCCATGGAAGGCCATTGGAAAACCTACTATTGTGCAACTTTCTGCAGACAACGGTTCACTAATTCCATGTGGAGGATCTGTAGTCCTGGAGTGCAAGTACAATCAATCCTCCTAGGGGGTCACAGATGCTCTACATCATGGAAACTAAAGCCCCAGTGATTGAAGGTCTACCGGTATGTCGTAACCTCACACTAGTAACAGTCCACGGAATCATTCAGACAGATCAACCTCAGAAGCTCCCCCAATCACATTGGTTCATGACCTAACATTGAAATGTCCAGAATGTTTTGACAAATTTGGCAGTTTGAAGGGAGCTACAATATTACACTTGCAGGAGAATGCAAATCCATCAATTGATCCAAAATGTAAATGAAGTGTCCACATACAAGATAAATTGAAGGTTAAGCTTGGCAAAATGAGTAAGAGAGTCATAGAAGAGTACCAGAATGCATAAATTAGTGCAGCTCAATTACGTGTATCATAAAGAAGGGTGGATCATTGAGAGCATGTATCGATTTTGACTTCTAAATGTAGTTTAGAAACACTGTCCTTACAAAATACCCACATTTGAATAGGTAAATCCAAGATTTAAATGGACAAAATTCTTCCCGATGCTTGCTGCTAAGTATGGTAACTGGTCAATACATCACACTGAGAAGTCCGAAGTGTTTACTACATTTCATACCCCATTCAAATGATACTGTTTTAAATGACTTCCTTTTGGGCTATCTGTTAGCCAGGACCCCTTTCAAGCTCACATGAACCGCATTACATGCACTGTACCAGGATACACCTGCATCACAAATGACACAGCTGTTGTGGGAAAATCAAAGCAAGAACATGACCATAATCTGTACTTGTTGATGCAAGAGACATATAATGAATGACTGGTGTTCAACAGTTTGAAATATAACATCAATGCACAGCAGATCAATTTCTTTGGTTCTATTTATTCCACTGCTGGCATATGTCCTGGTCCAACTAAAGTAAAGGATAGTAAGGCCATGCCGATTCCTCAAGATAAGGACAATCTTTGAAGATGCCAATGTCTCTTTAATTTCTTGTCTCCATACTTTACCAATTTCACTCAAGATCTGCATTGCTAAGGGATTTGTTGACAAAGGAAATGTCTTTCCTGAGGCATGATGATCATCAATACCTCTCCGAATCTCTGAAACAGTCACTATCAGAAGCATTGACATTGCAATTTTACAATCCTAGGGAGACAGCCACCCTAGAGATAGATGTTTCACAGAAAGGTCTGGGAGCATGCATCCTGCCAAAAAGCAAACTGATTGCATTTGCTTCAAAATCTCTGTCAGGAACCCAATCCAACTACTCCAACATCTTATGGAAAACATTAGCTTTAGTGTTTGGAATCATGCATTTACACACCTATATATTTGGCAAATGATTTGTGGTAGCTTTGAATATTTGTGACCACAAGCCACTGGAGATGATTTTCTGAAAACCATTGACCAGTGCACCACCAAGATTGCAATGTCTCTTGATAAAGATTCAAGGTTACCACTGTGAGATTAAGTATAAATCAGGTAACTTAATGATCACACCAGATACACTTAACATATTGTCTGACTTGAAGATGATCTCCAAATTAATCAGGTGCATTTTGTGTTACACAAACGCCAGCAGCTACAAGAAGAAACGGCGGAAGATGCTACACTACAGAAACTGTGGAAACCCATCATCAAAGGATGACCTGATTCCATTGAACATGTCCATGAATACATGAAACAATTTTGGCCTTATCAGGATGAGCTACCCATCTCCTGGGGAGCCATTTTTGAATGCAGGCAGGTTATCATGCTGGAATTTTTATAAACTGATATTCTTCAAAGCTTCACCACTCAGACATGGGTACAAATCAGATGAGAAGACTCACAAGGCTGACATTCTATTGACCGTATCGGCGGAGAAGAAAAGAGTTGATGTTTCGAGTCCTCATGACCCTTCGACAGAACTTGAGTGAATCCAAGAAAGAGGTGAAATGTAAGCTGGTTTAAGGTGTGTTGGGGCGGGGTGGGGGGGGGTGGTGGGTGGTGGGGGGGGGGGGGTGTGTTTGGGTCGGGGGGAGAGAAGTGGAGGGGGTTGGTGTGGTTGTAGGAACAAACAAGCAGAGATAGAAGCAGATCATCAAAAGATGTCACAGACAACAGAACAAAAGAACACATAGGTGTTAAAGTTGGTGATATTATCTAAACGAATGTGCTAATTAGGAATGGATGGTAGGGCACTCAAGGTACAGCTCTAGTGGAGCTGGGGGGAGCACTTTACAGCCTTCTGGATTGAATATTGAATTCAACAACTTCAGGTCTTGAGCTCCTTCCTCCATCCCCACCCCCTTTCTGTTTCCTCCCCCTTCCTTTTGTTTTTTCCAATAAATTATATAGATTTTTATTTTCCCACCTATTTCCATTATTTTTAAATATTTTTAAATCTTTTATGCTCCCCCACCTCCACTAGACCTATACCTTGAGTGCCCTACCATCCATTCATAATTAGCACATTCGTTTAGATAATATCACCAACTTTAACACCTATGTGTTCTTTTGTTCTGTTGTCTGTGACTTCTTTTGATGATCTGCTTCTATCTCTGCTTGTTTGTCCCTACAACCACACCAACCCCCTCCACTTCTCTCCCCCCACCCAAACACCCACCCCACAACACGCCTTAAACCAGATTATACTTCCCCCTTTCTTGGATTCACTCAAGTTCTGTCGAAGGGTCATGAGGACTTGAAACGTCAACTCTTTTCTTCTCCGCTGATGCTGCCAGACCTGCTGAGTTTTTCCAGGTAATTCTGTTTTTGTTTTGGATTTCCAGCATCTACAGTTTTTTTGTTTTTAGTCTATTGACAGTGTTTGAACAATTAAATTGACGTCATCATCAAGAAGTGTGAGGCATGTCAAGAGCATATACCATGCCAGCACAAAGAACCACTGATTCTACATGAAGTTTTTACCTTTCCTTGGTCCAAAATTGCATCCGACCTCTTTCAAGTCCATGGCTTCATCATTATCACCATCATCAACTACTTTACCAAGTACCCCAACATTCGATAACTGCACAATATGTCAAACACAACTGTCACACACACTCTAAATGCTATTTTGAGTTTATCTGGTGCACCTAGAGAGAGCATTACAGATAATGATCCACAATTTAATGGTAAGAAATAACAGGATATGTGTGAGAAGTGTGATATCAATCACACTACTTCTTCTCCTCATTACCCTAGATCAGACAGCCTAGCTGAACAAATGATTTGCATGGTGAGATCCCTAATTTTCAAATGTAGCCAGACCAAGCAAGATCTACCCATTGCAATGTCACATCCGAGAGCGACAGCTTTCAGGGCAGTTATTCCACCACCAGCATAACTCATGTTTGGCAGGCTAGTGTGTATCAATTTAATTACTCTGATCCATTCCATTCTCTGAGAAACCAGAGAGCAACTTTTAAAATTCCAAATGACCAACATGCATGATAAAAGTGTGGGCACAGAAAATTGCCAAGTTTACAGTTAAGACAACAAATTCGCAACCAGGATCTCACAGGAGATACATGGCAACGAGTCGAGGTGACAAGGATTTGTTCAGAATGAAGTTCCTAGAAAATCATTACACACAAAGGCACAATGATGAGGCATAACTCAGGGCAAATCAGATCCATCCAGCTCCTCAGCCATTGCGCCATCCCTATCGCATCGAGGACAAGATCCCAAATACATCCAGGAACAAAATCCACAAATGACAATCTCTTAGATCACTCTGAGCAATTAAATAAACCTCCAGACAAGGTTACCATTACAGGATCTGGGTGGACCAACAGGTTACCACTTTAGAGACTCTTTGACTCATCACAGAATCACAGAATTGTTACAGTGCAGAAGGAGTCCATTCGGCCCATCGTGCCTGCACCAGCTCTCCAAATGAGCATTATGAGTCAATGCCATTATCTTGCCTTTTCTCCATGACCCTGTAAATTGTTTCTATTTAAACAATCATCTAACGCCCCCTGGAATGCTTCAATTGAACCTGCCTCCACCACACTTCCAGGCAGTACATCCTAGACCCAAACCACTCACTATGTGTAAAAGTTTTTTTCTCATGTCACATTTGATTCTTTTGCAAATCACTTTAAATCTGTGCCCTCTAATTCTCGATCCTTTAATGAGCAGAAACAATTTCTCTTGATCTACTCTGTCCAGCTCCCTCATGACTTTGAACAACCCTATCAAATCTCTTCTTAGCCTTCTCCTCTCCGAGGAGAACAGTCCCATCTTCTCCAAGCTATCTTCATAACTGAAGTTTCTCATCCCTGTAAACCTCTTCTGAAGTCTCTCCAATGTGTTCGCATCTTTCCTAAAGTGTGGTTCCCAGAACTGTACTTGATTCTCCAGCTGAGGTCTAACTAGTGTCCTATACAAGTTTCACAAACCCTTCTATGCCTCTATTAATAAAACCTAGGATGCTGTGTGCTTTGTTAACTGCTCTCTCCACCTGTGCTGGCACTTTTAATGACTTTTGCACATTTATACCCCGGTGCCTCTGCTCCCACACACTCTTTAGCATTGTACCCCTTATTTTATATTGTTTCTCCACGTTATTCGTACTAAAGTGAATCACTTCACACTTCTCCGTATTGAACTGCTGTCACCTATCTGCCCACCCCACCAGCTTGTCTATGCCCTTTTGAAGTTCTACAATGTCCTCCTCACAGTTTACAATGCTTCTGAGTTTTGTATCATCCATAACATTTGAAATTGTCCCCTGCAACCAAGATCTAGATCATTAATATATATCAGGAAAAGCAAGGGTGTCAGCACCAGCCCCTGGGGAACTCCACTACAAATCATCTTCCAACCTGAAAAATGCCTATTAACTAATACTCACTGTTTCCTATTATGCAGCCAATTTATTAACCACCTTGCTACTGTCCCTTTTATTGCATGAGCTATAAATTTTCTCACAAGTCTGTTGTGTGACACTAATGGCAACTAAACATGAACATGTATTGTAAAAAGCTATACTTCGTTGGAAAGAGGGAAGGCATCTTTATCATGAAAGGGGGGTGTAATATGCTTAAATGATAGCAGCATGACATCAATGGAAGAGAAATACATCCTGTGATCCAGTCTTAGATTCACTTTTACTTTGAACAGAGCACACACACACAACTCTGATGCCTTCAAGTTTTATACCCATGTAGAGCTGTTCTCATGCGCCTAGTCATAATAAATGAACCAACAACCTGTTTATCCAATCCCTTATGAGTGATTAGCTATTATATTATTATAATAACCTGACACACCACACTTGATTGAATAGAACAAGTAAGGTAGACCTATAATCCACAGAGCATAAAAGAATAAGAGGTGATCTCATTGTAGCTAAATCACGTTTAGAGGGATTGACCAACTAGGCACCGAGATGTTGCTTCCACTGACTGAGTGTCTCGAACATGGGGCACATCCTCAGGGTCAGGAGTCAGACTGAGATGAGGAGAAATTTCTTCACTCAGATGATTGTGAATCTTTAGAATTCTCTAACCAGAAGGATGCGAATATTCAAAACAGAAACAGAATTACCTGGAAAAACTCAGCAGGTCTGGCAGCATCGGCGGAGAAGAAAAGAGTTGACGTTTCGAGTCCTCATGACCCTTCGACAGAACTTGAGTTCGAGTCCAGGAAAGAGTTGAAATATAAGCTGGTTTAAGGTGTGTGTGTGGGGGGGCGGAGAGAGAGAGAGAGAGAGAGAAGTGGAGGGGGTGGTGTGGTTGTAGGGACAAACAAGCAGTGATAGAAGCAGATCATCAAAAGATGTCACAGACAACAGAACAAAAGAACACATAGGTGTTAAAGTTGGTGATATTATCTAAACGAATGTGCTAAGTAGGAATGGATGGTAGGGCACTCAAGGTATAACTCTAGTGCGGGTGGGGAGATCATAAAAGATTTTAAAATATTTAAAAATAATGGAAATAGGTGGGAAAAGGAAAATCTATATAATTTATTGGAAAAAAAGGAAGGGGGAAACAGAAAGGGGGTGGGGATGGGGGAGGGAGCTCACGGCCCAAAGTTGTTGAATTCAATATTCAGTCCGGAAGGCTGTAAAGTGCCTAGTCGGAAGATGAGGTGCTGTTCCTCCAGTTTGCGTTGGGCTTCACTGGAATAATGCAGCAAGCCAAGGATAGACATGTGGGCAAGAGAGCAGGGTGGAGTGTTAAAATGGCAAGCGACAGGGAGGTTTGGGTCATTCTTGCGGACAGACCGCAGGTGTACTGCAAAGCGGTCGCCCAGTTTATGTTTGGTCTCTCCAATGTAGAGGAGACCACATTGGGAGCAACGAATGCAGTAGACTAAGTTGGGGGAAATGCAAGTGAAATGCTGCTTCACTTGAAAGGAGTGTTTGGGCCCTTGGACGGTGAGGAGAGAGGAAGTGGAGGGGCAGGTGTTGCATCTTTTGCGTGGGCATGGGGTGGTGCCATAGGAGGGGGTTGAGGAGTAGGGGGTGATGGAGGAGTGGACCAGGGTGTCCCGGAGGGAGCGATCCCTACGGAGTGCCGATAGGGGGGGTGAAGGGAAGATGTGTTTGGTAGTGGCATCATGCTGGAGTTGGTGGAAATGGTGGAGGATGATCCTTTGAATGCGGAGGCTGGTGAGGTGATAAGTGAGAACAAGGGGGACCCTATCATGTTTCTGGGAGGGAGGAGAAGGCGTGAGGGCGGATGCGCGGGAGATGGGCCGGACACGGTTGAGGGCCCTGTCAACGACCGTGAGTGGAAAACCTCGGTTAAGGAAGAAGGAGGACATGTCAGAGGAACTGTTTTTGAAGGTAGCATCATCGGAACAGATGCAACGGAGGCGAAGGAACTGAGAGAATGGGATGGAGTCCTTACAGGAAGCGGGGTGTGAGGAGCTGTAGTCGAGGTAGCTGTGGGAGTCAGTGGGTTTGTAATGGATATTGGTGGACAGTCTATCACCAGAGATTGAGACAGAGAGGTCAAGGAAGGGAAGGGAAGTGTCAGAGATGGACCACGTGAAAATGATGGAGGGGTGGAGGTTGGAAGCAAAATTAATAAATTTTTCCAAGTCCCGACGAGAGCAGTAAGCGGCACCGAAGTAATCATCGATGTACCGGAGAAAGACTTGTGGAAGGGGGCCGGAGTAGGACTGGAACAAGGAATGTTCCACATACCCCATAAAGAGACAGGCATAGCTGGGGCCAATGCGGGTACCCATAGCCACACCTTTTATTTGGAGGAAGTGAGAGGAGTTGAAGGAGAAATTGTTCAGCGTGAGAACAAGTTCAGCCAGACGGAGGAGAGTAGTGGTGGATGGGGATTGTTCGGGCCTCTGTTCAAGGAAGAAGCTAAGGGCCCTCAGACCATCCTGGTGGGGGATGGAGGTGTAGAGGGATTGGACTTCCATGGTGAAGAGGAAGCGGTTGGGGCCAGGGAACTGGAAATTGTTGATGTGATGTAAGGTGTCAGAGGAATCACGGATGTCGGTGGGGAGGGACTGGACAAGGGGAGAGAGAAGGGAGTCAAGATAACGAGAAATGAGTTCTGTGGGGCAGGAGCAAGCTGAGACGATCGGTCTACCGGAGCAGTTCTGTTTGTGGATTTTGGGTAGGAGATAGAAGCGGGCCGTCTGAGGTTGGGCGACTATCAGGTTGGAAGCTGTGGAAGGGAGATCCCCAGAGGAGATGAGGTCAGTGACAGCCCTGGAACCATGGACTTCCTGGACCATGACCCCACCACTGAAACTCTCAAGTGAGAATATTCAGTTGCTTCAAGATTGAAATGGATAGATTTTTGGACATAAAGGGAATCAAGGGATATGGGGATAGGGCAGGAATATGGAGCTGAGGGTAGAAGAACAGCCATGATTTATTGAATAGTGCAGCAGATTCGATGGACCGAATGGCCTTCTTCTGATCTTATTCCCGGTCACCACATATTATATGAACTTGAAGTGTAAAGGATGCTGTGTTTGATATTAGTGCACAAACGCTTCACATTTTTGAAATACATTATTGCTTTCACGACCTTAATGCAGGAGTCGACACCTCATTAAAATAGAAAAGGTTACCACAAAATCGCAGAATGGTCACAGCACAGAAGGAGGCCATTCAGCCCATGGTGTCTGTAATGGCTCTCTGTAGGAACAATTTACCAATTGCCACTCCCCGGCCTTCTCCCCGCAACCTGCACATTCTCCCGTTTCAGGGAATAACACAACTCTGTCTTAAAGCCTCAGCTGAACCTTCCTCCACTGCACAGTCAAGCTGTACATTCCAGATCCGAGCCACTCACTGTGTGAAATAATTTTCCCTCTTGTCCCAACTGCTTCATTTTCCAATTACCTTAAATCTCTGACCTCTGGTTCGTGTCTCTTTCACCAATGGGAACAGTTTTAACCTATCTACTCTGTCCAGTCACCTCATGATTTTTAATATCACTATCAAATCTCCTCATGACCTCCTTTTCTCCAAGGAAAACAGTCCCACTCTCTCCAAACTTGCTTTGTAACTGAAACAAAAACTGAAAATGCTGGAAAAACTCAGCAAGTCGGGCAGCATCTGTGGAGCGAGGAACAGAGTTAACGTTTCAAGTCCGGGTGACCCTCCTTCAGAGTAACTGAAGTTCCTCATCCCGGGAACCATTTTCCTGGATCTTTTTCTGCAATCCCTCACTGGCAGGGGTTCCCAAACTGTGGTTCATTTGGTCATGGGATGAGAAATTGGGGTTTGCCAGCTCAGAGGCAGCAACGGTAGTGGTGAAGCAGAGACTCAGATGAGTCAATCCTGGGATCGACTCCGAGGCCCATCTTGCACATGAAGTTTTTGGCAGTGGGCATGGTCTAACTGAATCTCTGTGGCCTGGTCACTGCAGAGCCTGCTGAACGTTTTTGTGTCTTCACTCATGTTGTTTGAATCCCACCCCCTGACAAACAGCTTTTCCACCCCCCCACCCCCCCAGACCTTGTTCAACAAATTTCTCCCCACAACAAAACCCCACCCCCTGGCACCCCACTCAATGACCCTCCCCTACAATTTTCACTTTGGCATCGCACCTAGGGCAGAATTTTCCCCCCGTTTGGCGGGAGGTTGATGGGCGGGTTTGTGCAGGCGCGCTTCCGATTGGCGCCCCTGATCGGAGGCGTGGCGCCACTTTACATGGGCGGGCCTTTAGCGTGACGTTCGGTGGGAAGTGCCATGACCTCCCTGTGTGAGCGGGGAGGGGAGTCCCAAAATCGAGATTGCGCTCTTTCCCGCATGCGCACAAAAGAGTGAATCATCTCCCTGAGGCTAAGTGCAGCCTCAGGGAGATCACCTCAACTTCTAAAAATATTAAAAACAGAAGACAAAAAAATTCCCTTACACGTTCCCTCATGTGACACTGTCACATGAGTTGGGACATGTTCATAATTTTCAAAAAAACATTATTAAAACTTTTAAAACCCTTCATGAAACCTGATCCCACCCGTGGATGAGGTTTCATGTTTTTTCTAATTCCCGCCAGAGCTCCTGGCTGACCTGCCGACCTTAAGGTCGGACGGGCAGGTCCACTAATTACTTTAATTGATCTGTCAATGGCCTCAATTGGCCAGTGACAGGTCGGTGGGCCCGCAGCTGATTTTGCTGCACCCCCACCATCATGAAAATTTAAATGGGGCGGGGTGACATTGGGAGTTCCGCCCGACATCATCCCGCATCAGTTTACGTAGTCGGCTAGTGGGCCCCACCCCCTACACGCCGACGGTAAAATCCTGCCCCTAATGTGAAGCATTGAAATGGGGGTCGCAGCAAGATAAAGATCGGGAACCAATTATTCAGTGCCTTTATATCTTTCCTAAAGTGTGGCATCCAGAACGGGACACAATTCTCCATTTGAGGCTGAACCAGTGTTTTGTACTAATTGAACATAATCCACTGATGGCCAGATCTTGCTGGAGCAGGGCAGCTTCCAATAGCTACTCTTGTCACTATGCCTTTCAACTCAAACAGTCTTGCTGACAAATTTATTGAAAACGTGAGCTGATAAAGGCACAGCGAGGGAAGCAGGGCATCTAGCCCCTGAGTGAGCAGGACAAACAACAGGATACCTCCTTACCCAGTGAGCTTTAAGCATTGGGAAATAAATGCAGCAAGGACCGAGAAGGAGGTTTACATTTTTAATCCAGACGAAGTAAGTATAATATGATGGGGCTGCTTCTTGTATAAAAATGCATATTTTAAATGACTAAATATAGGGATAAAGCATTAACAAGAGAGAATGATAATTCCAAAACAAAAACAGAAACAGAAACAGAACTACCAGGAAAAACTCAGCAGGTCTGGCAACATCGGCGGAGAAGAGTACAGAACAGCTCTGTTGAAGGGTCATGAGGACTCGAAACATCAACTGTGCTCTTCTCCGCCGATGCTGCCAGACCTGCTGAGTTTTTCCAAGTAGTTCTATTTCTGTTTTTGTTTTGGACTTCCAGCATCCGCAGATTTTTTTTATTGTTATTATTTTAGAATGATAATTCCAATTTTTCAATGCAGCTTCTGGCTCGGTGGGTATCAAACTTTGAAATGGAGGTCTACCTAAAAGCTGTGGACCAATTTGCACTTCCTCATTTGTGGGAGAATAGTTTTATGAATCGTAACTGAGATTTTTTTTTCTTATTTAAATGTTACTGCTGTCTGACATTTTTCCAAATCAACCTTTTCTATTTTTTCTGAGTTTTGCCCTATTGCACTGAAGGCCTTGAATCATGAGAACTTGGGACAAGAGTAGGTCAGTCAGTCCCTTGTCTGCTCCACTATTCAGTTAGATCGTGGCAGACCTGTCACTTGCCTTAGTTACATACATCTTGACACTCTGCGTAACAAAATCTATTAACCTCAGGATTGAAAAATCTACCTGGCCCCCGCAGCATCCTTTGGGACAGATAATTCCTGATTTCCACAACCCTTCCTGTGAGAAGGTGTTCTGTGATTTCCCTCCTGAGTGGCCTGGATCTAATTTTATGATCATGCCCCTTCGTTGGCAAAGTGCTGGTAGCAGGGGCAGGAGCGTGGCAGGCACTGCGTCCAATGGGGACCCAGCGGGGCATTTATTATTGACAGAGGCAACTCCCTGAAGGCTTCCTGGGGTCTGCGAGGAGCCTCAGGGAGCTGTCCAGGAGGGACTGTAAAAATTCAAAGCCGTAATGACATCAGCGCCCGCTGGGAACACCGGGCGGGAAGGCAATGCCAGTGGGCACTCTGCCCCCTGCTTCTCAGACGAGTGCTTGGCACACTAGTGGAGGTGGTGCGTGCCAAGTGGGGCATTCTCATTTCACCAGTGTCATGTATTGTTTTTGTATGACAGTAAACACAAAATTCTGTTAGGTTCCTTGTTTACAAACTCTGGAAAAGATATATATATCTAGATTTTGTTTCCATGCCCTGAGTGTCATTTGTGTCCTCCACAGGTGCAGCCCCATCAGTGCCTTTGATTGGCAGCAGGGGAAGCAAACTTTATGACAGAGGTTGTGAGGTGACACTGGGGTCACGGGATTGCCTCCTCAGGAACGTGTGGTAAGGGAGTGGCGCCCTGGCCATGAGAGTGAAGCCATGCTTTGGCAGCCTAGCTGTGTTGAATCAAGGCCTCCCTGGTGTCCCTGCCTCCCTGAAGGTTCCTTAAGTCTGCCCCTACCTCCTCACCCTGTGCCTGCCCTGGGCCTTCATCAGACCCATCGCCCTCTGCAGCCTGTGGAGCTGCGTCACTATCCTCATCCTCCAGTGGGCCCCCCCCATTGCCAGTGCCAGATTTTGCAGAGTGTATTAGACCATGACAATATGGGACACACACTCTGGAGGATATTGCAGGGCATCGCTTGATCCATCCAGGCAGCAGAACCTCATCTTCAGCAGACCAATGGGGTCATCTCAACCACTTCCCTTGTGGAGGCATGACTCCTATTGTATCTCTCTTCTGCCCCTGTCGTTGGGTGTCAGAGTGTTGCCATGAGCCACCTTTTCAGGGATATCCTTTGTCAGCCAGCAGCCAATCACCCAGCTGAGCTGAAGCCACGAACACCCTTGGCATCTGGGAGTGTCGCAGGATGTATGCATCATGGGAGCTGCCTGGGTACCTTGCACAGACTTGTAGAATCAGCATCCTGTGGTCACACACTATCTGCACATTCATGGAGTGGAAGCCCTTCATGTTGACGAAGGCACCGGGCTCACCTGCTGGCGCCTTGATGGCCACATGTGTACAGTCTATAGCACCCTGGACACGGGGGAAGCCAGCAATGGCCACGAAGCTTCTGGCTCGCTCAGCCTGGCTGGCTTCGTCCATCTGGTAATGAATGAATACTATGGCCCATCTGATGACGGTGTCAGTGACCAGCTTGAAACAGCTGATGGTAGCCGATTGGGACACTCCACACAGATCCCCCACTGACCCCTGGAAAGAACCGGATGCAAAAACATTGAGGCCTACTGTGACCCTTAAAGCCACTGGCATAGGATGCCCACCCACACAGTTGGACGTGATCTTCGGCCCAATCACCTGGCTTATGGATGTCATGTTGTCCCTCGAGAGGTGGAGCCTCCTTCTACACTGGACCTTGACATGTTGAGGTAGCTGGATCACTGCCTGTACACACTGGCAGCTGGATAGTGTCTTCTGTGGTCCCTTCTGCCTTGCACCCCCTTCTGGCCCTGCACCCCTTGTGCCAGCGCCTCCCACTGGTCAGTCACTGTGACGCTGCCCTGCAGATACCTGTCCTCCTCTCCCTTCTGTTCCTCGTTTCCATTTCAGAGGAGGTTCCCCCCAGTGGCGTAAACAATCCCCAACTGATGAAATGCAGATAGCACCGTCTTATCCACTGAAGGGTCACTGAAGGAAGCAGAAATCCTCCAAGAGAGAAACTAAAGAGTCCTCAAAACAAAGCGAGGACGTCAACAGAAACACAGGAAAATGGCTGAACTCTCAGCACTAAAGCAGCAGCAAACTCTCACCTGGTCTCACAACAACTCACACAGCCAAGGCACCGGTCCCCCTTTTATCCCACCCTAGAAATGTGAAAAGAACGGATTGGTCGCCTGTCTGTACTGCCTGTGTGACAAGTGTTAAATATCGTGGGAAACGTAAAATTCTGTTCAATAGGCCTGTTAGTGGGCTTATTTGCCCATTTAATCGTTGGCAGGTGTGCTTCCAACTTCTGCATGCCCCTGCCGATGGTAATATTATGCATGAGCGCAAAGACATCGGGATACAAGCCTGATGTCTGCTCGCACGATTTCACACGATATCGGCTCAGATGCATGCCCGGTCAATCAATGTAAAATTCCCATGTTGCTACTGACGCTTTTATTCCATGAGCTCTAACCCTGCTCGTAAATATGTTGTGTGACACCCAAAAGCCTTTTGGAAGTCCATGTACACCACACCTACAGCATTATCCTCATCGACCCTCACCTGTCATCTCTTCATAGAACTCCAGCAAGTTAGCTGAGCATGATGTTCCCATAAGAAATCCACGCTGTCTTACCTTAATTAACCCACATTTGTTTATGTCACTATTAGTTTTGTCACAAATTATTGTTTCTAGAAGGTTTGCCAGAACCAAAGTGAAAATGACTGACCTGTACTTGCTGGGCTTATCTTTACACAAATCCTTTGGTTAAGGGTGTAATATTGGCAATTCTCCAGTCCTCTGGCAACACTCTTGAGTCTAAGGAAGACTGAAAAATTATGGCCAGTTCCTCCATCAGTCCCACTTTCCCAGTCTCACTTCCCTCATTATCCTTGGATGCATCTCATCTGAGCCCAGAGCCTTATCAATTTGGTTCAACCATGGACAAATGAACTGTACACACAGCCTACTCAATAACTCCTCCTTATCAATTTTAAACCCTTAAAGTGACTAAACTACCTAAACTGCCTGGGTAGCATTTCTTCCTTGGTCAAGACAGATGCAAAGTATTCCCACTCGGTCTCTTCCGGAGGTTCCCAGCATCACAGATGCCAGTCTTCAGCTAATTCGATTCACTCCATGTGACATCAAGAAACGGATGAAGGCACTGGATACTGCAAAGACTATGGGCTCTGACAATATTCCAGCAATAGTACCGAAGACATCTGCTCCAGAACTTGGCCTGCCCCTAGCCAAGCTGTTCAAGTGCAGCTGCAACACTGGCATCTACCCGGCTATGTGGAAAATTGTCCAGTACACAAAAAGCAGGACCAATCCAACCTGGCCATTTACTGCCCCATCAGCCTACTCTCCATCATCAGTAAAGCGATGGAAGGGGTCACCAAAAGTGCCATCAAACAGCACTTGCTGAGCAATAACCTGCCCACTCAAACACTCAGTTTGGCTTCCGCCAGGGTCACTCAGCTCCCAGCCTAATCACAGCCTTAGTTCAAACATGGACAAAAGAGCTGAACTCCGGGGGTGAGGTGAGAGTGACTGTCCTTAACATCAAGGCAGCACTTGACCGAATGTGGCATCAAGGAGCCCCAGCAAAACTGGAGTCAATGGGAATCAGGCGGGAAACTCTTTGGGAACTTAGTGGTGAGTAACTCACATCCTGACTCCTCAAAGCCTGTCTGCCATCTACAAGACACAAGTCAGGAGTGTGATGGAATACTCCCACTTGCCTGGATGGAGCCCTGACAACACTCCAGAAGCTTGACACCATCCAGGACAAAGAAGCCCATTTGATGGGCACCACATCCACAAACATTCATTCCCTCCACCACTGACACACAGTAGCAGCAGTGTGTGTACCAGTTACAAGATGCACTGCAGGAATTCACCAAGGCTCCTTGGATGGCACCTTCCAAACCCACGACCACTACCATTTAGAAGGACAAGGGCAGCAGATAGATGGGAACACCACCACCTGGAAGTTCCCCTCCAAGTCACTCACCATCCTGACTTGCAAATATATCATTGTTCCTTCACTGTCGCTGGGTCAAAGTTATGGAACTCCCTCCCTAACAGCATTGTGGGAGTACCTACACCACATGGACTGCAGCGATTCAAGAAGGCAACTCACCACCACCTTCTCAAGGACAATTAGGGATGGGCAATAAATGCTGTCCCCGCCAACGATGCCCACATGCCATAAATGAATAAAAGAAATTAAACACCTAAGTTATTTCCTCTGCGTCATGAGTAAATCTCCTATTTGAACCCTAATCAGCCCGATTCTGCCTTTTACCATTCTTTTATTATTTATTGGCCAGTAGAAGACTTTGGGATTCGCTTTTATGCTAGCTGCCAGTCTCTTTTCATACCCCCGCTTTGTTTCTCTTATGTGCTATTTCACCTTCCCTCTGAACCTTCTGTATTCAGCCTCATTTTCAATTGTATTTTCTACCTGGTATCTGTCACGGCCACACTTTTCTTCTCTATCTCTTTTGCCATCCAGGGAGCTCTGGATTTGTTTGCTCTACCTCTCCCTTTCAAGGGAAGACAGCTTTACTGTGCCTGAACCTTTTCCTTGAAGGCAGCCCATTGTTCAGATGTGGCTTTCCCGGCCAACTCTTGGCTCCAATTTATTTGGCCAAGGTCCGTTCTTACCACAACCCTGAAGAAGGGTGTAACACACTCGAAAGGCTAACTCTGTTTCTCTCTCCACAGTTGCTGTCAGACCTGCTGAGTTTTTCCAGAATTTTCTGCTTTTATTACCTCATTGAAGTTGGCTGTCCCCGAGTTAATTGTTCTAACCCTGGATAGTTCTTCATCCTTTTCCATAGCCAGCCTAAACCTTATGATACAACAATCATAACAATGTCTCCTTAGTGTTCTCCTGTTGACGTTTTAATTTGTTAAATATTTTGATCAAACCAACCCTCAATTTTCAGAACTCATGAGAATAAAAGCCAAATTTAAGCATCACAACAAACACATTGGGCTGGACCTTCACCCTTTAAAAATGGTGGCCGGGTCCAGATTTTGGAATTCCCCGGCCACATTCCCGGGGTTTCCACTTTTTAAACAGTGGCCAGAATTTTTCCGTCAGTGATTTGGGGGCGGGGCCTGCTCGCCAACAGGAAATGACGCAGGATGATGCTGGGAGGAACCCCCGACGTCAGCCCGCCCCATTTAAACAGTCAGGAGGGCGGGTGGACAGTGAAATCAGCTGTCCACCCGCTGACCTGTCAACGGCCAATACTCTGCACTGGCCGGTTCCATTACAGGGAGAGGCATGTCCTCTTCCTCTGCAATTTTCATGCAGTCAGGGCACCTTTTCAAAAAGTCATGGTTCACAGCATCTCAGAGGTGTTGTCAGCCAGAGTCTCCATGAGGGCACCTTTTGAAAGGTAAGCTTAAAAGGTCCTCCTCATGCCTGCCATGCCAATGTATGCCCCCACCCACCCCCATGCATCTTCATGCCACCTATGCCAAGGTATGCATCCCAAGCATCCCTTATGGCTCCTCATGACCCCATGCCAAGCTATGCCCCATCAAATAACCCAATGGCTGCTCATGACCCCCCACACCAAGCTATGACAATTCCATGCCCATTCACCCACTTTACACTCTATAGAAGTAATGAACCCTACAGTGACCGTAGGATGTATTTAAAAACGCATTAAAAATTCATCAATAATTTTCCACTTTCTTAAAAAAAAATTGCTTTCTACTACCGCCAATAAAAGTTTTAATCATCTAGACCCTTTAAAGTATCACTAGCAGATTCTGCAGGTACTTGAAATGAAACCTCTTTACCTTGTATAAATAAACATTCTGAAATTGACAGCATAGATCACAGAACCAGAGCTGTCAATCAATGTTTTCCCTGGCGCTCAGGTGTTTCAACATGCTAATGGATTTCTGGGCTCTCAGAAAAGCCTTATTATGTATTCTTATATACCTTGGCATAGCGGGCATGAGGGGCTGTAGGGTGTAGATGAAGGGCATGAGGCGACATGGATGCGGCATGGGAATGTGTGGGGTGTGAGGTGGTGTGAAGAGTGAGGGCCGGAAGGTCTTTCTGTTTTTATTATAATCGGGACAAAATCCCACAGCAATGAGGAAGCCCTTTTAAACAGCCCTCCCCCAAGTGGCTGCCTCCAAACCTTTTTCAAAGTTGGCTAGTCTGACTGCAGTCTGTAACCACCCCTTGCATCCCCTGCAATAAAAATCATGTCCTTGTGAAAACTTACTCTCGAGGCAGGCAGGCCGAGCTGGGAATTTTTCCAACTCCAGCTACCCATCTCGAGGATGAAAATCCAACCCAACTTCACAGTCTTGAAAGCTTCCATTTTCCCTGCAGGAGCGAATTCCAGATATCTCGGGTACCTGTCTAAGTAATAATTTAATAATATATTATATATATATATAATGATATATTATACACTTACATTCATATTATAAGAAAAATCTGCAGTGAGAAAGGCACTCCTTCTGTGTTGAACAGCGACACTATTGTACCAAGCAGATTATTGATTAGAGAACACCCATTTTCACTTCACCCCAACACCCCTTTCACTTTGACTGAATGTTGGAATTATAGACTAGAAGGAGGGCAATCAACTCATCATGACCAAGGCCTACTTCATCCCCAGTGAATACCTTCCTATGCCAGCCCTTGACATCCTAATTCAAGAGAATGCACTAATTAATTCCTCTACTTTCCACGAGAAAGTCGAAAATGAAGGCTTACCAATTGAATTCAATTCGATCTCCCTGCACCCAGATCTTCGAGCAGCATGCGCCAAATATCAAGCAGGAGTGAAAACCTTGACCAAATCTACAGCCAATGTTTGCACCCAAACCAGTGCCCCAGCTGAGTTCAGGCAACCCAGAGGAAAGGTCACAGGGATGTTAAAAACAGGAATGTTTATTATTTATAAGAGTAGAGGAGATGGGGCCAAAAGCTGTTTGATCAAATGGGGCAGTTGGAGGCGAGAAGCGATGCGATGAAACTTCCAGGAATGCGTCCAACCAGAGTTGATCAACATAAGCATCAAAGCAACTTCTAAATCTGGAAGGCTTATGGCGTTCAATTTGCTTTTATTTTAAAATCAAGTGTTAGTCCTACTGCTGAAAAATGAGACATGTTGAAGTTTTTCGTCTTGCACTCAACAGGAGTGCGAGACTACCAAAATAACGGGAAAACAACAATTCATATTGTATGAGAAGAGAACGCTGATTGCTTGGCAAGTGGACTCTGATTGGTAGCGGCATTGCCATGGAAAATGCACTAGTGCTAGTGCCTGACTGTAACTGCCAAGATTTGTTTGAAATTTAAACTTGAGCCTGATTGGTCAAAGCACTACCCTGAGGATTGAGTCAGCGAATGGCAGTCACTTATTTTGTTTAGCTGAAACAGGC